>NC_091979.1:159554264-159870354 GCF_044704955.1 Pristiophorus japonicus | reverse complement strand
ATGTGTCATGTATTCAACTGTCATTGTAACCCATGTATAAGCTGCCCTAAGTTGAACAACTTGAGAACACTGACCATAGGGGGCGAACTTGTGGGAGACACTCCTAACCTGGACTTTCCGGTATAAAAGGGGAAGCTCCACCCACCGTTTGTCTCTTGAGGTCTTGGTAATAAAGGTAACTGGTCACAGAGTGACCTTCTCTCAAGTATGGGCCTCGTGTGCATTAATACTGTATAGTAAGGACATATCATTGGCGACGAGAAACTGGGATTTAAACCACGTGAGCATCGCCACTAGCAGCACAGAAGAGAGGTACTGTGTTGGTGATGATTGGGACGACTTTATTGAGAGACTACAGCAAAGTTTTGTCACTAAGGAATGGTTGGGACAGGATTCGGCCGACAAACGCAGGGCTCATCTCCTGACGGTTTGTGGATCCAGAACCTACTCCCTGATGAAGGACATTCTAGCGCCAGACAGCTGGCGGACAAGACATTCGAAGAGCTCAGTAAGTTGATCGGGGAACACCTTAAACCGGCAAGCAGCATGCACATGGCGAGACACTGGTTTTACAATCACCGGCGGCGAGAAGGGCAAAGCGTTCCAGACTTCGTGGCAGATCTCCGGCGACTGGCGAGCCTATATAAGTTCCCAGATGCATGCAGAGCGGAGATGCTGCGAGACTTTTTTTATTTGAGGGCATCGGGCACGCTGGGGTTTTCAGGAAACTGATTGAGACCAGACTTGACCTTGGAAGCAGCGACTTTGAGAGCCCAGACAATTATCTCAGGGGAGGAAGAGACCAGAATGATTTATGGGAAAAATCTTGGCTCAAATGTGGCAAACGACCAGGGAGTCAACATTGTTAATGCGACACACAGTTCTCGAGGCAGACAAGGGCAATCGGATATGCCCCAGCATGCAGTCGAACACAAAGGGGGAATTCAACAGAGACAATGGCTAGCTGAACGGCGATTCATGCCATCGCAATGGGCAATGCGGCCAGTAATGGGGCCATCAACACCTGTTAATGGTGCACTTAAGGACAGTTACAGAGACAGTCAGAGGCGATCGACTGGTAATGGACATTTTATTTCCAACAACGGGGCCGCCAACTCATGCTGGAGGTGTGGAGGCAAACACCCAGCTAGAGCTTGCAGGTATCAGCAATATACCTGCAGAAACTGCAACATCAGCGGTCACTTGGCGCATATGTGCAGGAAGCCTGCAGCCAGGTTGATGTACGAGGAGGACGGGCCCGATGTAAGCCCTACGAGGCCAAATGAATACCAAAAAAAGTTCAGCAAGTTCATGTGGAACACAAATACAGTTCATATACCA
Source organism: Pristiophorus japonicus (assembly GCF_044704955.1). Classification (NCBI taxonomy): domain Eukaryota; kingdom Metazoa; phylum Chordata; class Chondrichthyes; family Pristiophoridae; genus Pristiophorus; species Pristiophorus japonicus. The sequence continues at coordinate 159,869,013 of NC_091979.1, read as the reverse complement.
GCATGCCACCGATAATGATGAAAGTGCTCCTCAATGGCATCCCAGTATTAATGGAGCTGGACACGGGGGCCAGCCAGTCCCTGATGAGTATCAACCAGTTCGAAAGGTTGTGGGTGTCCAAGGCCAGGAGGCCAAAATTATTGCCGATTGATGCACTGTTACCGACATATATAAAGGAGATTATTCCAGTGCTAGGCAGCGCCATGGTAGTCGGAGAACAGGTTGCCACTCTAGAATGTCCCAGGGGACAGTCCCACTCTACTGGGGAGGAGTTGGCTGGCTGTCATGAACTGGAAATGGGGCGATGTCAATGCAATTTCTTCTGTGGAGCGAGTATCATGCTCACAGGTCCTGGACAAATTTGACTCGTTATTTCAACCCGGCATCGGCACTTTCATGGGGATCAAGGTAGTGATTCACATAAACCCGGTCACCAGGCCAGTACACCACAAGGCCAGAGTGGTGCCGTATGTAATGCGGGAAAAGATAGAATGCAAATTGGATCGCCTGCTGAGGGAAGGCATTATCTCACCAGTTGAATTCAGTGACTGGGCGAGCCCGATCATGCCGGTGCTCAAGGCGGATGGGTCGGTCAGGATATGTGGCGATTACAAGGCCACCATCAATCGGGTGTCACTCCAAGACCAGTACCCGATACCGAGAGCGGAGGACTTCTTTGCGACGCTATCCGGTGGCAAACTTTTTTCAAAATTGAACCTGACCTCAGCTTACATGACCCAGAAGCTGGCGAGTGAGTTGAAGAAGCTGACCACCATCACGACACACAAGGGGTTGTTTGAGTACAACAGATGTCCGTTCGGGATTTGTTCGGCCGCCGCGATCTTTCAGCGAAATATGGAAAGCCTCCTCAAGTCGATTCCAAGGATGGTGGTTTTTCAAGACAACATCCTCATTACTGGTCGCGATACTGAAGAACACCTCCACAACCTGGAGGAGGTGCTATGCATAAGAACATAAGAACATAGGAATTAGGAACAGGAGTAGCTGATCTGGCCGTGGACTCAGCTCCACTTATCCGCCCTCTCCCCGTAACGCTTAATTCCCTTATTGGTTAAAAATCTATCTATCTGTGACTTGAATACATTCAATGAGTTAGCCTCAACTGCTTCCTTGGGCAGAGAATTCCACAGATTCACAACCCTCTGGGAGAAGAAATTTCTTCTCAACTAGGTTTTAAATTGGCTCCCCCGTATTTTGAGGTTATGCCCCCTAGTTCTAGTCTCCCGACCAGTGGAAACAACCTCTCTACCTCTATCTTGTCTATCCCTTTCATTATTTTAAATGTTTCTATAAGATCCCCCCTCATCCTTCTGAACTCCAACGCGTAAAGACCCAGTCTACTCAATCTATCATCATAAGGTAACCCCCTCACCTCCGGAATCAGCCTAGTGAATCGTCTCTGTACCCTTTCCAAAGCTAGTATATCCTTCCTTAAGTAAGGTGACGCAGACTGGACCGGGTAGGGCTGCGACTGAAAAAGGCGAAGTGCATCTTCTTAGCTCCAGAGGTAGAATTCCTGCGGAGGAGGGTAGCAGCAGACGGGACCAGACCTACTGCATCCAAAACAGAAGCGATCCAGAGAGCACCCAGACCCCGTAACACGACGGAGCTGCGTTCGTTCCTGGGGCTCCTGAACTATTTTGATAACTTTCTTCCCAAATTGAGCACGCTGTTAGAGCCGCTACATGAGCTCCTACACAAAGGTCGCGATTGGGTCTGGGGGGACAGCCAGGAAAGGGCTTTTGATAAAGCACGCAATTTGTTATGCTCCAACAAACCGTTAACGTTATATCACCCGTGTAAGAAACTTGTTTTAACGTGTAATGCGTCGCCCTATGGGGTCGGGTGTGTGTTGCAGCATGTGAATGCCAATGGTCAGTTACAGCCGGTAGCTTATGCCTCCAGAAGTCTGTCCCAGGCAGAAAGGGGCTACGGGATGGTAGAAAGGGAAGCGCTAGCATGTGTATATGCAGTAAAAAAATGCACCAGTACCTGTTTGGCAGGAAATTTGAGCTGGAGACAGATCACAAACCCCTCACGTCCCTTTTGGCCGACAACAAGGCCACAATTGCGAATGCATCGGCCCGCATACAGAGGTGGGCACTTACGTTAGCTGCCTATGACTATGCAATTCGGCACAGACTGGGCACTGAAAACTGTGCCGATGCACTCAGCAGGCTCCCACTAGCCACCACTGAGGGGGCAGCTGAGCATGATGCTGAGATGGTCATGGCTGTTGAAGCTTTCGAAAGCGAAGGCTCACCTGTGACAGTTTGTCAGATTAAAGTCTGGACAAATAAAGACCCGTTACTGTCTTTAGTTAAGAAATGTGTCCTGAATGGGGACTGGGCAGCCACATATGGGGTATGCCCTGAGGAGTTTAAACCGTTTCATAGGCGCAAGGATGAACTCTTGATTCAGGCCTACTGTGGGGAAACCGAGTAGTCATGCCCCAGAAGGGCAGAGAGGTGTTTATCAGAGAACTTCACAATGAGCACCCGGGCATTGTCACGATGAAGGCAATTGCCAGGTCACACGTTTGGTGGCCAGGGATAGATGCAGACCTGGAACTTAGTGTTCGCAGGTGCAACATGTGTGCTCAGCTGGGCAACGCACCCAGGGAAGTTGCTCTTAGCCCCTGGTACTGGCCCGCCAAGCCATGGTCACACATCCATGTGGACTACGCAGGTCCTTTCATAGGAAAAATGTTTTTGGTCGTAGTAGACGCCTACTCCAAATGGATTGAGTGTGCCATTTTAAATTCAAGCACATCCTCTGCCACAGTAGAAAGTCTACAGACAATGTTCACTGCCCATGGTCTACTGGATGTCTTGGTCAGCGACAATGGCCCGTGCTTCACAAGCACTGAATTCCAGGACTTCATGGCAGGCAATGGAATCAACCATGTCAGAATGGCACCGTTCAAGCCGGCCTCAAATGGCCAGGCGGAACGAGCAGTGCAGATAATCAAACAGGGGATGCTCAGAATCCAAGGGGGTTCCCTGCAAAGCCGCTTATCATGCCTCCTGTTGGCCAATAGATCCTGACCACACTCGCTCACAGGGGTTCCACCCGCAGAGCTGCTGATGAAAAGGATGCTCAAAACCAGGTTATCCCTTATGCACCCTACTATGAAAGAAATTGTTGAGAGCAGGCGTCAGTCACAATGTGACTACCATGACAGGAATGTGAGGGCGCGATGTATTGATGTCAATGACCTGTTTTTGTCCTTAATTACGCTGCAGGGCCCAAATGGCTTGCAGGCACTGTGGTTGCTAAAGAGGGGAATAGGGTTTTGGTAGTTAAACTTACCAATGGACAAATCTGCCACAAACACGTGGATCAAACTGAAAAGAGGTTCAGCGACCCCATAGAAGAAGCAGAGGAAGAACACGACGTAGAGTTTACTCTACCACAGGTGATCGAACACCGGAACCAAGTGGAGGAGAGCCCAGTCACTGTGGGCAGTCCGGACAGGCCTGAGGCACCGCAAACAGCAGACACTCAGGCCAGCGCCCAACAACTGGAGCCCCAACTCAGTCGCTCTACAAGGGAGCGTAAACCACCAGAGAGACTTAACCTGTGATCCCAATAAGAGGTGATGTCATGTATTCAACTATCATTGTAACCCATGTATAAGCTGACCTAAGTTGTACACCTTGAGAACACTGAGCACAGGGGGCGAACTTGTGGCAGACACTCCTAACCTGGACTTTCCGGAATAAAAGGGGAAGCTCCAGCCACTGTCTGTCTTTTGAGGTCTTGGTAATAAAGGTAACTGGTCACAGAGTGACCTTCTCTCAAGTATGGGCCTCGTGTGCATTTATACTGTATAGTAAGAACATATCAATATGCATCTGGATCATTCCAAGCTACAACTGGGGATGTGTGTGCCATTTCTCAACATGCAACACATGTCTGCATTCGGCTGCACTATATGCCTGGAGGAATGACTACATAAAGTTCCCCATGACTGCCCAGGCAATGTGTGATAGGGCTGTGGGCTTCTCCAGAATTGCTGGCTTCTCAAAATACAGGGCTGCATTGATTGTACCCACATCATCTTGCGAGCACCCTTGGAGGATTCCGAGATGTCCAGGAACAGAAAAGGCTTCTACACCATTAATATACAACTTGTATGTGATGACATGCATCGCATCATGTCAGTTGATGCAAGATACCCTGGAAGCACTCATGAATCATTTATCCTATGCGAGAGCGTTATATCTGCCATGTTTCAGCAGCAGCCAGAAGGGCAGAGCTGGCTACTGGGAGACAAAGAGTACGGCCTCGCCACCTGGCTCATGACGCCTCTACGCGTAACCTGGACGGAAGCTGACTGAGAATATAACACGTCGTACATTGAAATGCATAATAGAGAGGACCATTGGCATTTTGAAACAGCGTTTCCAATGCCTGGACCATTCTGGAGGCTACTTGCTGTACTCCCCTGAGATTGTCGGTCAGTTCACTGTTGTGTGCTTCATGCTGCATAACTTAGCCATCATGAGGCAGCAGCAGCTGGTAGTAGAAGACCCACCAGAGGTGAGAGTGGCTGATGATAATGATGAGGAAGATGCAGATGACAAGGAGGAGGACGAGAACGAGAACGAGGAAGCCATGCAACTACCTGTGTTATGTCTTTAATACTCTTATGAATGACTCCACGAGGTCTAGTATTGTACTTGAGCTGTTGTGACCTTAGTCCCATTTATTGTAACTCCAGATGAGGCACAAGCATAGGCAGCCTTTTATACTGGGCCCTGCTCACCTATGCAGGTGGCCCTCAGGTCTCCCACCGCAGTGCTCTGTGGTGGCACACCTCATGTGACTATACAGTTAGTACACATGGTCTACTTACATGACATCACTTCCTCCCAAGTCTTTAATGCAAATTGACTTGTACATTGACGGTGACCTGGGCTTTGCTCTTCCTGGTTGACCATTGGAGGGTCGCTTCTAGCTTGGGTGGGTTAGTAGTGAGGTTTATTGCCAGTGGAGGTCCCCGTGGTTTCTGGTTGTGAGTCCATGACTACTCCATTCGCCCCCGCCACACAGGGATCATGTTAATAGCCCATTACATGCAAGTTACATTCAAGTTCATCACATGGATTTTACATTTACATCTTGGTACATTTGTTGAGTATATTTGTTGGGTGCATTACAGTTGCATTTCTTTTTGTGAGGTACATGATCAGTACAGGTATATCAGTACAGGTACACAAGGACAGTCCAGTTCCAGCACGGCTGGATGAGATCCGGGTCGTCTGGTGGCGGTGTAGCGCCCCATGCTAGTGGGTCTGTGGGCTCATTTTGCTCGAGTTGCCGGAGCTGAGGGCTCTTGCTGTTATTCCTAGTGTCGGGCAGGCTCAAGGACAGCTGATGTGTCTTTGACCTCCCTGTCCTTTTCCTTTGCACTGTGTCGCTGCTGCTCCCTGGGAGCAGTCTGAGCGAGTGAGCGTTTCGTCTAAGCAGCGGTGGGGCTGCTTTGTCTTGTCTAGCAATTCGCAGGGGACTGCTGACTCGCTTTCCTTGAGGGCACCGTTGTGAGCACTCTCAAGTTTGGTATCCTGGCTGGTCCAGGTCCCATTCGGAGGAGCCGTTGCAGGTGACCCTTCACTCTTGGGCATTGCCGTGTTGGCGAGTGGGTTTGTGGGCTGCGCCTTTTCCACCCGGGTGGTGGGCGACGGTAGCTGACTGCGAGCATAGGCGCAGTTTACTGTTTCTGGCCCGTGGCGGTTCATGCCATTGGGTGCCTACAATGTTAAATCGATCTGCGGCAGGGTATCGCTACTGGTGCCTCTGCTCTCCGGGGATCGTTTACTCTCCGGCTTGCCTACTTCTGTCAGCTGTGGGGGGGGGGGGGACACTTTATGATACTTCGTTCTGGTCCTGGCGACACAGGCTACAGCATTGGGTAGTCCGCTGGTCGTGTATACGATGGTTAGGTGTTCGCCCGCTACATTGGCTGATTGCAATTTGTATCCGACATCGCTCAACAACTCGTTACAGCTGGACTTTTACATTGGTTACCAATTTCAAAGCAGTTCATTCAAAAATGGCGGGTTGCTGGCCTCCTTTAAAATGGCCTTACTACTTTTACCCCAATCGTCTCCCTTGCGTGGAACCATGTGTCGTTGCTCCATTAGCGCCGTACCTCATGGTTTGGCTGCCATCTTTTCCCTGTCCATGATGTCGACTGCCGCGATATTCTTTCCCAGGGATTCTGTCACTGAAGCTGGGAAGGCGCCCTCGGATCCAATCTTCCTCCCCAGGAGTCCTGCCACTGAAACCGGGAAGGTGCGTTCGGGTCGTCTCGGCCGGATCATCGCCAACTTCCATTATCACTGGAGGACAATTGTGGTGCAGGTATATACTCCATACACTTTGTCCTTGGACTGAGCTGCCTCTCTAGCCATCTCCTCATAATCCACGCTGGATTCACAGCCATCTGCTGACTCCTCTTCCACATGGTGAGTCACAGCTCTTTTGCACATTCGCTGGAGGTGGCCCTTTGTGCTGCAGCCTCACATCGCCCATCTAAGGCCTATCTATCACCCAAAGTGGACCTCTATCGCCCATTTTGATGAGCGGTCTGTGCCTCGGGGGCTGCGCGGATCTGCTCTCTGGTGCCTGGTCCAACCGAAGGAAGAGGACGCAGGCGAGGACAAAGGGGAGCGCAATCAGCCTGGCGAACTAGCACCAGGACTACCAACCCCCTCCCGAAGACCAGTAACCAGGGGCAGTTACACGACCGCTAAGCTGTTGCATCAGCAGTTCATTAATGAACGCTTTGCATGATCTATCATTGTGGATATTCAAATGTTCATTTACAGTTAGGGTTAATCAAAAGTTTCATTTGCGTGGGGTTGCATTGTTGTCTTGCCTGCGCTGGCCTATCATCAGCATTAATGCTTACTTTAAGTAAAGTTTAAGTCAAGTACTGCTATAATAATAGAATAAACAAATAAGGATGAACAACTGTAAATTTGTTAACTAATGTAACTAAGAGAGAAGGCACAAACTTTGTTGAATTAAAGCTTTTTTTTTATTAAGACAACTAACGAATTAATTTTTAAAGAACTATTTAACCCACCCTTCCCTCAAATCCCAATGAACATGGAACAAAACGATAACAATTTTCCAACAGCAAAAAACAATGCAACAATGAACCCCCCACCCCCCCCGCCCCCCCCACCTGCGGCCACGTTTCCCTCCAGGTCCTGTCCCATCCCGTGTTCATACCCCACCCGTCCGTTTTGGTCTACGCTGACCGACACAAACACGTTGTGCAGTGTGGGACGGCAAGACTTCCTGCCGTGGTGGAGGTGAAGGAGTGGAAGTTGAAGCCTGAGGCTCCACTTCCGAGTCAGGAGGAACTGTGTCCTTCTACTCACTTGCGTGCTTGGGGTCTCACTGTGAGCTGACACGACACCTTGGGATGCAGCGCTGTGTGCAGCCATCAATGCATGCCGAAGGGCATTGGTTGCGACGGTTTGCTCACGAATGGCCTCCAACGTCTCCCGTGCTGTCTGTGTTTGCGCGGAAGACCAGTTGGAGAAGTTCGTGCTGAACTCGCTCCAGGTTGCTGGAAACTGGCTCCAGTTCACGGTGAACTGGGTCTAGTTTGCGGAGAAACCCGCGAAATCCTGGATAAGGTCGCGATCGATCGCAACCGTCTCCCTGCACAGGGATATCAAGCACTCCGTCTGGCCCGCCAAGGTAGGCGATTGCTCACCCCGCTGACCCAACCTCCGTGGGGTCGGCGTTTGCAATATTTTGTGCCTTGGCGTCACCACCTGCACACCACTTGGTCCCGGTGCCTCATCCATCTCAATAGAGATGGCCGCAGGTTGTTCCCCCACCCCACAAAAAGAATATCATCTTCTTCCTCCCCTGCTCCTCCTCCTCCTACTCCTCCTCTTCCTCCTCATGCACTTGCTCCACATTTGGCAGCTGTTCCTTCTCATCCTCCTGCGAGGTATTTGACGGTGCAGGAGGAGTGGATGAGTCCACTGATTCTAACGACACTTGACCTTAAAAAGATGAATGACATTTCTAAACAACTTATTAGGACATTAACAGTGCTCATTATTAGTAAACATACATATCAATACATATCAATTTTTCAATAACCCATAACATAAGAATACTTTTCAATACCCCATATGCACAAGGGTTCATCAGAGTTGCCATGATCTAATTCGTAAAGCAAGAATACATCAAAAGTATATATCATATTGCGTTATAATTGCAGGACAATACATGCGTAACTAAGATATTTTTAAGATGTCTTTCCCATTACTCACGAGATTCAAGGGTGGGTTTGGCCACACCACGGGTCATGACCGAACGGCTGTCAGGACCCACCAAGGCAACTGCAAGTTCCTTGTATTCCGATAAAATCTGCACCTGAGCAGAGCAGCCGCCGTCCTCCTCTGCTCGGCTCGATTGATAGATATCTTCTTCTGTAAATGATAAGATAACATTGCATGGCAAAAGCTAATGGACTTGGTAATAAACATTTAAGATTGACAGATTTAAATGTTCGATTAGAAATTTGCATTGCATTGCATATGAACAATATGAACAATATTCCATAATATAAAATTCTACTTAGTGTTAGGAAGCATAAATTAATTCATAATTTAATTAATTAATACTATAACAAAATGACATTCTAGATTCCAATTAAAATTTGCATGCATCATTTAAATATTATGTATGTAAAATTTAAAATATAAAATGCAACTTACTCTGGTTGCTGTCAACAAGCTGTTCCATCTTTTCCTGCACTGGTCAGGTGTACGTACTTCATTCGAGGCCGAGATTACGACATCGGCAACCTCGGCCCATATTTTCCGATAGGCACAGGGTGGAGGTTTCCCCTGCCCACCCCATGTCAAGTCATCCCACCTGCCACTTACTATGTTAACGAGTGCCTCGTTGGCCTCCTCGCTAAAGGGTTTAGCCCCTTTCCTCCCACTATCTCCCTTCATTCTTTCTTTTATCTATTATATCTATTATATTTCAATATATTTCAATATATATATTTCAATATATTATTAATATATTATATTGTATTATTTTTCAATATTGTGCAAAAAAAAAATTAGAAGTCGATAAGAATAATTATTTTTCAATCCGAATTCAAAAATCACTTTCACCAAACACAAACAGCTCTTCCTCTCTTTCTTCTTCTCTCTCTCTCTCCCTCTGACCCGCCCTGTGCTTCTGAGCATGTGTGATGATGCCTGACCTCTCAAAACGTGGCAAAGAAACCCAGCCACGAAAAAAAATCCCACACATGCGCAGAATAGCTTTGCTAGGGAAGCTTTTTTTTTTACTTTCATTTTCGGTGGGCAATCGTGAGATTGCCGAAAAATCACATCACCCATTTGACATCGCCAGGGAAAGGCCAAGTGGAAAATTGCAAAAAAAAAATGGGCCTTGAGCTGGCGATCAGCAAGGCGAGACATCCCACATCGCTGGAACATGGCCCATTTTTTTGGGCCTCAGCCACCTAGTGGAAAGTCGAGCCCATAGTTTCTGAACCGACACTGCTGAGCCCTGTGATTACCTCTGCAACGCCAGCATGGTGCTACTTGATTTACGTTTGCACCCCTCGGGGGACTCTGAGTTAAAGGATTCGGAGGTCTGTACGCTCTGCCCTGAGCAGATTCACGTTCAACAGTTCTGCCTGTGAAAAGGCACCATTCTCTTTACAGTACTTGCCGGGTTTGAGTCCTGAGAGTGAGTCATCATCAGCTTGAGGTCATGAACACTTGGCTGATGCTGATGGCTTTCTGCAGAGTGATGGTGGTTTTGGCAGACAGTAGCCTGTGAAGAAGGGTCTCCTGACCGATGCCAATTCCGAAAACGTCCCGCAACGCATCGGCAAGGGATACGCCGACTTCACACGGTCCTGCCAGCGTACTTAGCGATTTCCTGTCCGTCGGGGCGGCGGTGTGTATAAAATTGATGCCTGGCCGTGAGGATGCTCTCCTTCGGTTTAAGTTGGTCCCGAATTAGCACTTTCAGTTCCTCGTATGACTTTGTCGTTGTTTTCTCTGGTGCAAGCAAGTCCCTGACGAGGCCATAGACCGCGGGCCCACAACTGGTCAATAATAAAAACAGAAAACGCTGGCAATCTCAGTGGTCAGCGGTTCTGGATCAGTTCCTATGGACTGGAGGGTAGCTAATGTAACATCACTTTTTAAAAAAGGAGGGAGAGAGAAAACGGGTAATTATAGACTGGTTAGCCTGACATCAGTAGTGGGGAAAATGTTGGAATCAATTATTAAAGATGAAATAACAGTGCATTTGGAAAGCAGTGACAGGATCAGTCCAAGTCAGTGTGGATTTATGAAAGGGAAATCTTGCTTGACAAATCTTCTAGAATTTTTTGAGGATGTAACTATTAGAGTGGACAAGGGAGAACCAGTGGATGTGGTGTATTTGGACTTTCAAAAAGCTTTTGACAAGGTTGCACGCAAGAGATTGGTGTGCAAAATTAAAGCACATGGTATTGGGGGTAATGTACTGACGTGAATAGAGAACTGGTTGGCAGACAGGAAGCAGAGAGGAGGGTCCTTTTCAGAATGGCAGGCAGTGACTAGTGGGGTGCCGCAGGGCTCAGTGCTGGGACCCCACTATTTACAATATACATTAATGATTTGGATGAAGGAATTGAGTGTAATATCTCCAAATTTGCAGATGTCACTAAACTGGGTGGCGGTGTGAGCTGTGAGGAGGACGCTAAGAGGCTGCAGGGTGACTTGGACAGGTTAGGTGAATGGGCAAATGCATGGCAGATGCAGTATAATGTGGATAAATGTGAGGTTATCCACTTTGGGGCAAAAACACGAAGGCAGAATATTATCTGAATGGCGGCAGATTAGGAAAAGGGGAGGTGCAACGAGACCTGCGTGTCATGGTACATCAGTCATTGAAAGTTGGCATGCAGGTACAGCAGGCGGTGAAGAAGGCAAATGGTATATTGGCCTTCAGAGCTAGAGTATTTGAGTATAGGAGCAGGGAGGTCTTACTGAAGTTGTACAGGGCCTTGGCGAGGCCTCACCTGAAGTATTGTGTTCAGTTTTGGTCTCCTAATCTGAGGAAGGACGTTCTTGCTATTGAGGGAGTGCAGCGAAGGTTCACCAGACTGATTCCCGGGATGGCTGGACTGACATATGAGGAGAGATTGGATCGACTGGGCCTTTATACACTGGAGTTTAGAAGGATGAGAGGGATCTCACAGAAACATATAAAATTCTGACGGGACTGGACAGGTTAGATGCAGGAAGAATATTCCCGATGTTGGGGAAGCACAGAACCAGGGGACACAGTCTTAGGATAAGGGGTAGACCATTTAGGACTTAGATGGGGAGAAACTTCTTCACTCAGAGAGTTGTTAACCTGTGAAATTCCCTACCGCAGAGAGTTGTTGATGCCAGTTCATTGGATATATTCAAGAGGGAGTTAGATATGGCCCTTATGGATAAAGGGATCAAGGGGTATGGAGAGATAGCAGGAAAGGGGTACTGAGGTGAACGATCAGCCATGATCTTATTGAATGGTGGTGCAGGCTCGAAGGGCCGAATGGCCTACTCCTGCACCTATTTTCTATGTTTCTATGTTTCTAACAGCATAGCTCTGCGCTTATCTGCCAGCGCGGCCGGATCATCGCCTACCAGGTCGTTTGCTACAAAATATTGGTCGAGCCGCTCCGTAGAGGCTTCCCAATCTTTGCTCTCTGAGAACTTTTCTAATGCACCGTTAGTCATTTTTGCGTGAAAGTTCGTAATCTCGTCGCCAGTTGTTATGTCTTTAATACTCTTATGAATGACTTCACGAGGTCTAGTATTGTACTTGAGCAGTTGTGACCTTAGTCCCATTTATTGTAACTCCATAGTGAGGCACAAGCATGGTGGTAGCCTTTTATTTTGGGCCCTGCACACCTATGCAGGTGACCCTCAGATCTCCCACCTCAGTGCCCTCTGGTGGCACACTTTATGTGACTATACAGTTAGTATACATGGTCTACGTATTTGACAACCTGAACCCGGAGCATGAAGGCGGAGGAGGGTGGGCCGTCATGCCCTTTAACGATTGCTCAAGACTTGCGTCAGCAGTTCATCCATGAACGCTTTTCTGCCTGAGGATCAGCGGCAACTATTTCACATGGACCATGTTTACTGTTTGGACCTGTTCCATAACATTGTGTTGTGTTAATGGAACAAATGATGGAAATGATTCTTCTTGAGTTCTAAAAGTTATGTTAATAATGGAACAAATAATGTAAATGATTCAGTTATAATTTAAAATATATTTTATTCAAAAGTTAACAAAAATTTGTTTGTACGTAACTTTAATAAACATATTCTTGTATCAAACTTTAAATCACTTAAAAACTTTAAGATCACTGACTAACTTTTAAACTTGTAAATTTACATAACTTACAAAAAACCTTTAATTTGAGAACAGTTACAACAGTAACAACAATAATAATAATAACAACAACAACAACAGCAAAGAAAGGCTCTCCTCCACCTTATTCTAAGACTGCCTGCTGCGCTTGGTCTTGGTGACTCCACCACCCCTGCGCGCAGGCCGTGGTGCAGTGTTTCTCGGGTTGGTACTAAGCTTATTCTTTCGGGTAATGCGCACTTCTTGATGGCAGGTGGGGTGGCAGGCAGTAATGTGGAAGGCCCAGCTTGGGCCTCTTCAGAGGCTGGTCTGGGGATTGGAGTGGGAGTGGCAGTTGATTCTGTCAATGGGCGCGGGGTTTGAGCGTGTTCCCTTATTGCAGCAGCAACTCCAAAATTCCCTCTCTCAGTTGTCCTGACAGTGTCTTAACTACCTCCAACATTCCCTCCCTCATGTTTGCCGCCAGTGTCCCAGCTACCTGTGACATGCCATCCCTCATGTTCACTGAGAGCTTTTGAACTACCTGTGACATTCCCTCCCTCATGTGCACCGACATGGTTTCACCTGACTGAGATATTCCCTGCCTCATGTTCCTGGACAGTGTTCCCATTTCTCTTGCGAGTGTTGTTACTTCTCCTGACAGTCCCGCTACCTCATCACCCACCCCACTGATGGTGTCCAGGAGTGATCATGTAAGGTCAATGCTCACCGCACTCATTGCCATCAGCTGAAGCACATCTGTTAGATGCTGCACCTCAGGAGAGCGCAGTCAAGCTCTCCTTCCTCCTCCTCACCCTGGGTGTGGCTCGCAGCATCCCAGTGGGACCCGCAGCCTGGGACGGTGGGGCCCTGGGTGAGCCTCGCTGCACCCTATTGCAATCCCCAGCCTCGGACGGTGGGAAACCATGGAATGTCCCAGCAACACTCAAACCAGTCAGGGAAGGGGCTAGCAACTCAATGGGTGGCACCTGCACCTTCTCCAAAGTGAGTATAAGAGATGGGGCTTCATTCATCCCCTCCACCCACTCCCCCTCACCCCCATGCTATTGGTCTAGAAGGTGGGATTGGATGATGTTCTCCTTTTCAGGCTCATCCTCATCTGAATCTTCTTCTGCATCGTCAGGGTTGGCCTCAAGTAATGCAAAATATAACAGAACAGACAAATATTTAGCAGCAGAGGAGGGGGCAGGGTGGGTGGCATGAGTAGCTCACACAGCGCAGGCAGCAGGCTGATTTGAAGGACCATGATGAATGATAGCATATTACATCAACCGAAGCGTAGCTGACAGAGACATCCCCATGAACTGAAGCATGGCTAGCTCGCGCAGTACTTAACATTTAGGAAAGCCAGACTGTGGAATTTGCAGGACTTACCCTTTCCCTCGAGTGTGGGCCCAGCTTGTGCAGTGGTGGTTGCTTTTCTCCAGGTAGGACCCATCAAAGAAGCGACCCTCTCTCCTAAGGGTGTCAGTGGCTGCAGATTTGCCAGGCCTCCTCCTGTTCGAGTTCTTTCTCGTTTGTTGTTGTGATATAGTCACAGAGCACAAACACACACAGCTTTCTAACATGGCAGGCAGCTCTCTCGGAAGTCTCCGGAATCCCCTGGTTCTGTTTATTATTAACCCTGCACTTGCAGTACACAATACGTCCACATCTACAGTGTGGAGCTACAAACATTACAAGCTTACAGACATTACACTTTCCCCTCCTTAATGAAGAAGTTATTATAACATCATACATAACTTGTATGTTTATACATAACACAGGATATAGACTTATTTTTTTCCATATTTACAAATTTAACTTTACCAGTTGTTTTCTGTTTCGAAGAGGATACCTTCGCTCGAACAGAACCTTCCAAACATGGTGTCGAATCTAAACTCATTCAAGGCTCATCCTGAGGAACGTTTTCCTCCATGGAATTTCCTTGATTTTCATTTGAACTCACTCTAACTTCAGACTCTTTGTTTTCCTGACTCGGACTCAGACTTATATTCTGATTTTTTCTTGGATTTATTTCCCAGTACATTGGATTTAGGATTTGTTACTGGCATATCAAAAATATCTGATGAGTCAGAAATAATTGAATCAATACCACCTTCAACTCCTTCCATGTCTGTAGGTAAAAATATGATCAATATGAACAAACCTAACCTGTCAATTATCAAACATCTTCACCAAATATGTGCGAGGACCACATCTCTTCACCACTCTTCCTGGTAACCACTTTAACCATTTATGGTGATGGTTCTTCACTCTCACCTTCTGGTTTAATTTCACACTTCTCTCTTTTACTCTACCTCAATCATGATTCTCTTTCTGTCTTAAGTAACAACTGTAATTTCTTTGGATTTGGATCTAACATTTGTTTTATGAGGGCACGTATTATGAGGGTACATTTTACAATTTGTACCGTGCACTCTGCTGCACCATTCGAAGCAGGGTGGTATGGTGGAACCTTGGTATGTTTCACACCATTTTTGCTAGTGCACTATGCAATTCTTCGGATCGAAATTGTGAACCTACAAGGGAGCAAGCTATCTTAGATCTGGTCCTGTGTAATGAGACAGGAATAATAAACGATCTCCTAGTAAAAGATCCTCTCAGAATGAGTGATCACAGTATGGTTGAATTTGTAATACAGATTGAGGGTGAGGAAGTAGTGTCTCAAACGAGCATACTATGCTTAAACAAAGGGGACTACAGTGGGATGAGGGCAGAGTTGGCTAAAGTAGACTGGAAACACAGACTAAACAGTGGCACAATTGAGGAACAGTGGAGGACTTTTAAGGAGCTCTTTCATAGTGCTCAACAAAAATATGTTCCAGTGAAAAAGAAGGGCGTTAAGAGAAGGGATAACCAGTCGTGGATAACCAAGGAAATAAAGGAGAGTATCAAATTAAAAACCAATGCATATAAGGTGGCCAAGGTTAGTGGGAAAATAGAAGATTGGGAAAATTTTAAATGACAGCAAAGAATGACTAAGAAAGCAATAAAGAAAGGAAACATAGATTACGAAAGTAAACTTGCGCAAAACATAAAAACGGATAGTAAAAGCTTTTACCGATATATAAAACGGAAAAGAGTGACTAAAGTAAATGTTGGTCCCTTAGAAGATGAGAAGGGGGATTTAATAATGGGAAATGTGGAAATGGCTGAGACCTTAAACAATTATTTTGCTTCGGTCTTCACAGTGGAAGACACAAAAACCATGCCAAAAATTGCTGGTCACAGGAATGTGGGAAGGGAGGACCTTGAGACAATCACTATCACTAGGGGGGTAGTGCTGGACAGGCTAATGGGACTCAAGGTAGACAAGTCCTGATGAAATGCATCCCAGGGTATTAAAAGAGATGGCGGAAGTTATAGCAGATGCATTCGTTATAATCTACCAAAATTCTCTGGACTCTGGGGAGGTACCATCGGATTGGAAAGCAGCTAATGTAACGCCTCTGTTTAAAAAAGAGGGCAGACAAAAGGCAGTTAACTATAGGCCAGTTAGTTTAACATCTGTAGTGGGGAAAATGCTTGAAGCTATCATTAAGGAAGAAATAGCGGGACATCTAGATAGGAATACTGCAATCAAGCAGACGCAACATGAATTCATGAAGGGGAAATCATGTTTAACTAATTTACTGGAATTCTTTGAGGATATAACGAGCATGGTGGATAGAGGTGTACCGATGGATGTGGTGTATTTAGATTTCCAAAAGGCATTCGATAAGGTGCCACACAAAAGGTTACTGCAGAAGATAAAGGTACGCGGAGTCAGAGGAAATGTATTAGCATGGATCGAGAATTGGCTGGCTAACAGAAAGCAGAGAGTCGGGATAAATGGGTCCTTTTCGGGTTGGAAATCGGTGGTTAGTGGTGTGCCACAGGGATCGGTGCTGGGACCACAACTGTTTACAATATACATAGATGACCTGGAAGAGGGGACAGAGTGTAGTGTGACAAAATTTGCAGATGACTCAATGATTAGTGGGAAAGCGGGTTGTGTAGAGGACACAGAGAGGCTGCAAAGAGATTTAGATAGGTTAAGCGAATGGGCTAAGGTTTGGCAGATGGAATACAATGTCGGAAAGTGTGAGGTCATCCACCTTGGGAAAAAACAGTAAAAGGGAATAGGGGAATAAGTAAAGGGGAGAAATTACAACATGCTGCGGCGTAGAGGAACCTGGGGGTCCTTGTGCATGAATCCCAAAAAGTTAGTTTGCAGGTACAGCGGGTAATCAGGAAGGCGAATGGAATGTTGGCCTTCATTGCGAGAGGGATGGAGTACAAAAGCAGGGAGGTCCTTCTGCAACTGTATAGGGTATTGGTGAGGCCGCACCTGGAGTACTGCATGCAGTTTTGGTCACCTTACTTAAGGAACGATATACTAGCTTTGGAGGGGGTACAGAGACGATTCATTAGGCTGATTCCGGAGATGAGGGGGTTACCTTATGATGATAGATTGAGTAGACTGGATCTTTACTCGTTGGAGTTCAGAAGGATGAGGGGTGATCTTCTAGAAACATTTAAAATAATGAAAGGGATAGACAAGATCGAGGCAGAGAGGTTGTTTCCACTGGTCAGGGAGACTAGAACTAGGGGGCACAGCCTCAAAATACAGGGGAGCCAATTTAAAACCGAGTTGAGAAGGAATTTCTTCTCCCAGAGGGTTGTGAATCTGTGGAATTCTCTGCCCAAGGAAGCAGTTGAGGCTAGCTCATTGAATGTATTCAAGTCACAGATAGATAGATTTTTAACCAATAAGGGAATTAAGGGTTACGGGGAGCGGGCGGGTAAGTGGAGCTGAGTCCACGGCCAGATCAGCCATGATCTTGTTGAATCGCGGAGCAGGCTCGAGGGGCTAGATGGCCTACTCCTGTTCCTAATTCTTATGTTCTTATGTTCTTATGTTATTATCCGAAACAATTTCTTCTGGGAGGCCAAATGAAGAAAATAAACTTTGCAAAATGTCTAATGTTTTACTTGTTGTTATTTTCCACATTGGAAACACCTCAACCCACTTCGAATGGCTATCAATCACAATGAACAATTGTTGTCCTTCTAGCTCAGCAAAATCAATATCTAGCCTTTGCCACACATGGGAGGCCATTTCCATGGCTGTAATGGTATGATGGTGATTGCTTGCTTACCGATTGACATGTCGTACACTGACTCACGATGTACTCTATATCTTTATCAAGACCTGGCCACCATAAATAACCGCGTGCAAAACTCTTGATGAAGCACATTCCCAGGTGCTGGTCATGGAGGTCTGCTAATAATTTGGACTTGAATTTATTTGGTGTAACCACTCTATAACCACGTCCATTGGAAGTGCTCAAAAGAATGCGATACAGCATTCAAGGATTGTAAAAGCAAATTGGTAGAGAGCACCACGTTAGTTCACTATGACATATCTGAGGAGATTAAGCTAGCATGTGATGCCTCTCCTATGGAGTTGGGGCAGTGATCTCTCATGTATCACGTTGTCGGGAGGAGAGACCAATTGTTTTTGCTTCACGCACTCTCAGTGCCAGTGAGAGTAATTATGTGCAAATTGAAAGGGAAGCTTTGGCATTAATGTTTGGGGTTAAGAAGTTTCACAAATATTTGTATAGTCGTAAGTTTACCATCGTTACGGACCATAAACTCCTTACAGCAATCCTCCATCCAAAGTCCCCAGTTCCAACATTAGCTGCAGCCCGAATGCAGAGATGGGCTTTGATTTTGTCAGCATTTATATATGATATTGAATACAGATGATCAGCTGCACCCCACATGATACAATTCATTCCTTCGAATGAAGAATGGATGAATATCTTTGTCTGTTACATGGTTTGGCCATCCATTTGCAATATAATCATACACCTTTGACATCACTGGGTCACATTTGGTTGCGCTTCCAATCTCTTCAGCTGTGACTGGCAGTTCATCAGTGTATGAAAAATAAAACACTTCTTCCCTGTTGGGTGTAACTTGTGATGGGGAAGGCAATCTAAACATAGCATCACCACTGCTGTGATCAGCTGACCATCTGTATTCAATAACATATGTATATTCTGACAAAATCAAAGCCCATCTCTGCATTCGGGCTGCAGCTAATGTTGGAAT
Source organism: Pristiophorus japonicus (assembly GCF_044704955.1). Lineage (NCBI taxonomy): Eukaryota > Metazoa > Chordata > Chondrichthyes > Pristiophoridae > Pristiophorus > Pristiophorus japonicus. The sequence continues at coordinate 159,850,458 of NC_091979.1, read as the reverse complement.
TGGGGACTTTGGATGGAGGATTGCTGTTAGGAGCTTATGGTCCGTAACAATGGTAAACTTACGACCATACAAGTATTTGTGAAACTTCTTGACCCCAAACATTAATGCCAAAGCTTCCCTTTCAATTTGCACATAATTACTCTCACTGGCACTGAGAGTGCGTGAAGCTAAAGCAATTGGTCTCTCCTCCCCACTACGTGATACATGAGAGATCACTGCCCCAACTCCATACGGAGAGGCATCACATGCTAGCTTAATCTCCTTAGATATGTCATAGTGAACTAACATGGTGCTCTCTACCAATTTGCTTTTCCACTCCTTGAATGCTGTATCGCATTCTTTTGACCACTTCCAATGGATCTGTTTTTTCAATAGTTCATTCAGTGGATGTAATACTGTAGCCAAATTTGGTAAGAACTTCCCATAATAGTTCAAAAGACCCAAGAATGAACGAAGTTCAGTGATATTCCTGGGAGTGGGTGCATTTCTGATTGCATCCAGCTTTCCCATGGTTGGATGTAAACCATCTTTGTCTATTCTGTACCCTAAGTACTCCACTGAGTTTTGAAATAACTAACACTTACGAGCTGACACTCATACTCTGTGCTTCTCTAGCCGTTTGAGGACTTCATTCAATGTGTTATTATGAATTTGCCTATTTGGTGCTGAAATTAGTATGTCAACCAAATAACATACTACCCCTTCAATAACTTGCAAAATCTGGTTCATCACCCCTTGGAATATGGCAGGGGTGGAAGACACTCCAAACGGTAGCCTATTAAAGTGATACTAGATGAGTATTTATAGTCATGCATGACTTGGATTCCTCATCTAGTTCAAGCTGTAAGTAGGTATTCATAAGATCCAGTTTTGAGAAAATCTGACCACCTGTCAGTGTTGTGAACAAATCTTCTATATTTGGCAATGTATTTGGGACATTACCCTCTAGAACCTGATTTACGGTTACTTTATAATCACCACACAATCTTACCTTACCATCGGACTTAGGTACAACCACAATGGGTGTAGCCCAATTACATCGATCTATCTTAGAAATAATGTTCTCAGTCTCTAGTCTTTTGAGTTCTTGCTCAACTTTGACACTCTGTTAGAATTTCCAGTTTCTGAGACTTTGGGCCCACACCGTCTTTTACTTTGAACCTGCAGGCGATTTACCTCGGTTGACTGATGACCGTAATTATTATTTAATTCTCGGGAATATTGTTCGGCCATGCCCATTGACCTCACTGTCTGACAAGCAAGCTCAAAAGTCAGGTCATCCATCGTCAATAACTTTCTTTTGAGCGCATCATTTTTCAACCCACAAAAGAAACGATCCTGCAATGCACTGTTTTGAAAGTTTCTGAAATTACAATGAATAGATAGCTTTTTTAATGCTACAATGTAATCACTGATAATTTTATCAGTCTTTTGATTTTGTATACCGAAACAATAGCTTTCAGCAATTTCTAATGTTTGGGGTTATAGTGCTGCTCCAGCTTCATTAAAATCTCTTTAAGCGTTGTGTCCTTTGGCTCGTCAGACACAAGCAGATTTATCAGAGTTTCAAACAATTCCGGTCCAGCTTCCGATAAGAAGATCGCTCTCTTACGTTTCAATATCGCCTGGTTCTGGACTGCATTGTCCAGAACTTTGATTATGTTATTTGCAGTGAAATACATTTCTAGCTGATCCACATATGCTTTAAAACATTCCCGGTCGTGTCTATATACACCCAAATGTCCCATTACATCTGCGGGTGCTGCCATTTTAATTGCTAGCTGTTCACACAATGTGCTGTATTTTACCTCGGATTTTGTAGCTTTTTCCAAAGACAGAAGCTTCCAAAGTCTCTCTGTCGGCTGGCTGAATCCTTCACCGACAAAATTTCAGCTTTAAATCATCCAAAAAATCTCATCTCGCCACCAAATGTGTTATATTCACAGAGCCCAAGCACACACAGCTTTCTAACATGGCAGACAACTTTCTCGGAAGTCTCCGGAACCCCCTGGTTCTGTTTATTATTAACTCTGTACACAATACGTCCACATCCACAGTGTGGCGCTACAAACATTACAAGCTTGCAGACATTACGTTATGTGCCACTTTCCTCTGCAAAGTTGAAAATACAGCTTTTTAGAGAGGGTGTCTTTCTACTGGGTGGGACATATACAGATGGTCACATTTACAATTGCAATTCCATTGAAAAATGAAAATATTACTTACACTAACTACTTGACCAAGGTCCTGCCACTTCTTTTTGCACTGGCCTCCAGGCCTTGGGGTGGTCACCATTGTACAGTAATCTCCAGCATTTCTTCATTTCTTTGGGTGGAACTTTTATGTGACCTCTGCTGGTGTCCAGCTCCTGCCATCTGGCCTCAATCACAGTAACCAGTGCCTCCACTTCATCCTGTAAGAAATTCTTGGTCCTTGAGCCACGTTGCATCTTGTATTGCAGCTCTGATTTTTCCAATGAGAATTAAAGTTCTCACACACAACTGGCTCTTCAAAAATGGCCGATTGCAGACCGGGAACTGTACTGGGCATGCGCGGCCAAAGGAATCACGTCAAAAACATCCTTTTTTCCCGCGCATGTGCAGAAGGGACGGCATTGTTTTTTTGGCACAGACGGTAGGCTCCACTCCCCCAAGGCTACAGGACAGTCTGCACAGTGCCAATTTTGAAAAATAGAATGGGGAAACTTGGCAGATTTATTTTTGGAGTAGTTCTGGCCTAGAAAACAGGCATAACTCTGGCAATACGCCAAAAAACGGCTTTGGCCAAAATTGAGCCTGTAATCTTGTAAAGCCAGGATTTTCAAATGTAACCCAATTTGAGACAGTTAATGAATGGTAGGAGCCTGGTGACAAGGTACTAAACATACCTATGAGGTTGAGCATATCCTATTCTAGTGGATAAAATTTTTTTTACACGAAATAAATATCCATTAAAATATATTATTGTTTATTCAGGGTCCACCTAAGCATAGCATAAAATATATTAAAACATTGAAAATTTAAAGGAGACTATTTAAAAACAAAATTCAATGTCCAGGCTTTAATATAATTCACTGATCCTTTTCAATGTGCCTGGAATGTGTTGCACTGTCTTGCGTGGAGGACCATTGGCCAGGGATAGCAGCGGGTCGAGTCGGCTGCATTGAAGACTTTATCTATGAACGAAAAGGCTGCTCTGGATGTTTGCTGAAGCAAGGCTAATCTTGATGAGGTGATTTTGCCTGCTGTTATAGGAGAAGAGGCTACTCTACATTTTTGGTGGTGTTCCTTGGTGTATCCTTTGCAATTTGGATCCAGTTGGAACTTCAAGGGAAAAGGCGAGGGGGGAAGATTTGTTTTAAATTTGCCTACAGATTCCTCAACCAAGGAAGAGCCTTAAAAGTAAATTATATTTCCGCTAAATTACTTTTTAATTACAGTTATTTGCCAAAAGAAGGCATGGAAGACCTTCGGCCAGGAACAGGAATGGGCCAGCGCCGATTTCTTTAAGTGAAGGTAGGGTTTTTTCAAACACTCTTCAATGTCTCTGTGCGCGGTTTAAAAAAAAACGGTGGTGGGGAAAATGGCCTTAATGGCCAGAAACGGCGCGTAAACAGCTTTTTACTGTACACCAGTGCCAGAATATATGGCGCCAAAAATTCTGGTGCTGTTAATTGCAGCCCAAACTTTGGGGGAACTTTGAAATGTTCATCCACGACAGAAACATCATTGGGCACCAAAACATCGGCACCGAATGCTGGAGGAATGGGGGCCCCAGTGAGCGTCAGTATGTCACAGTTGTGATGGACACTCTCATGAATGAATAGCTTACTGACAATCACTGTCTAGACTCACAATTAAAGAATGGCGACTTGGGCAAGGTACCAAAGGGCTGCTGTTACCCAGCATACATCCCCACCTTCAGAAGAGGAAGACACTTGGGGGTGGGGGAAAGTAGAGTGATACCTTTTGTTTCTGCTCAACAAATCCCTGATCACAGAAGCCCTTTAAAATGGCTTCACAAATATTTTTTGATAGTTTTATTTGTACAAGTTTACTTGCTCTCTGAGGTCAGAGTTTGACACAGACTACATTCTATAATACAGCTTTCACAATTCCTGCAGGCTCATGTAGTTAGGGTCATACAGTTATGCACAGGTTTCCTCGGTGACAGGCCCATGATCATTCCTAGTCAGAGGGCTCATTTCAACGAGGGTTAGCTGTTACAATAGGCTGAAGCAGAAGTCGTCCCAGCCAGGGTGGTGCGGCCTGTCTACTCAGCACAATTGTAGAGGCTTGTACAGAGTAGGGGATGTCTCAGCTACAACTTCTTTTGTTGCTCTGACTGACAAACATCCCACAACTGCTTTGACCGCACGTTTGTTGTTGGGTTGTTTCACAGCAGGGGATTGCATATAGCAAGGACAGGAGTGAGATCTGTGTGAGCCTGTGAGTGATGGAGATTCTTCGCCTTGGCAGCAGCAGATGAGTATACATGCACTTGGGTATGGAAGGATGGCTAAGATAGTCATAGTGGTCTTCAGGGCCTCTGTAGTAATGGTTGGTGGCTGGGCAGGGCCAAAATGAGTATACCCTTGTGGTTCCACCAGCACTCATCTGCCAAGACTAAGGGTAAGCTTGTGAAGAGTGGAGTGGAGGATTCTCAGTTGGCCATTTCGTATTCAGCTGCGTGTAAAGTCAGCTTCAAAGCCTGCTTTCAGTATCCTCCCTCCCTCCTCCAACCCTCAACTCCTTCTCGACAGCTGCTCAAGCTTCCACGAGAGCAGGTGTTTTCAATTGATGGTTTGTCACTGTGTAGCTAGCAATCATATCTGCTCCAATCTCTGGGGATAGTCAGTGCAGGCCATTGAGAACAAAACTGCTTCACTGATCTATTTAGGTCCCTGAGCCCATCAAAACTATAAACTCTTCCAACAGCAAGCACAACATCAACTTGTATTTATATAGTGTATTTAACGTAGTAAAACATCCCAAGGTGATTCACAGGAACGTAATCAGGAAAAACAAATTAACTCTTTCTCTCTCCACAGATGCTGCCTGACCTGTTGAGTATTTCCAGCATTTTCTGTTTTTATTTAAGGAGACACTGGTCCAGTGACAAAAAGCTTGGTAAAAGAGGTAAGTTTTAAGGAGCGTTTTAAAGGAGGTGAGAGAGACGGACAGGTTTAGCGAGGGAGTTTCAGTGCTTAGGGCCGAGACAGTTAAAGGTACGCCTGCCAATGTTGTCGCCCACTGCTGCCAGAGGAACCCACAGAAACTGTGTCATGTGGCTCCAGGTGCCAGCTGTGCCTCATTGATATTGTCAGTTTGCCAGCAATAACAGAACTGCTGTCATCACCAAACCAATGACGTAAATGCAACAGTAAAATTAAATTTAGCTTTAGTGCACCAGTTGATTTGCACCTACAATTTGTTACCAGTGCAAATGTTGGTATCATGTTTACAGCACAGAAACAGGCCATTTGGCCCAACTGTTCTATGCCAGCGTTAATTCTCCACACAAGCCTCCTCCCATCCTTTTCATCTAACCCTATCAGATCATAAAATCATAGAATAATACAACACAGGAGGCCATTCAGCCCATCAAGTCTGTGCCATCTTTTTCAAAGAGCAATCCAGTTAGTCCCACTGCCCCACTCTTTCCCCATATCCCTGTAATTTTTTTCTCCTTCGAGTATTTATCCAATTCCCTTTTGAAGGCTACTATTGAATCTGTATCCACCACACTATCAGGCAGTGCATTCCAAATCCTAACCACTCATGTAAAAAAGTTTTTCCTCATGTCGCCTCTGGTTCTTTTGCCAATCATCTTAATTCTGTGTCATTTGGTTATCGACCCTTCAGCCATTGGAAACAGTTTCTCTTTATCTACTCTATCTCAACCATTCATGATTTTAAACATCTCTATCAAATCTCCTCTTAGCCTTAGCTCTAAGGAGAACAACCCCAGCTTCTACAGCCCATCCATATAACTGTAAACTTCATCGTGGGAACCGTTCTAGTAAATCTCTTCTGCACCCACTCGAAAGCCTTCATGTCCTTCCTAAAGTGTAGTGCCCAGAATTGAACACAATACTCTAGCTGGGGATGAACTAGTGTTTTATACAGATTTAGCATAATTTCCTGGCTTTTGTACTCGATGCCTCTACTTATAAAGCCTAGGATCCCATCTGCTTTATTAATTGCATTGTTAACCTATCCTGCCATCTTCAAAGATATGTGCAATATCCCCAGGTCTCTCCCCTTGCACTCCCTTTAAAATTGTACCATCTAGCTTGTATTGCCTTTCATCATTCTTCCTACCAAAATATATCACCTCAAACTTTTCTGCGTTGAATTTCAATGCCATGTGTCCACCCATTCCACCATGTCTATGTCTATGTCCTCTTGAAGTCTGTTATTAATTTGACACTGTTTACTACATTTCTAAGTTTTGTGTCATCTGCAAATTTCAAAAATTCTGCTCTGTACCCCCCAAGTCCAAGGGCTAGAACCTCCACTTTTTTTGTCTGCTTAACGCCCACTTAATGCCCATTTTACTGCTGAAATGATGGCTATATCGCCCATTTTGGCACAAAATGGAAACTGGCGGGCATTTTTCGGAAACTTATCGGCGAGCATTACTTTCCCCATGTGCTTAACGGCGAGAAAACATATTACTGCCTGCCCACATTTTAGGGTGGAATCAGCAGAATGGGCGAATTCAATGCCCATAATATCACTCAGCGTTACTTTCCGCACGGATTCAAGAGTCAATATTAATGCCTGGCAACAGTTTTTTGTCGTAAAGAGCATATTTACCCAAACTAGCGCCCATCGTCAATTTCATCACCTCGCACACATTTCACCCACAATATCGTCGCTCAAAAAACCACCCACAAAAAAGTGGAACTAACCGGAACGAATCACAGCCATGTTCTAGATCACATGTCGCATCCTTTAAAAGGCTGCTGTGCTTCAACCTCGGCGGAGTTCGGATGTACTCTGCAGGTCGTTGGAGTTGATGTGAACATCTCTAAAAACATCTTGACCACACTGTGACCGATTGGAATTGAAGAGGTGTGTTCGTCAGGACATACCTTGTTTGTGAACAATCGGTGGAAAACAGAGAGCTACTGCAATGGGGCCTGTCCTTTCTCACCCTCTCTTGGTGACCAATTACATGCAGCAGACTCGACATCGCTGAAAGAACGCTCCACTGCATTATATGCCCAATGTACAAAGTGATAGACAGATGAGGAGGACCAGACGTTACACCTCCCGCAAGTAGAAGGAGAAGCATTCTTACCTCGACTTGCCCGACACCACCTGCCTTCGGAGGCTGCACTTCCACAAAGAGGTTATCACTGAAGTATGCCAGCTGATAAGGGCAGATCTGCAGCCTGCCAGCACCATCAGAACTGCACTGTCCGTCGAGGTCAAAATCACCATGGCACTGTCGTTCTACGCCTCGGCTTCATTTCAGGCCACAGCCGGAGACATTTGCGGACTTTCTCAGCATGCCACACATTGCTGCATTAGACAGGTCACTGAAGCCCTGTACGCACACAGGAGAGACTTGATCAGCTTCCCTATAACCAAGGAGGCACAGAGTGAGAGGGCTCTAGGATTGTCCAGAATTGTAAACTTCCCCAAGGTGCAGGGAGCAATAGACTATATGCACATCACAATGCGGGCACCTTTTCAGGATGCTGAGGTTTTCAGGAACCACAAGGGATTCCACTCCCTGAATGTCCAACTGGTTGTCGACCACCAGCAAATTATACTGTCAGTGAATGCTCAATTTCCGGGCAGCATCCATGATGCTCACATCCTGCGTGAGAGCACTGTATCTGACTTGTTTAACAATGAGCCATAAGGTCAATGTCGGATGCTTGTCTCGAATAAAGCAATGTGACTGAGTCCTGTAGACTTGAGTAAGTGTGACCTTAGTCTCTTTATTCTGACTCCAGAGTGCAGGCACAGCTTATATGCAGTGCTCCAAAGGGATGCTGGGATCCTTTGGGACCCTCTGGTGGCAGTAGAATGCTGGTTGCAAGGTGTTGCATACATAACATCACTCCCCGCCAAAGTCAATAGTACACTTATTTACAGGGTGAGATGATCTGGGGCTTTCCGCTCCCTAGTCGATCGTCTCAGTACAAATACAGGTGCAGGTGAGTTGGTTGGGCCTTCACTGGGCTGCTGTGCAGCTGACCTTGCTGGGCTGCTGGGGATGATGAGTTCAGCTTCGTGGTCAAACGTGATGTCGGTTGCCACTTGTGTGTGTATCGGAGGGTCGAAGTTGGTGGTGTCTGTTTTGTATGTATAATGTAAGTATACTCCCTGTACACTCAATGTACAGTTACATAAGACTATTGAATGTACCTTCAAACTGTATACACAATGCTTGTACCACCAGAGGGTGCAACTGGTGGAGACCTAGGGGTCACCTGTACACGACAGGTAACCAGGTATAAAAGGGAGATCACCATGCTGTATCCTCACTCAGGAGCTGTAATAAATGGATTAAGGTCAACACAGTTCGAGTACAATACCTTGCCTTATGGAGTCATTACTAGAGTGCTTACAGACAAAATAACTGGCGACGAGATTACGAATTTCCACGCGAAAAATGGCTAGCCTTGGCACGTTTCAACAATTCGCCGATGGGGAAGATTGGGAGGCCTTTGTGGAAAGGCTCAAACACTTTTTCAGTGATAATGACCTGGCGGGAGACACACCGACCTTGCAGGCTGATAAGCGCAGAGCTATCCTGCTGAGCAGTTGTGGGCCCACCGTCTATGGCCTCATCAGGGACTTGCTAGCCCCAGAGAAGACAACAATCAAAACATATGCGGAGCTCGTAACGATGATAAAGGAACAGCTCAAACCTAAAGAGAGCATCCTCACAGCCAGATACCGGTTCTACACCCAAAGGCGGCTCGAAGGCCAAGAAATCGCAAAATATGCTGCCAACCTCAGACGATTGGCTGCACCGTGTGATTTTGGCAACCACCTCACCGAAGCATTGCGGGACATTTTCGTTATTGGAATCGGCCACGAGGGCCTTCTCCACAGGCTGCACCCTGCAGAAGGCAATTAATGTGAGCCAGGCATTCATGGTCTCAGTCTGCAATTCCAAGCAGATGACTCACCCCCAGGATTCTAACCCAGCAAGTACTGTGAACCGACTGGCGCCTTTCAGAGGCAAGGCTGCTGCAAGCAGTGTCTCTCAGGGAAGAGAGAACAGAACCCTGAGTCCCACAGCTCTGAGACCGCCACATGGGGCCAACCGGCCAACCCCATGCTGGCACTGTGGAGGAAACCACAGTGCCGCTAGAAAGACTATACATGCAAAGGCTGTAACAAGAAGGGCCACCTCCAGCGAATGTGCAAGAGAAATTGTACTCACCGAGTCGATGAGGAGTTGGCCAATCATCCGGACTCCAGCGACGATGAAGAGAGAGTCCATGAGGCAGCTTAGCCCCACGATGAGGTGTACGGAGTGTTTACCTGCACCACCGAGAGCTCTCCGTTGAAAATGGAAGTCGAAATCAATGATGTTCAAGTCATGATGGAGGTGAACACAGGGGCGAGCCAATCGCTGATGAATCAGGCGGCCTTTGAGAAACTCTGGGACAATCCAATCGAATGACCTAAAATGCTCCCAATCCAGGTGAAGCTGCTCACCTACACAAACGACACCATCCCAGTTGTTGGCAGCGTGGATGTCCAGGTGTCCCATGATGGCGCGATGCACAAGTTACCTTTGTGGATCGTTGCTGGGGATGGTCCAATGCTGCTAGGAAGAAGATGGATGAAACAAATCCGTTGGAGCTGGAAGAACCTCCAGCCTCCGACGATCGATGTCCTATGCGGCTCCAAATTTAGATCCAGCACAGCACCTGAGAAACCAGCGGCTCAACTCGACTGCGTTCAGATGACACAGACCGCTCAACCCAACGGTGAGATGATCCAGCCAAAACGACCCGACCTCACCTCCCAGACTCCCGTGGCAGGACTTCGGAGGAAGAGAATCAGCGCAGAAGGCAACTTCCCTGCTCCCGTGGCAGAATTGGGGGAAAAAAGGATCAACGCAGCTTACCTCGTGAAGAGAAAGAAGATGGCGCCTGCACCATGAGGTGAAGCACCTGAAGTAACAATGGCGGCGGCCAGACCACGAGGGGTAGCATTGAGGGAGCAACACGTGATGCCAAGCAGCGAACCGGAATGGGGTAACATAGAAACGTAGAAACATAGAAAATAGGTGCATGAGTGGGCCATTCGGCCCTTCTAGCCTGCACCGCCATTCAAAGAGTTCATGGCTGAACATGCAACTTCAGTACCCCATTCCTGCTTTCTCGCCATACCCCTTGATCCCCCTAGTAGTAAGGACTTTATCTAACTCCTTTTTGAATATATTTAGTGAATTGACCTCAACAACTTTCTGTGGTGGAGAATTCCACAGGTTCACCACTCTCTGGGTGAAGAAATTCCTCCTCATCTCGGTCCTAAATGGCTTACCCCTTATCCTTAGACGGTGTCCCCTGGTTCTGGACTTCCCCAACATTACATAGAAACATAGAAACATAGAAAATAGGTGCAGGAGTAGGCCATTCAGCCCTTCTAGCCTGCACCGCAATTCAATGAGTTCATGGCTGAACATGCACTTCAGTACCCCCTTCCTGCTTTCTCGCCATACCCCTTGATCCCCCGAGTAGTAAGGACTTCATCTAACTCCCTTTTGAATATATTTAGTGAATTGGCCTCAATTACTTTCTGTGGTAGAGAATTCCACAGGTTCACCACTCTCTGGGTGAAGAAGTTTCTCCTCATCTCGGTCCTAAATGGCTTATCCCTTATCCTTACACTGTGACCCCTGTTTCTGGACTTCCCCAACATTGGGAACGTTCTTCCTGCATCTAACCTGTCTAAACCCGTCAGAATTTTAAACGTTTCTATGAGGTCCCCTCTCATTCTTCTGAACTCCAGTGAATACAAGCCCAGTTGATCCAGTCTTTCTTGATAGGTCAGTCCCACCATCCCGGGAATCAATCTGGTGAATCTTCGCTGCACTCCCTCAATAGCAAGAATGTCCTTCCTCAAGTTATGAGACCAAAACTGGACACAATACTCCAGGTGTGGCCTCACCAAGGCCCTGTACAACTGTAGCAACACCTCCCTGCCCCTGTACTCAAATCCCCTCGCTATGAAGGCCAACATGCCATTTGCTTTCTTAACCGCCTGCTGTACCTGCATGCCAACCTTCAATGACTGATGTACCATGACACCCAGGTCTCGTTGCACCTCCCCTTTTCCTAATCTGTCACCATTCAGATAATAGTCTGTCTCTCTGTTTTTACCACCAAAGTGGATAACCTCACATTTATCCACATTATACTTCATCTGCCATGCATTTGCCCACTCACCTAACCTATCCAAGTCACTCTGCAGCCTCATAGCATCCTCCTCGCAGCTCACGCTGCCACCCAACTTAGTGTCATCCGCAGATTTGGAGATACTACATTTAATCCCCTCATCTAAATCATTAATGTACAATGTAAACAGCTGGGGCCCCAGCACAGAACCTTGCGGTACCCCACTAGTCACTGCCTGCCATTCTGAAAAGTACCCATTTACTCCTACTCTTTGCTTCCTGTCTGACAACCAGTTCTCAATCCACGTCAGCACACTACCCCCAATCCCATGTGCTTTAACTTTGCACATTAATCTCTTGTGTGGGACCTTGTCGAAAGCCTTCTGAAAGTCCAAATATACCACATCAACTGGTTCTCCCTTGTCCACTTTACTGGAAACATCCTCAAAAAATTCCAGAAGGTTTGTCAAGCATGATTTCCCTTTCACAAATCCATTCTGACTTGGACCTATCATGTCACCATTTTCCAAATGCACTGCTATGACATACTTAATAATTGATTCCATCATTTTACCTACTACTGAGGTCAGGCTGACCAGTCTATAATTCCCTGTTTTCTCTCTCCCTCCTTTTTTAAAAAGTGGGGTTACATTGGCTACCATCCACTCGATAGGAACTGATCCAGAGTCAATGGAATGTTGGAAAATGACTGTCAATGCATCCACTATTTCCAAGGCCACCTCCTTAAGTACTCTGGGATGCAGTCCATCAGGCCCTGGGGATTTATCGGCCTTCAATCCCATCAATTTCCCCAACACAATTTCCTGACTAATAAAGATTTCCCTCAGTTCCTCCTCCTTACTAGAACCTCTGACCCCTTTTATATCCGGAAGGTTGTTGGTGTCCTCCTTAGTGAATACCGAACCAAAGTACTTGTTCAATTGGTCTGCCATTTCTTTGTTCCCAGTTATGACTTCCCCTGATTCTGACTGCAGGGGACCTACATTTGTCTTTACTAACCTTTTTCTCGTTACATACCTATAGAAACTTTTGCAATCCGCCTTAATGTTCCCTGCAAGCTTCTTCTCGTACTCCATTTTCCCTGCCCTAATCAAACCCTTTGTCCTCCTCTGCTGAGTTCTAAATTTCTCCCAGTCCCCAGGTTCACTGCTATTTCTGGCCAATTTGTATGCCACTTCCTTGGCTTTAATACTATCCCTGATTTCCCTTGATAGCCACGGTTGAGCCACCTTCCCTTTTTTATTTTTACACCAGACAGGAATATACAATTGTTGTAGTTCATCCATGCGGTCTCTAAATGTCTGCCATTGCCCATCCACAGTCAACCCCTTAAGTATCATTCGCCAATCTATCCTAGCCAATTCACGCCTCATACCTTCAAAGTTACCCTTCTTTAGGTTTTGGACCATGGTTTCTGAATTAACTGTTTCATTCTCCATCCTAATGCAGAATTCCACCATATTATTGTCACTCTACCCCAAGGGGCCTCGCACAATGAGATTGATAATTAATCCTCTCTCATTACACAACACCCAGTCTAAGATGGCCTCCCCCCTAGTTGGTTCCTCGACATATTGGTCTAGAAAACCATCCCTTATGCACTCCAGGAAATCCTCCTCCACCGTATTGCTTCCAGTTTGGCTCGCCCAATCTATGTGCATATTAAAGTCACCCATTATAACTGCTGCACCTTTATTGCATGCACCCCTAATTTCCTGTTTGATACCCTCCCCAACATCACTACTACTGTTTGGAGGTCTGTACACAACTCCCACTAACGTTTTTTGCCCTTTGGTGTTCTGCAGCTCTACCCATATAGATTCCACATCATCCAAGCTAATGTCCTTCCTAACTATTGCATTAATCTCCTCTTTAACCAGCAATGCTACCCCACCTCCTTTTCCTTTTATTCTATCCTTCCTGAATGTTGAATACCCCTGAATGTTGAGTTCCCAGCCCTGATCATCCTGGAGCCACGTCTCCGTAATCCCAATCACATCATATTTGTTAACATCTATTTGCACAGTTAATTCATCCACCTTATTGCGGATACTCCTTACATTAAGACACAAAGCCTTCAGGCTTGTTTTTTTAACACCCTTTGTCCTTTTAGAATTTTGCTGTACAGTGGCCCTTTTTGTTCTTTGCCTTGGGTTTCTCTGCCCTCCACTTTTCCTCATCTCCTTTCTGTCTTTTGCTTTTGCCTCCTTTTTGTCTCCCTCTGTCTCCCTGCATTGGTTCCCATCCCCCTGCCATATTAGTTTAACTCCTCCCCAACAGCACTAGCAAACACTCCCCCTAAGACATTGGGAACATTCTTCCTGCATCTCACCTGTCTAACCCCATCAGAATTTTAAACGTTTCTATGAGGTCCCCTCTCATTCTTCTGAACTCCAGTGAATACAAGCCCAGTTGATCCAGTCTTTCTTGATAGGTCAGTCCCACCATCCCGGGAATCAGTCTGGTGAACCTTCGCTGCACTCCCTCAATAGCAAGAATGTCCTTCCTCAGGTTAGGAGACCAAAACTGTACACAATACTCCAGGTGTGGCCTCACCAAGGCCCTGTACAACTGTAGCAACACCTCCCTGCCGCTGTACTCAAATCCCCTCGCTATGAAGGCCAACATGCCATTTGCTTTCTTAACCGCCTGCTGTACCTGCATGCCAACCTTCAATGACTGATGTACCATGACACCCAGATCTCTTTGCACCTCCCCTTTTCCTAATCTGTCACCATTCAGATAATAGTCTGTCTCTCTGTTTTTACCACCAAAGTGGATAACCTCACATTTATCCACATTATACTTCATCTGCCATGCATTTGCCCACTCACCTAACCTATCCAAGTCGATCTGCAGTCTCATAGCATCCTCCTCGCAGCTCACACTGCCACCCAACTTAGTGTCATCCGCAAATTTGGAGACACTACATTTAATCCCCTCGTCTAAATCATTAATGTACAATGTAAACAACTGGGGCCCCAGCACAGAACCTTGCGGTACCCCCTAGTCACTACCTGCCATTCTGAAAAGTACCCATTTACTCCTACTCTTTGCTTCCTGTCTGACAACCAGTTCTCAATCCATGTCAGCACACTACCCCCAATCCCATGTGCTTTAACTTTGTACATTAATCTCTTGTATGGGACCTTGTCGAAAGCCTTCTGAAAGTCCAAATATACCACATCAACTGGTTCTCCCTTGTCCACTCTACTGGAAACATCCTCAAAAAATTCCAGAAGATTTGTCAAGCATGATTTCCCTTTCACAAATCCATGCTGACTTGGACCTATCATGTCACCTCTTTCCAAATGCACTGCTATGACATCCTTAATAATTGATTCAATCATTTTACCCACTACCGATGTCAGGCTGACCGGTCTATAATTCGCTGTTATCTCTCTCCCTACTTTTTTAAAAAGTGGGGTTACATTGGCTACCATCCACTCGATAGGAACTGATCCAGAGTCAATGGAATGTTGGAAAATGACTGTCAATGCATCCACTATTTCCAAGGCCACCTCCTTAAGTACTCTGGGATGCAGTCCATCAGGCCCTGGGGATTTATCGGCCTTCAATCCCATCAATTTCCCCAACACAATTTCCCGATTAATAAGGATTTCCCTCAGTTCTTCCTCCTTACTAGACCCTCCCACCCCTTTTATATCGGGAAGGTTGTTTGTGTCCTCCTTCGTGAATACCGAACCAAAGTACTTGTTCAATTGGTCCGCCATTTCTTTGTTCCCAGTTATGACTTCCCCTGATTCTGACTGCAGGGGACCTACGTTTGTCTTCACTAACCTTTTTCTCTTTACATATCTATAGAAACTTTTGCAATCCGTCTTAATGTTCCCTGCAAGCTTCTTCTCGTACTCCATTTTCCCTGCCCTAATCAAACCCTTTGTCCTCCTCTGCTGAGTTCTAAATTTCTCCCAGTCCCCAGGTTCGCTGCTATTTCTGGCCAATTTATATGCCATTTTAATACTATCCCTGATTTCCCTTGATAGCCACGGTTGAGCCACCTTCCCTTTTTTATTTTTACGCCAGACAGGAATGTACAATTGTTGTAGTTCATCCATGTGGTCTCTAAATGTCTGCCATTGCCCATCCACAGTCAACCCCTTAAGTATCATTCGCCAATCTATCCTAGCCAATTCATGCCTCATACCTTCAAAGTTAGCCTTCTTTAAGTTCTGGACCATGGTCTCTGAATTAACTGTTTCATTTTCCATCCTAATGCAGAATTCCACCATATTATGGTCACTCTTCCCCAAGGGGCCTCGCACAATGAGATTGCTAATTAATCCTCTCTCATTACACAACACCCAGTCTAAGATAGCCTCCCCCTAGTTGGTTCCTCGACATATTGGTCTAAAAAACCATCCCTTTGCACTCCAGGAAATCCTCCTCCACCGTATTGCTCCCAGCTTGGTTAACCCAATCTATGTGCATATTAAAATCACCCATTATAACTGCTGCACCTTTATTGCATGCACCCCTAATTTCATGTTTGATGCCCTCCCCAACATCACTACTATTGTTTGGAGGTCTGTACACAACTCCCACTAACATTTTTTGCCCTTTGGTGTTCTGCAGCTCTACCCATATAGATTCCACATCATCCAAGCTAATGTCCTTCCGAACTATTGCCTTAATTTCCTCCTTAACCAGCAATGCTACCCCACCTCCCTTTCCTTTTATTCTATCCTTCCTGAATGTTGAATACCCCTGGATGTTGAGTTCCCAGCCCTGATCATCCTGGAGCCACTTCTCCGTAATCCCAATCACATCATATTTGTTAACATCTATTTGCACAGTTAATTCATCCACCTTATTGCGGATACTCCTTGCATTAAGACACAAAGCCTTCAGGCTTGATTTTTAACACCCTTTGTCCTTTTAGAATTTTGCTGTACAATGGCCCTTTTTGTTCTTTGCCTTGGGTTTCTCTGCCCTCCACTTTTCCTCATCTCCTTTCTGTCTTTTGCTTTTGCCTCCTTTTTGTCTCCCCTGTCTCCCTGCATTGGTTCCCATCCCCCTGCCATATTAGTTTAACTCCTCCCCAACAGCACTAGGAAACACTCTTCCTTGGACATCGATTCCGGTCCTGCCCAGGTGCAAACCGTCCGGTTTGTACTGGTCCCACCTCCCCCAGAACCGGTTTCAATGCCCCAGGAATTTGAATCCCTCTCTGCTGCACCACTGCTCAAACCACGTATTCATCTGCGCTATCCTGCGATTCCTACTCTGACTAGCACGTGGCACTGGTAGCAATCCCGAGATTTCTACTTTTGAGGTCCTACTTTTTAATTTAGCTCCTAGCTCCTTAAATTCGTTTTGTAGGACCTCATCCCTTTTTTTACCTTTGTCGTTAGTACCAATGTGTACCACGACAGCTGGCTGATCTCCCTCCCTTTTTAGAATGTCCTGCACCTGCTCCGAGACATCCTTGACCCTTGCACCAGGGAGGCAACATACCATCCTGGAGTCTCGGTTGCGGCCGCAGAAACGCCTATCTATTCCCCTTACAATTGAATCCCCTCTCACTATCGCTCTCCCACTCTTTTTCCTGCCCTCCTGTGCAGCAGAGCCAGCCACGGTGCCATGAACTTGGCTGCTACTGCCCTCCCCTGATGAGTCATCCCCCTCAACAGTACCCAAAGCAGTGTATCTGTTTTGCAGGGGAATGACCACAGGGGACCCTGCACTATCTTCCTTGCACTGCTCTTCCTGTTGGTCTTCCATTCCCTATCTGGCTGTGGACCCTTTCCCTGCGGTACGACCAACTCGCTACACGTGATACTCATGTCATTCTCAGCATCGTGGATGCTCCAGAGTGAATCCACCCTCAGCTCCAACTCCGCAACGCGGACCGTCAGGAGCTGGAGGTGGATACACTTCCTGCACACATAGTCGTCAGGGACACTGGAGTCGTCCCTGAGTTCCCACATGGTACAGGAGGAGCATAACACCCGACCGAGCTCTCCTGCCATGACTTAACCCTTAGATACACTTAAATTGGCAACAACAATGTTAATGTTTACTCACTGTTATAGAAGAGAAAAAAGAAAAACTACTTACCAATCACTAGCCAATCACTCACCCCCTTGGCTGTGACATCACCTTTTGATTTCTTTCTAATTCTTTTTTGCCTTCTCTCCCCGCTGCAGCTGCACAGGTACGCCTCTCGCTGCCGCTGAGCCTTTATAGGCCTCACCAACGCCAGGAACTCCCGCCTCTCGGACTACCTCCGCCTCTCGCTGCCGCTGAGCCTTTATAGGCCTCACCAACGCCAGGAACACCCGCCTCTCGGACTGTCGCCGCCTCTCGCTGCCGCTGAGCCTTTATAGGCCTCACCAACGCCAGGAACACCCGCCTCTCGGACTGTCGCCGCCTCTCGCTGCCGCTGAGCCTTTATAGGCCTCACCAACGCCAGGAACACCCGCCTCTCGGACTGCCGCCACCTCTCGCTGCCGCTGAGCCTTTATAGGCCTCACTAACGCCAGGAACACCCGCCTCTCGGACTGTCGCCGCCTCTCGCTGCCGCTGAGCCTTTATAGGCCTCACCAACGCCAGGAACACCCGCCTCTCGGACTGCCGCCACCTCTCGCTGCCGCTGAGCCTTTATAGGCCTCACCAACACCAGGAACTCCCGCCTCTCGGACTAAAGATTGCAAGGCCCTCTTAAAGGATGGTCCAAGTCAACATGGATTTGTGAAAGGGAAATCATGCTTGGCAAATCTTCTGGAATTTTTTGAGGATGTTTCCAGTAGAGTGGACAAGGGAGAACCAGTTGATGTGGTGTATTTGGACTTTCAGAAGGCTTTCGACAAGGTCCCACACAAGAGATTAATGTGCAAAGTTGAAGCACATGGGATTGGGGGTAGTGTGCTGACGTGGATTGAGAACTGGTTGGCAGACAGGAAGCAAAGAGTAGGAGTAAATGGGGACTTTTCAGAATGGCAGGCAGTGACTAGTGGGGTACCGCAAGGTTCTGTGCTGGGGCCCAGCTGTTTACATTGTACATTAATGATTTAGACAAGGAGATTAAATGTAGTATCTCCAAATTTGCGGATGGCACTAAGTTGGGTGGCAGTGTGAGCTGCGAGGAGGATGCTATGAGGCTGCAGAGTGACTTGGATAGGTTAGGTGAGTGGGCAAATGCATGGCAGATGAAGTATAATGTGGATAAATGTGAGGTTAAACACTTTGCTGGTAAAAACAGAGAGACAGACTATTATCTGAATGGTGACAGATTAGGAAAAGGGGAGGTGCAACGAGACCTGGGTGTCATCGTACATCAGTCATTGAAGATTGGTATGCAGGTACAGCAGGCGGTTAAGAAAGCAAATGGCATGTTGGCCTTCATAGCGAGGGGATTTGAGTACAGGGGCAGGGAGGTGTTGCTACAGTTGTACAGGGCATTGGTGAGGCCACACCTGGAGTATTGTGTACAGTTTTGGTCTCCTAACCTGAGGAAGGACATTCTTGCTATTGAGGGAGTGCAGCGAAGGTTCACCAGACTGATTCCCGGGATGGCGGGACTGACCTATCAAGAAAGACTGGATCAACTGGGCTTGTATTCACTGGAGTTCAGAAGAATGAGAGGGGATCTCATAGAAACGTTTAAAATTCTGACGGGTTTAGACAGGTTAGATGCAGGAAGAATGTTCCCAATGTTGGGGAAGTCCAGAACCAGGGGTCACAGTCCAAGGATAAGGGGGTAAACCATTTAGGACCGAGATGAGGAGAAACTTCTTCACCCAGAGAGTGGTGAACCTGTGCAATTCTCTACCACAGAAAGTTGTTGAGGCCAATTCACTAAATATATTCAAAAAGGAGTTAGATGTAGTCCTTACTACTAGGGGGATCAAGGGGTATGGCGAGAAAGCAGGGTACTGAAGTTGCATGTTTAGCCATGAAATTGAATGGCGGTGCAGGCTCGAAGGGCCGAATGGCCTACTCCTGCACCTATTTTTTATGTTTCTATGTTTCTAAAGTAGAACTTCAACCCATCACAATTAAAGGGACAGTTCCACTCTTTATACAGCGATGCCAGTGATACATATGTAATGATGTAATTGACAAATGCAAGTATGTAAATGTAACTAACCATGTTAAGTCGGGCGATTGCAGTCGGAACCAATGTAATGTAACTGTAAATGGGGTAATGATGTACGATGCCGGGTTCTACATGTATGCTGACAAAAACAAGGTCACTTACCGTCAGAAGCACCCAGGTCAGGCGGGCTACCCGACCATGTAGCCTGCACTTCCGGGACCAATATGATGCCCCAGGGAGCGTGGCCACACGTAGAGGGAGCATACCAGCTGCAGGGCCAGCGATCAGCGGACGGCAAAGGCAGCACTACCGGCACCCTGCCCCTGATCGGCTCTACCTCTCTGGCCACCAGAGCCAGTACTGGGAGCAAACGGCTAGCACCCTCCAGCTTTCCCAACAGGACCTGGGATGACCAGGCACCCACCAGCGCTGAAGGGCAGCAGGGAGATACCGCAGCCGTCAAAGGAGGGCACACACCCCTGTGGCTCTGCCCAGCCCTAGGCAATGGCAAAGGCCCTGAGACGCAGCCAGGTGAGTGATCCAAGCCCACCCAGCTGGCAGGGGGCGCAGTGCTGCCATCAGACAACCTGGACATCGTCCGGTTACTCTGGAACTAGCGTCCTCACCCACCTGCACCTACACAACCCAGGGGCAAGACTGTGATATCACGTATGTACCTTATCTGTAAAATGTACTTGTTCCACTACTGCAGAACCTAAACAGTGATATAATTAATCCTATGGGTTTTTTGTTCTTTCTTTCTGTACATGTATGCACATGCAAGTGTTGAGCCACACACATGGTCTATGTATGGGTGGGGAGCTGGTGGAAAATGGATGTATGTAGCCATGGACACAGATGGATCACACCCAGAACCACTCAACTCCCATTGAAATCTCCAACCGTCCACTGCTGACCATTTCCCAATGTTGTGGCAATAAGGACTTGGTGTTCAACAGGAAGAGAGCCAAGCCAAAGCATAGACAAGGTGCAAGGGCTTTGGGCATTCAAGTCTAAGGCCAGAGCACACAATGCAAAGGCCAGTGGCACAAGACTTAGGGGAGAGTGATGTTGTGTATGTATAATATAAGTATACTCGCTGTACACTCAATGTACAGTTACATGAGGCTACTGGATGTACCTTCACACTGTATACACAATGCTTGTACCACCAGAGGGTGCAACTGGTGGAGACCCAGGGGTCACCTGTACACGACAGGTAACCAGGTATAAAAGCGATCTCACCATGCTGTACCCTCACTCAGGAGCTGTAATAAATGGACTAAGGTCAACACAGTTCAAATACAATACCTTACCTCATGGAGTCATTACTAGAGTGCTTACTGACACAATAGTGTCCTCTTCAGGTTGCTCGTGGCTGTCTGTGAATCGCAGTTTGGTTCAGTCCAAATGCTTTCTGCTAGTTAGTCCATTTGCAAGTTTGACCTCAAACACCCTACTCCCTTCTTTGGCTACGACAGTGCCAGCAAGCCATTTGGGACCATGTCCATAGTTGAGTACAAATACAGGATCATTGACTTCAATATCGCGTGACAAATTTGCGCGATCATGGCACATGCTTTGTTGATACCGCCTGCCCTTGACATGATCATGGAGATCAGGGTGGACTAGAGAGAACCTTGTTTTAAGTGCCATTTTCATGAGCAGTTCGGCTGGGGGAAACCCGGTGAGCGAATGGGGTCTAGTGCGGTAGCTGAGCAGGACTCGGGACAGGCGGGTCTGCAGGCAGCCTTCCAACACGTGTTTCAAGCTTTGCTTGATGGTTTGGACTGCCTGTTCTGCCTTGCCATTAGATGTGGACTTGAACGGGGCAGATGTGATGTGCTTGATCCCATTGCGGGTCCTGAATTCCTTGAATTCAGCACTGGTGAAGCACGGCCCATTGTCGCTGACAAGGACATTAGGCAGGCCGTGCGTGGCAAACATGGCTCATAAGCTTTCGATGGTGGCAGTAGACGTGCTTACAGACATTATTACACACTCAATCCATTTTGAATAAGCATCCACAACAACCAAAAACATTTTGCCTAGAAACAGGCCAGCAAAGTCAACGTGGATCCTAGACCATGGTTTGGAGGGCCATGACCACAAACTTAGCGGTGCCTCCCTGGGTGCATTGCTCAGTTGAGAGCAAGTGTTGCATTGGCTCACGCAAGACTCTAAATCTGAGTCGATGCCGTGCCACCACACATGGGATCTGGCTACAGCTTTCATCATTACTATGCCTGGGTGGGTACTGTGTAGGTCGCATATGAAGGTTTCCCTGCCTTTCTTAGTCAAAACTACGCAATTACCCCACAAAAGACAGTCCGCCTGTATGGACATTTTGTCTTTGTGCTGCTGGAACAGCTTGATCTCTTCATGCATCTCCGCATGAAGAGATCGGTTCCCATGGAGGACACAGTTTTTTACAAGGGGCAGTAAAGGATCCTGGCTGGTCCAGGTCCTGATCTGGCGGGCGTAACGGGTGACTTTTCGTTTTCAAATGCATCCATCACCAAGAGCAAATCTACAAGCTGTGCCATTTCTACCCCGGAGGTGGACAATGGTAGCCGACTGAGAGCATCAGTGCAGTTCTCTGTGCCTGGCCTGTGGCGAATTACATAGTTATATGCAGACAGCATAAGCGCCCATCTTTGGATACGAGCAGAGGGTTTGGTATTAATATTTTTGCTCTCTGAGAATAGCGATATGAGCAGCCTATGGTCAGTTTCTAACTGGAACTTAAGCCCAAACAGATACTGGTGCTTTTTTTTCACCCCGTAAGCACATGCCAGAGCTTCTTTTTCAATCATGCTGTAGGCCCTTTCAACCTTGGACAAACTCCTGGATGCATAAGCGACCGGTTGCAATGTTCCCGATTCGTTTGCTTGTTGTAACACACACCCGACCTCGTACAAAGATGCATCACAAGCTAGCACTAAATGTTTAAATGGGTCATACAGAACAAGCAATTTGTTGGAACATAACAGATTTCTGGCTTTCTCAAAAGCAGTCTCTTGTGATTTCCCCCATACCCAGTCATCTTCCTTGCGTAGCAACATGTGTAGAGGTTCTAGCAAGGTGCTTAACCCGGGTAGGAAATGACCAAAATAATTGAGGAGTCCCATCACGTTCTGTGGTCTCGGCACATTCTTGACCTCTATCTTGGCGTCGGTGGGTCTGATGCCATCTGCTGCGATTCTTCTCCCTAAGAACTCGACCTCTGGCGCCAGGAAAACACACTTCGAGCGTTTCAACCTGAGTCCCACACAATCTAGCTGACTTAGAACCTCTTCCAGGTTCTGCAAGTGTTCGATGGTGTCCCAACCTGTGATCAATATGTTGTCCTGGAAAACCACGGTGCGCGGAACCGACTTTAGCAGACTCTCCATGTTCCTTTGAAAAATAGCTGCGGCCGATCGAACCCCAAATGGGCATCTATTGTAGGTGAACAGATCTTTGTGCGTGTTGATGCAGGTGAGGCCTTTCGAAGATTCCGCCAGCTCCTGCGTCATGTAGGCCGAGGTCAGGTCCAACTTGGTGAACGTCTTCCCTTCTGCCAGCGTCGCAAATAGGTCATCTGCCTTGGGTAGTGGGTACTGGTCCTGCAGCGAAAAATGGTTAATCGTTACTTTATAGTCCCCACAAATTCTGACCATGCCATCACCCTTGAGAACCGGAACAATTGGACTGGCCCACTTGTTGAACTCAACCGGCGCGATGATGTCCTCTTGTTGCAGCCTTCCAGCTCGATCTCCACTTTCTCTCACATCATGTATAGCACCGCACGTGCCTTGTGGTGGATGGGTTGTGTACCGGGAACCAAATGGATCTGCACCTTCGTCCCAGAGAAATTTCCGATGCCTGGCTCAAACAACAACGGGAACTTGCTCAAAACCTGGGCACATGAGGTGTCGTCGACAGACAAAAGCGCTCGGATATCGTCCCAATTCCAGCGGGTTTTTCCCAGCCACCTTCTGCCGAACAGTGTGGGGCCATCTCCTGGTACAATCCATAGTGGTAGTTCATGCACCGCTCCATCATAGGAGACTTTTACTGCTGCACTGCCAATTACAAGGATCAGCTCTTTAGTGTAAGTTCTCAGCTTGGTATGAATAGGGCTCAGCTTTGGCCTTTGTGCCTTGTTGCACCACAGCCTCTCAAAGGCCTTTTTGCTCATGATAGACTGACTCGTACCTGTGTCCAATTCCATGGATACTGGAATTCCGTTCAGTTCAACTTTTAACATGATCGGTGGACATTTCGTGGTGAAGGTGTGTATCCCGTACACTTCTGCCTCCTCGGTTCGAGTCTCTCGTTCAGTTTGATCCGCAATGGATCGGTCTTCCTCTGCAATGTGGTGGTTTGCAGGGTTTGCAGCTCATCTGCACATTTGCTGGAGTTGTCCCATTGTTCCACAGCCTTTGCACACATTGTGTTTGAAGTGGCATTGATGGGCTCGATGATCACCTCCGCAGCGCCAACAAGGTGTTAATTGCCTTGCATTCACACTTGATGATGGACTCTGAGTCATCTGAGGTCGTGCAGCTGCAGGCGTGTACGTTCTGCCATATACATTCCTGCCTGAAAACGACGTTACTTTGTGTGCAATACTTGCCGATGCATCTTTATGCTGCGAAATTTGTTTGGTGTTATCGCTGGTATAAATGCCTGGGTTATCGTTATGGCTTTGCTCAGGTTCGGTGTTTCAACAGTCAATAGTTTGCGAAGGATAACCTCATGGCCAATGCCAAGCACAAAAAAGTCTCTTAGCATTTGCTCCAGGAATCCACTGAATTCGCAATGTCGTGCAAGGCGCCTTAGTTTGGCGACTTAGATCGCCACTTCCTGGCCTTCAGAGTGTTCACATGTGTAAAATCGATACCTTACCATCAGATCGCTCTCCTTCGGATTTAGATACACCCGGACCAGTGTACACAGTTCTTCATACGATTTGGTTTTTGGTTTCACTGGAGCAAGAAGATTCTTCATGAGGCCATAGGTTGTTGCCCTGCAGACGGTGAGGAGGATCGCCCTTCGTTTGGCAGCGTTCTCATTCCCTTCCAGCTCATTGGCCACGAAGTATTGGTCGAGTCGCTCCATGAAGGCTTCCCAACCGTGACCTTCTGAGAATTTCTACAGGATACCAACAGTTCTCTGCATTTTCGCATGATGGTTCGTTAGCTATTACTCGTTGCCAGTTGTTATGTCTCGAATAAAGTAATGTGACTGAGTACTGTAGACTTGAGTAAGTGTGACCGTAGTCTCTTTATTCTGACTCCAGAGTGCAGGCACAGCATGGGAGGCCTGCTTATGTGCAGTGCTCCCAAGGTATGCTGGGATCCCTTGGGACACAAACAGATGCTCCCTCTGGTGACGGTAGAATGCTGGTTATAAGGTATTGCATACATAACACAAAGGATATGACCTCGCCACCTGGTTGATGACACTTCTGCGTGACACCCACACCGAAGCCGAGAGGCGATACAACGAGAGCCACAGAGCAACTCGCAATATCGTGGAGAAAACCATTGGAGTGCTGAAGCAACACTTTAGATGCCTGGACCACTCAGGAGGCGAGCTCTAATACCACCCTGAGCACGTAGCTCAATTCGTGGTGGTGTGTTCCATGCTATACAACTTGGCTACCAGGAGGGCACAAGAATTGCCTGATGAGTCTGACAATCCACCTCACCAGAGAGAGGAAGAGGAGAACGAGGAGACGGACACTGACATCGGGCCAGGCAATCAGGCTGACGCTGAAGCCATGCCCCCGCCCCTCTGTAGATCGCATGAAAGGGCCCATGATAGCATGATAGCTGCAAGAGCCTTACATCAGGAGCTCATCAATGATCGCTTTGCCTGAAAGAACATTGGTGTTATTTACAAGGCTGACACACTGAATGTGCAGGTCATACATCAATGGTGGGCATCATCTTGGTGACAGTTAAAGTTTAAGTTGATTGAAGTTAAGTGTGATTATACCCTTTGATGTAAAGGAATCACCAGCGTGTAATGGTGCAGCTATCTGAGCCAATGTGCTGCAAGGTTTTGTTAAATAAAAAACTTAAACCGAACATTAGTTTGAAATCATCAGTATTTCTGTACAAACCAACCCCACCGCCCCCCCCCCCCCCCCACCCCCACTTCTCCTCCCCACCTCTACCCCTTCCCTTTACCCTCCTGACTTCAAGCCGCCTAGCCGAGGAGGTCCTCAGGCGATACTTCATTGGAGGGGAGTGGGGGTGGCCTGAAGCGCTGCTTGGACGGATACGGGAGAGGACGGTCCCGAGGTGGGAATGTGCTCCAAGCCAAAAGCAAGATGTTGCTGCTGGCTCTCATGTGTGGTTGGCAATGGGGGGTGTGTCACCTTGGGGTGCAGTGCAGCGCTCCGAGACCACTGGGTGCCCTCTGCCATCAGTGTTCCTGGCTACCAGCTCCAGGGCCTCCTCCATTCCTTCCATTTTATAGTTATTTGTTGGACAAAAACTCGGTGCTAACTATGTTCTTGGTGATTAGTAGGCTTTTTGCTGCTGGTAAATCTCCATCGTTCCTCCCACAACAGCCAAACAAGCACACACCACAGCCACACACACTTTCAGTGCCTCTGAGCTCCCTCTCTCTCTGCCTCTTCTTCTGCGCATGTTATTATGACCCTTGACCTCCTGAATCGTGGGAATCGAGCGTTACCATGCTGTTGGTAAGGACGGCCACACTTTACAGCAGAAAGTCAGAAAAATTTAACTCTACCGCCCATTTGATATTGCTTGCGGTAACAGCCATTTTCGAAAATGTAAACTAGGTGTTTTGAGACTGGGTGAGAAGCCGGCGATCTGAAAACCCTTTTTTAATGCCCATGCCGGAAATAACGCCCATTTTTGGGCGATAAGCTCAAAAGTGGAGATTCTAGCCCCAAGTCATTAATGTATATCAAAAACAGCAGTGGTCCAAGTACTGAACCCCTGGGGAACAACACTGTATACCTCCCTCAGTCTGAAAAACAGCCATTCATGACAACACTCTGTTTTCTATCCCTTAACCAACTTTGTATCCATGCTGCTACTGCCGCTTTTTATTTCATGGGCTTCAATTTTGCGAACAAACCTAATATGCTGTACTTTATCAAATGCCTTTTGAAAGTCCATATACATAACATCAACTACACTGCTCTCATCCACCCTCTCTGCTACCTCATCAAAAAACACGATTTGCCCTTAATAAATCCGTGCTGGCTCTCTTTTATTCGTCCATGCTTGTCCAAGTCTGTGTTCATTTTCTCTCGGATTATGGTTTCTAAAAGTTTCCCCACCACCAACGTTAAACTGACTGGCCTGTAATTGCCAGGCTTATCCTTCTCTCCTTTTTAAACAAGGGTGTAACATTTGCAATCCTGTAGTCCTCTGGCACCACCCCTGTATCTAAGGAGGATTGAAAGATTATGGCCAACACCTCCACAATTTCAATCCTTTCTTCCCTCAGCAACCTAGGATCGATGCATCCTTCTATTCCTTTCTCCATTGTGTGCTTATCTAGCTTCCCCTTAAATGCATCTATGCTATTCACCTCAACCACACCTTGTGGCAGCAAATTCCACATTCTAACCATTCTCTAGATAAAGAAATTTCTCCTGGATTTCCTATTGGGTTTATTAGTGATTATCTTATATTTATGATCTCATGTTTTGGACTCCCCTACAAGTGGAAACATTTTCTCTACATCTCTCCCTTTCATCACTTTCATTATCTTAAAGACCTGTATCAAGTCACCCCTCAGCCCTCTGCCTCATCCCCCACCCCAATCAAAGAGCCCCAGCCTGCCCAGCCCACCCTGACAAGTATATCCACTCAGCGCTGGTGCCAACCGAGCAAATCCCCTCCTGCACCATCTCACAGGAGGGAAGGGTCTACTGTGGCACACCTCCAAAGAACCAGTTCAGAGAGACAATCGGGCCACCATGGAAGCAGATCAGCCCTCTGCACTCCCAGGACCATGAAGCCCAGGCCTGTTAAAAAAAAACAACATACTTGTTGGCACCAATTTTTAAATGTCCCATATTGTACAAAATTAACCCCCAAAAAGCAAAAGGACAGTGTGCAGTCATTTTTGCTATTTTATGCAGTCTGTAGCTGGAACAGTTTCCATCATCCCCTAGGCTCCCATTTTACAAAACAATCAAAACTAAGCACAGATAACTGCTGTTAAAATGAAAAACGGAGTAACATTTATATTCTGTCAATTGTTAATATCTATTTTGAAACAGGCAGCTAGCGACAGAAGCAGTTTCTTTACTGTGTACACTATTAGCGCCATTCTCCAACATTCATGCTAGGGGTTAACGTCCTGGGATCCCATTTCTTGCTGCTTCTTAAGAAGTAGTTTCTATGACTAGCAAATATCGCAAACAGAGGGAAGCGAGAATCAGTATCCAAGGAAACAAATGCTTCCAACTCATCTGACCTCCGCTGATATAGTAACAAAACTGGTCAACAGAGTGTGTGCTGAAGGCAGGTCAATGGGATTGAGATGCTGAAAGCTGACATCTGTTTAATCTGGCTTTTATTGCTGCACGTTTCATTTTCTAAAGGCAAGGTTTAAAATTCAATGCATTCACTATGTACACTTGTGATATAAAACAGTTGTAGACATGACTGCCAATTGGCCATTTAAGGTACCCTGTATAACGAAACCTT
Source organism: Pristiophorus japonicus (assembly GCF_044704955.1). Taxonomy (NCBI): domain Eukaryota; kingdom Metazoa; phylum Chordata; class Chondrichthyes; family Pristiophoridae; genus Pristiophorus; species Pristiophorus japonicus. Next base: position 159,822,303 of record NC_091979.1, on the reverse strand, counting down.
CCTAAAGTATACTAGGCACTCAACACTGTGATCAATAAACAATCAAATCTCAGCAACTATTGAAAACCACATATCTCATTTTAACAATGTGTGTAAACCAATAAACAGCATCACATCCAGAGCTTCTAAATCATCCTGTACATAAATGGAGCTTGCACAATCTGAAGCTTTTCTTTAGCATGGCGTGGTGAGTGAGGTGGTTGTAGCTGGCTGGTGGGTGTGGGAAGAAAGATATGAGACTTATTTGGGTTTACCATACGTGATGTGAATAGCCTACCTGTCCCCTTCCACAATAAAGATTCTATATACAATAGTATTAGCGTTTGTTCATAATCAGACGGCTTTTATGTATGTACAGGTACGACCTCCTAAATCCGGAATTCCAAAATCCGGAATGTCCGAAATCCGGACATTGTACAGATTGGTGGAAGAGTCGTCCGAAATCCATAAAAATGTTCCGAAATCTGGACATTTTTTTCACAACAGTAAATAATTCCCCCCCCCCCCCCCCACTCACACACACACGTAATTTTTCCAAAAATAAAAAGTCACAAAACATTCACAAGAGACTTAACTATCAAATCGCTGCAAAAGAATTAAAAAATAAAAGCTTTAACTTACCTTTTTGTCAGGTCTTCATACCGCTGTCAAGGGCTGCAGCCCAGGTTTTTCCCGGCGTTTTTTTTCTTACTAACTACGGGTCACCGCTGATCCAAATAGGTTGCTGGATTCGGGACGTCGGATTTTGTCTCCGAAATCCGGAAGTACCCGAACCTCAGCACAGGCATTTCTGGATTTGGGACGTCGGAAATATGTTCAGAAATCCGGAAATACCCAAAATCCGCAACAGCGTCGGTCCCGAGGTTTCCGGAATTGGGAGGTCGTACCTGTATTTAATCAGGGAGCAACTGGAGACAATGGTCTCAAAAATTGACATTGGTGATTGTTGATTGCACAGAAGATTTGTGGAAATTGCACTGGGGTACCAAAGGACAAGTCGCTAATTTTCCATACCAAACGTTTGCTCCAGTAAACTTAATGAGGGTTACTGTGCTGGTCCATACTTTTATTGTTGCTTTATGATGAAAAATGTGTGATAAATTTCAACTTTCATCTTCTGCTCAGTTTCATATTCTAATCTCAGGCCATGTTGTCAACCAAATGTTAAAGCCAGCCCATAGAACTCACTCAATTTTCAAAACCCACTTTCAATGGCACTGCTCAGCAAGTTCTACTCAAGTGCATCTTTAAGGTATATGAAGGGCACCTATGAAGAGCATTTCCCTTCCAGAATGGCCTGAACTCTGGAGCAAACTGTTTTACATACAGGTTAGATTGTCTATCAGCTTCAATCTAAGTAGATTGCATGCCAATATGAGAACTACTAAGATACTCTGGAAAATCAGAGATAATTGGACCTTTTGAAACTACAGATTTTTACATTGCCCTTTTTACTACATTTCTGTAATATCTTCAGATTTCTGAAGATTATTAGGACCATGGAATCACCCTGAACTAAACTCTACCAATACAACAGATCCACGTCATGCTGCAGTTGAGCACCAATTTTTATTCATGCTGGTTACAGTGCACATGTCAGGTCAGCACTCACTGAGTCTGTTAAGAAGCACAGCACCCTCTCATAAAATAATGAGAGGATAATTCTCCATAATTTAAAGTATACTTGCAATGTATGCACCTGCGAATATGCTGACAGGTTTGTAGAGCTGTTGTCTCCTCCGTGCCTTTCAGTTCTGTGCGGAGGGGTTTCCTGTACGGGCTGCTCCTGCACTCTCAACCTCGCCATCCTCGTCTGCCGTCCAGACACGCCATGGCGTACCATCTTGCTGTCCGGAGGAGGCGGGGGTCCCCGATGGACTGCACTCTACGCGGGAGTCTTCCCTCTATTTATTGGGGACTTGGCCTGGAGAGTGATGCATGGAGCAGTCCCGTGCAATATGTTTTTAAGTCGGTTCATGGGCTCCCAGGCCGTCTGCAATTTCTGCGGTCTGTAAGAGTCCGTGTTCCATGTTTTTATTGAATGTACGAGGTTGCAGCCCCTGTTCCAATATTTAAAGGGGCTGCTTGTCAAATTCTGGCTGCACTTCAGTCCCATGCTCCTGATCTTTGGGCACCCTGTGCGGAGGGTAGCAGGTAGGTCGGAGGGCCTCCTCGTAGGACTGCTCCTGGGCACGGCCAAGGGTGCCATCAGCCGGTCCAGGCAGCGGGCGGTCGAGGGGGTCGTTCAGCCTGACTGCCTGCCTCTCTTCCGCGGTTACATCAGAGCCAGGGTGTCCTTAGAGATGGAGCACGCGGTGTCCACCGGTACGCTCGTGGCCTTCTGCGAGAGGTGGGCGCCGGAGGGACTGGAGTGCATCATCACGCCCGGCAACCAAATTTTAATTTGATTTTATATGTTTTAAAGTTTAATTTGTTTACTGTGCCAGGTTTTAGTGTCCCCCTCCCCTTTTAGCCAGGGGGCACTTGTAAAATTTATGGTTTTAGTGCCCAGAAAAAAAACAAAAAAAGAAAGGGTTCTTGAAAAGTGTTTTGTGTGTACCCCCTTTTAATCAGGGGGCACTTGATTTAACGTTTATTTTTGTTCACAACAAAAAGAGTCGTAGAGCTGTTGTCTCCTCCGTGCCTTTCAGTTCTGAGCGGAGGGGTTTCCTGTACGGGCTGCTCCTGCACACTTTCCACCTTGCCATCCTCATCTGCCGTCCGGACACGCCATGGCACACCATCTTGCCGTCCAGAGGAGGCGGAGGTCCCCAATGGACTGCACTCTATTGGGAGTCTTCCCTCTATTTATTGGGGACTTGGCCTGGAGAGTGATGCATGGAGTAGTCCTGTGCAATAAGTTTTAAGTTGGTTCACGGGCTCCCAGGCCGTCTGCAATTTCTGCGGTCTGGAAGAGTCCGTGTTCCACGTTTTTATAGAATGTGCGAGGTTGCAGCCCCTGTTCCAATATTTGAAGGGGCAGCTCGTCAAATTCTGGTTGCACTTCAGTCTCACGCTCCTGATCTTTGGGCATCCTGTGCAGAGGAGAGCGGGCAGGTCAGAAGGCCTCCTTGCAGGACTGCTCCTGGGCACGGTCAAAGGGGCCATCAGCCGGTCCAGGCAGTGGGCGGTCGAGGGGGCCGTTCAGCCTGACTGCCTGCCTCTCTTCCGTGGTTACATCCGAGCCAGGGTGTCCTTAGAGATGGAGCACGCGGTGTCCACTGGTACGCTCGCGGCCTTCCACGAGAGGTGGGCACCGGAGGGACTGGAGTGCATCAACACCCTCAGCAACCAAATTTTAAAATGACTTTAAATGTCTAAAGGTTAATTTATTTATTGTGCCAGTTTTAGTGCCCCCCCCCTGTTTTTAGCCAGGGAGCACTTGTATAATTTGTGTTTTTAGTGCTTTCAAAAAGAAAACAAGGGGGCACTTGAAAAGTTTCTTGGAGTGTCCCTCCCCTTTAATCAGGGGACACTTGATTACTGATCATAACTTAAAATAGTTGTAGAGCTGTTGACAGGTCCAGGCAGCAAGCGGTCGAGGGGGTTGTTCAGCCCCACTGCCTGCCTCTCTTCTGTGGTTATAAGAACATAAGAAATAGGAACAGGAGTAAGCCATACAGCCCCTCGAGCCTGCTCCGCCATTCAATAAGATCATGGCTGATCTGATCATGGACTCAGCTCCACTTCCCTGCCCACTCCCCATAACCTCTTATCCCCTTATCGTTTAAGAACCTGTCTATTTCTGCCTTAAATTTATTCGATGAACCAGTTTCCACAGCTCTCTGAGGCAGCAAATTCCACAGATTCACAACCCTCTGAGAGAAGAAATTTCTCCTCATCTCTGTTTTAAATGGGCGGCCCCTTATTCTAAGATTGTGCCCTCTAGTTCTAGTTTCCCCCATCAGTGGAAACATCCTCTCTGCATCCACCTTGTCAAGCCCCCTCATAATCTTATACGTTTTGATAAGATCACCTCTCATTCTTTTGAATTCCAATGAGTAGAGGCCCAACCTACTCAACCTTTCCTCATAGGTCAACCCCCTCATCCCCGGAACCAACCTAGTGAACCTCCTTTGAACTGCCTCCCAAGCAAGTATATCCTTTCGTAAATATGGAAACCAAAACTGCACGCTGTATTCCAAGTGTGGCCTCACCAATACCTTATAAAGCTGTAGTAAGACTTCCCTGATTTTATACTCCATCCCCTTTGCAATAAAGGCCAAGATATCATTGGCCTTCCTGATCACTTGTGTACCTGCATGCTATCCTTTTGTGTTTCATGCACAAGTACCCCCAGGTCCCGCTGTGCTGTGGCACTTTGCAATCTTTCTCCATTTAAATAATAACTTGCTCTTTGATTTTTTTCTGCCAAAGTGCATGACCTCACACTTTCCAACATTATACGCCATCTGCCAAATTTTTTCCCACTCACAGCCTGTCTATGTCCTTTTGCAGATTTTTTGTGTCCTCCTCACACATTACTTTTCCTCCCATCTTTGTATCGTCAGCAAACTTGGCTACGTTACACTCAGTCCCTTCTTCCAAGTCATTAATATAGATTATAAATAGTTGGGGTCCCAGCACTGATCCCTGCGGCACCCCACTAGTTACTGGTTGCCAACCAGAGAATGAATCATTTATCCCGATTTTCTGTTCTCTGTTAGTCAGCCAATCCTTTATCCATGCTAATATATTACCCCCAACCCCGTGAACTTTTATCTTGTGCAGTAGCCTTTTATGTAGCACCTTGTCAAATGCCTTCTGGCCGTCCAAATACACCACATCCACTGGTTCCCCTTCATCCACCTTGTTCGTTACATCCTCAAAGAACTCCAGCAAATTTGTCAAACATGCAAACATGACTTCCCCTTCATAAATCCATGCTGGCTCTGCCTGACCGAATTTTGCTTTTCCAAATATCCTGCTACTGCTTCTTTAATAATGGACTCCAACATTTTCCCAACCACAGATGTTAGGCTAACTGGTCTATAATTTCTTCCTTTTTGTCTGCCTTCTTTTTTTAAATAGGGGCGTTACAACTACGCCATCCGCCACAGGCCAGGCACAGAAAACTGCGCCGATGCTCTCAGTAGGCTGCCATTGTCCACCACGGGGGTGGAAATGGCGCAGCCCGCATATCTAGCCATGGTTATGGAAGCATTTGAGAGTGAGCAATCACCCGTCACTGCCCGGCAGATCAAAACCTAGACAAGCCAGGACCCCTTATTATCTCTAGTCAAAAGCTGTGTGCTTCATGGGAGCTGGACCAGTGTCCCAGTGGAAATGCAGGAAGAGATAAAGCTGTTCCAGCAGCGCAAATATGAAATGTCTATACAGGCAGACTGCCTTCTGTGGGGCAATCGAGTAGTGGTCCCCAAGAAGGGCAGAGAAACCTTCATCAATGACCTCCACAGTACTCACCCAGGCATCGTAATGATGAAAGCGATAGCCAGATCCCACGTGTGGTTGCCCAGTATCGATGTGGACTTAGAGTCCTGCGTTCACAGATGTAATACATGCTCGTAGTTAAGGAATGTGCCACTAAGGCGCCACTAAGTTTATGGTCTTGGCCTTCCAAACCGTGGTCTTGGGTACACGTCGACTATGCAGGCCCGTTCTTGGGTAAAATGTTTCTTGTGGTTGTCAACGCGTACTCCAAGTGGATTGAATGTGAGATAATGTTGGCTAGCATGTCCGCTGCCATTATTGAAAGCCTGCGGACCATGTTTGCCATACACGGCCTACCCGATGTCCTGGTGAGCGACAACGGGCCATGTTTTACCAGTGCTGAGTTCAAAGAATTCATGACCCGTAACGGGATCAAACATGTCACATCTGCCCCGTTTTCACCAGCGTCCAATGGTCAGGCAGAGAGAGCAGTGCAAACCATCAATCAAGGCTTGAAGAGAGTAACTGAAGGCTCACTGCAGACTCGCCTATCCTGAGTCATGCTTAGCTACCGCACGAGATCCCACTCACTCACTGGGATCCCACCCGCTGAACTGCTCATGAAAAGAGCACTTAAGACAAGGCTTTCGTTAGTTCACCTTGATCTACATGAACAGGTAGAGAGCAGGCGGCTTCAACAAAGTGCATACCATGATAGCGCAAATGTGTCACGCGAGATTGAAATCAATGATCCTGTATATGCATTAAATTATGGACAAGGTCCCAAGTGGCTTCCCGGCACTGTCGTGGCCAAAGAGGAGAGCAGGGTGTTTCGGGTCAAACTTTCAAATGGACTCATTCACCGGAAACACTTGGACCAAATCAAACTCAGATTCATGGACTATCCTGAGTAACCCACCTTGGACCCTACCTTTTTTGATCCCCCAGCATACATACCAGTGGCAATCGACACCACGGTTGACCACAAAGTAGACCTATCATCCACAGCAGCCCTGCAGGGCCCAAAACACCAGGCAGCCCAGCAAGGCCAGCTGCACAGCAGCCCAGCGAAGGCCCAACAAATGACTCAACAACACCAGCTTTCACACCGTGACGATCAACCAGGGCAAGAAGGGCCCCAGATGATTCACATTGTAAATAGTTACACTATTGACTTTGTGGGGGAGGGTGTACAGCCACCAGAGGGCTCATCCCCTGGAGACCCAAGGGATCCTATAACCCATTGGGAGCACAGGTATTTAAGGAGGATTCACGGGTTGGAGAGGCAATCTGGAGACCTGCAATAAAAGACTATGGTTACACTTTACTTTGAGTTCACAGTGTTCAGTGTGACTCTTTTTCCATACACAACACGGGGAGCAGAATATTAATTATTTGTTAAGGTTCCCTTAACGTTTACTTGTGGGTGCCAGTACCCTTACCAAAGGGGACATTTGGCTTAAAGTTATAATTTAAAATAGTTGTAAAGCTGTTGAGTTGGGAGTGACTTAGACAGTCACATGATGTTCACAAGACTGTGCTTCCCCAGTATGTTTTACTGCTTCGGCGGGGATTCCATCTGTTCCTGAGGCCTTGTTGTTCTTCAGTTGTCGGATGGCCTTTTCTACCTCATGCCAGACTGGGGTGTGCTGAGATGGTGGCGGGTCGCATGCTACAGGATGGAGTCAAGACACTCACGTCAAAGACAGAGTCTCGGTTGAGGAGATCTTCGAAATGCTCCTTCCAGCGAGCACGGACTGCCTCTCTGTCCTTGATGTACTGCAACGAATACACCATCTCATTTCTCTTATCTGGAAGGAGGAGAGCATGCCAGGGGATCTCGGAGACGGCGTAATTGTGACCATCCTCAAGAAAGGCGACAGTCCGATTGCGGTAAGAGCAGAGGAGTTTCCCTGCTATCTGCCAGAGGGAAAGTCATCGCTAGAAACCACCTCAATCATCTTCTCCCTGTGGCTGAAGAGCTCCTCCCAGAGTCGCAATGTGGATTCCGCCCACGAAGAGGCTCAATGGACATGATCTTCACCACTTGGCAAATCCAAGAGAAATGCAGGAAACAGCACCAACCTCTGTACATGGCCTTCTTTGACCTCACAAAGGCCTTCAACACTGTCAACCATGAGGGTTTATGGAGCATCCTCTTCAAATTCGCTGCCCTCAAACATTTTTCATCATCCTTCGCCTGCTTCACGATGACATGCAAGCCGTAATCCTGACCAACGGATCCACTGCTTACCCAATTCATGTTCGGACCGGGATCAAGCAAGGCTGTGTCATCGCACCAATGCTCTTCTCGATCTTCCTTGCTGAAATGTTCCATCTCATCCTCAGTAAGCTCCCCGCTGGAGTGGACCTAATCTACAGAAGCTGTTCAACTTCCACCGCCTACAGACCAGATCCACGGTAGTCCCATCCTCTGTCATTGAATTACAGTACACAGACGACGCCTGCGTCTGTGCACACTCTGAGGCCGAGCTCCAAGCCATTGTCAACACCTTCACCGAAGCATACGAGAGCATGGGACTTACACTAAACATCCATAAGACAAATGTCCTCTACCAACCTGCCCCCGCCACACAGCACTGCTTCCCGGTTATCAAAATCCACGTCGTGACCTTGGACAACGTGGACTGTTTTCCATACCTCGGGAGCCGACTGTCAATAAGGGCAGACGTCGATGACGAAGTCCAACACTGCCTTCAGTGTGCCAGTGCAGCCTTCGGTCACCTGAGGAAGAGAGTGTTTGAAGACCAAGACCTCAAACCCGGCACTAAGCTCATGGTCTACAGAGCAGTGGTGATATCCACCCTCCTATGTGCCTCAGAAACATGGACTATGTACAGCAGGCACCTCAAAGCACTAGAGAAGAACCACCAACACTGCCTCTGCAAGATCCTGCAAATCCATTGGCAGGATAGGTGCACCAACATCAGTGTTCTCGCTTCGGCCAACATTCCCAACATTGAAGTACTGACCACGCTCTGTGCCTCAATGCGAGGAGTATTTGTAATAAGGTGGACGAATTAACTGCGCAGGCAGCAATTAACGAATATAATATAATTGGCATCACGGAGACATGGCTCCAGAGTGACCAAGGCTGGGAACTCAACATCCAGGGGTATTAAACATTCAGGAAGGATGGACAGAAAGGAAAAGGAGGTGGGGTAGCGTTGCTGATTAAAGAGGAAATTTACACAATAGTAAGGAAGGATATTAGCTTGGAGGATGTGGATTCTGTATGGGTGAAGCTGCAGAATACCAAAGGGCAGAAAACGTTAGTGGGAGTTGTGTACAGACCACCAAACAGTAGTAGTGAGGTTGGGGACAGCATCAAACAAGAAATTAGGGATATGTGCAATAAAGGTACAGCAATTATCATGGGCGACTTTAAACTACATATAGATTGGGCTAACCAAATTGGTAGCAATATGGTGGAGGAGGATTTCCTGGAGTGTATTAGGGATGGTTTTCGAGACCACTATGTCGAGGAACCAAATAGAGGGCTGGCTATCCTAGACTGGGTGATGTGTAACGAGAAAGGACTAATTAGCAATCTTGTTGTGCGAGACCCCTTGGAGAAGAGTGCCCATAATATGGTAGAATTCTTTATTAAGGTGGAGAGTGACACAGTTAATTCAGAGACTAGGGTCCTGAACTTAAGGAAAGGTAACTTCGATGGTATGAGACGTGAATTGGCTAGTATAGACTGGCGAGTGATACTTAAAGGGTTGACGGTGGATAGGCAATGGCAAACATTTAAAAATCACATGGATGAACTTCAACAATTGTACATCCCTGTCTGGAGTAAAAATAAAACGGGGAAGGTGGCTCATCTGTGGCTAACAAGGGAAATTAAGGATAGTGTTAAATCCAAGGAAGAGGCATATAAATTGGCCAGAAAAACCAACAAACCTGAGGCCTGGGAGAAATTTAGAATTCAGCAGAGGAGAACAAAGGGTTTAATTAAGAGGGGGAAAATAGAGTACGAGAAGAAACTTGCCGGGAACATAAAAACTGACTGCAAAACCTTCTATAGATATGTGAAGAGAAAAGATTAGTAAAAACAAACGTAGGTCCCTTGCAGTCAGATTCAGGTGAATTTATAATGGGGAACAAAGAAATGGCGGACCAGTTAAACAAATACTTTGGTTCTGTCTTCACGAAGGAAGACACAAATAACCTTCCAAAAATACTAGGGGACCGAGGGTCTAGTGAGAAGGAGGAACTGAAGGAAATGCTTATTAGGCGGGAAATTGTGTTCGGGAAATTGATGGGATTGAAGGCCGATAAATCCCTGGGGCCTGATGGTCTGCATCCCAGAGTACTTAAGGAAGTAGCCCTAGAAATAGTGGATGCATTGGTGATCATTTTCCAACAGTCTATCGAATCTGGATCAGTTTCTATGGACTGGAGGGTAGCTAATGTAACACCACTTTTTAAGAAAGGAGGGAGAGAGAAAACGGGTAATTATAGACCGGTTAGCCTGACATCAGTAGTGGGGAAAATGTTGGAATCAATTATTAAAGATGAAATAGCAGCGCATTTGGAAAGCACTGACAGGATTGGTCCAAGTCAGCATGGATCTATGAAAGGGAAATCATGCTTGACAAATCTTCTAGAATTTTTTGAGGATGTAACTAGTAGAGTGAACAAGGGAGAAGCAGTGGATGTGGTGTATTTGGACTTTCAAAAGGCTTTTAACAAGGTCCTACACAAGATATTGGTGTGCAAGCTTAAAGTACATGGTATTGGGGGTAATGTACTGACGTGGATAGAGAACTGGTTGGCAGACAGGAAGCAGAGAGTCGGGATAAACAGGTCCTTTTCAGAATGGCAGGCAGAGACTTGTGGGGGGCCATAGGGCTCAGTGCTGGGACCCCAGCTATTTACAATATACATCAATGATTTAGATGAAGGAATTGAGTGCAATATCTCCAAGTTTGCAGATGACACTATGCTAGGTGCTGGTGTGAGCTGTGAGGAGGATGCTAAGAGGCTGCAGGGTGATTGGACAGGTTAGGTGAGTGGGCACATGCATGGCAGATGCAGTATAATGTGGATAAATGTGGGGTTATCCACTTTGGTGACAAAAACACGAAGGCAGAATATTATCTGAATGGCGGCAGATTAGGAAAAGGGGAGGTGCAATGAGACCTGGGTGTCATGGTACATCAGTCATTGAAAGTTGGCATGCAGGTACAGCAGGTGGTGAAGAAGGCAAATGGTATGTTGGCCTTCATAGCTAGGGGATTTGAGTATAGGAGTAGGGAGGTCTTACTGCAGTTGTACAGGGCCTTGGTGAGGCCTCACCTGGAATATTGTGTTCAGTTTTGGTTTCCTAATCTGAGGAAGGACGTTCTTGCTATTGAGGGAGTGCAGCGAAGGTTCACCAGACTGATTCCCGGGATGGCAGGACTGACATGAGGAGAGACTGGATCGACTGGACCTGTATTCACTGGAGTTTAGAAGGATGCAAGGGGTAGTCCTGGGGGTCAGGTTCACCTCTGTCCTACTTGAGCAGTTTGAATCGCTCCCACTTCCTTGGGTTCTAGACTCTGGGTTTATTTGGGGGTGGGGGGGGGCGATGTGATGAAGTGCAAAGGACAACTGGTTTGATGCAAAAGAACTTTGATTTTATTACAGACAAGAAATTACAATGTCAAACTTATAATCACTCTAATAAAGAACAGTACATTACACATTCAAAGGGGGTTAACATAAAAATTACACCTCCCACCTCCCAATACCTAATTCTAGCTAGGTTATACTCCAGGGCAGGCAGGGACTATACTTACCAATCCTTTCTGGTCAGTTAGCAGCAGTTCATGATTTCGGGGTTCGTTGAATTCTGTAGATTCGGCTTGCCATACCCCAAACGTCGGAGAAGATTTCTTACTGCGCAATCTTCGGTTGGATTGAGTCCACTGATGCGGTAAGACGCGTTTTGGATCTATGGGGTAAGTACCCTGTTTCCTTCGTTAGAAATAGGTTCAACGTCTCTTTAGGTAATGTTTTCACCTGTTGGTAGTCAGGCCTTAGATTGTCGAGTGAAAACTTTCGATTCTTCGGTTTCTTCCTGTTGAAGATTTGTTTCAAGTTTGGTCGATCGCGGTGGTTTTTCGTTGGTACCACGTTGACTGTAGTCGGTTGCTTCCGCGATGGTGATGTTCTGCCTTCCTTCAGGACTTCAGGACTTTGAGGCTGGAGAAGTTAGTTTTCAACTGGCGCGTTGGTCTCTTTCCCTTCTTGATGGCATAGTCGTAGTAGCACGAGCAATATGGCATACCCTCTGTTAAAACAGGGGGCCAGTTATACGGTTTGAGTTGTTCTCATTTTCGCGCCAAATCAGTCCAGAATTCTTTGTTTAAATTTGGTGGGCTTGACTTTTCTTTGTAATATTTTGGCGGGCTTGTTAAAAGTTAATATGTCTCGGGTGGGTTGCATTTATAAAATTGTTTCCTGATGGAAATATTAGCATGGTAAACGCAATGTCCTTTTGTGCTTGGTTTTTCGCATACAGGCTGTAGTGGACCCTTCGTTCGTATTCATGTTGAAGATGGCTTTTCTCAGTTTGGTTTGATGGCTAGCCATCTCTGAGTTATTGTTGTAATGTAAATGTCTCTTGTGGAGAAAGGTTATCGAATGTCCATACCTCCAGACAATTTAACTTAGTCCCAACACCCAGACAGTTCCAATAATCAAATGGGCTTTTTTAGTTCCTTAGGCCCGCCCACAGGCTTGAATTTGTCTTGTAAAAGTCCAAAAATTGATTAAAATTCGTAGTTTCTTCCATAAGCACTTTCGGATTTCAAACTTTCCGGTAGATAGTCTCAAATTAAATTTCCTTTCCAATGAGCTCAAACACTGGGCGGGTTCTCATGAATTTTGCATCTTTCAGTCCCCCCTGAAAGATGCAACACGCCACACTCTTGAGTGTCAAACAAGGTAAGCAAAATTCCTGATCCCGAGAGTCAACCATTCCTGCATTTATACTAGTTAAACATTAACGTGCATCCCCCGTTGAAATGCAATGCAATTTACAGACAAATACAATCACTACAATTCGGATACAGCATAGAGGGGGTCCGATGCCCCCCCTTTACTCGGTTTTCACAATAAAATAACAGTATACAGTCAAACTCAACTTTAAGTTAAGTAAAATAAATGTACATAGTCAAACACATTTTAAGTAACCCTCTTACAACACTCGATATTTTGCTGTTTAAAGCAGGTAAAATCAAACACAAATTAAACATGGTAGTATGGTGTCACCCCTCCCTGCGCGATTCCCAAGTTCAGCCAAGGAGCGTACAGCAGCTTTTGGTGCCTGACCTGACGGCCTCCGCGTTTCACTCGGCAAGTGAGACACCACAAGTAAAGAATAATTGCGAGTTGACAGATAACTAAAGTGTGGGAAGCGATTCGGATCCAGACTGGGACTTCTATATTTCTGAAAAGGTCCCACCAAGGTGGAATGGTGATCTCGAGAATCTTTTTCCCTATCTAAATTGTTTTCTGTTCTAGAGTGTAGAAGTGTTTTTGTGAGATAATTACAGCTTTTAGCAGAGCGGTAAGATGTTTGGGTAGAGGGGGAATTGCATAGCCAAAATGTACAACATAGTCCTGCAGGTTTGTAATGTTTTCCTTCACAGTGAGGTGGATAGTGGAGGGTTCAGGAATGGGGACTATCCCAAATGGACAGTCATAGCCTGGTCCTAGTGTAGTTCTGAACCGACTACTGTATTCTCTTGTTTCAGGATTTTCCTCAATTGGTTCTTTAAACCGTTTATCTGTGTTTGCAGTGCTATGTCATTTCGGCTATTTATTACAGAGGATGCTGTATTGTAGGCAGTAAAAATGTTGCTTATGATTCCCGTTCTAGGTCTCCTCGAGCCCATAGTGTTCCTAGTGTTTAGGGTGTATAGGTCTGCTTTGTCTACATTTCTAAAGTCTAACTCATAAAATTTCTTGAACATGTCTCTAAATAGGGCCTGGTATCGGAGCTCTATTTCCTTCGGGCACCATGCAGGTAGATGTACCTCGGTAAGGTTTAAAATGACTGAAGCTACTGCATAATGTACCCTCTGGTATAACACCTTTTCGGTCGGTACCAATACTGATCCATTCCCAGGTCCCTTGGTGGTGGTAGGACACCTTTCTATTACTGTGCGTATTGGCGGGGTTGTGAGCAGGAGTTTCTTAATGTGTGCTCTTAGTTCGGTGGCATTAATTGGGAGTGGGGAGTGTGGGACCGCGCACCCGTGCAGGCTAGAATCCCATCCCATCCCTTCCCCTTCATCTTGCCATTGCCTGGCGATTGAGATGCCTGCGGGACAAATATTCTCTGATCCCCACATGAAAACATAAATTCCTTGTTTGGATTCTCACCATTTGTCCCAACACACTTTTACTCCTCCCCATGTTCCCGTGATGGCGCAGTACGTATCATTACCAAGTCTTTCCCAGTCCGATTCCTGGTCCCATGTGTCCTTACTGAGTTTTCTGAGCCACCACCATCTTCCCAGGGGAATCTTTCCTTTGCAAGTTAAACATACACATTTTCCCTCTGTAACACTGACTCGGGCAGCGATGTTCCGTATCCGGGGGCTTAGAACTGAGGCCTCCCCATAGATAAAACCTTCCTGGCTGGAGTAGCGGGTAGAATTAGATACCAGCCACCCTGGCCATCTTCCCTCGTGGGCGTAAAAGGCGAGTTCTTCCACGCCTGGGGTGCCACCCCCGGCGGTTACGATCAATGCTCTTTCTCCTGAACACCTGTAAATGAGGGATTCTTCCACGTCTCCTCGGTCACCGCTGCTCAACCTTATCAGGGCGAGCAGGAACAGGATCCTTCTCATGTTGTTTTCCTTCCTGTAAGGGCACATAAAACAGATTTTCTAGCCCTGAGAAAGCTCTCTGGCTTGACAAAGATGACCGAGTTCCAAATTGGGCTTAATTGACTGACTGTCTTATTCAGTTCCTTGTGGACTGCTGTCTGCTTCTAACTTTTATCTCACAGCCGTTTTGCTTGTTATCTCACCGGTGCTTCCCTTAACAGTTATACTGGTAGATTCTTCTTACTCCCGGGTATTACCCGGCCTGTGTCTCTTATAATAGCTGCACAGGTAAATTCTTTTCCTTACCCCAGAAACTAATACATATATACTTATCATTACACAGATAAATCTTACACTACTCTAAATTATTCACTAAACATTCTTAAATACATATTAAATACATGGTGGCCAGGTTAATTCTTGCCTTCTTTCTTCTTTTGCCTCTGGGTGTTCAGCGGGGCCGGTAGTAAGTCGGCTTGCACCGCCGGATCCGGAGTGTCCTGACTGGACGTGGGTCTGAGTCCCACACTATCAGGGGAACATCCCCTCCGGTGCTACAGCACACCACTACTTTGGGGGTGGCTGCCTGGTTCATTTTTTTTCCTGGGGGTTCTGCCTGGTCGAGGGCTACGGGCTGGGGACTCTCACTTGGTGGCTGGTCTACCGCTATCTCTTCTGAGGTTCCCTCATTGTCCGAGGCTACCGGCTGGGTGTCCCTGCTCGCGGGCTGGTCTCTGACCTTTGGTACCCTTTTGCGGCTGGTCCCTTTCCCAGGGCTGAACCATTCAAATTGGAGCACTGATGACCACGGTGTCTTTGACCGTGGTGTGTGGGGAGTCATTCTTAAGGCTCTGGCTGCTGGGGGTGTGTCCAAGTGCCAAATGATTGGGGGGGACAGCTCCTCCAGTAACACAGTCCACCGCCTCTCTAGGTGCAGCCTGTGGGTCTGCCACGTCCCCTGGGGGAAGTACACAGTCTGGGGCTGTTGGATGGGGGTCCCTGTCTTTAGTACGGTTTACAGTTTTTGGCTGTCCCTTACGTTTAGCTGCTGCCCCTGGTTTGAAAAGTTTACACTGATTTATGTGGAACCACTTTGTGCGGCGGGGCAATTTTATGGCATAGACCATGGGGCTTGCTTGTCGACAATGTTGTATGGTCCCATGTACTGTGCCTCAAAGACCCCTGCTCTAGCATAGTTCCTCACCATAACCTGGTCCCCTATCTCCCACTTATGATGCTTGCGGGGTTCTAGCAGCAGTCGGTTGCTCCGATGCTGTTTTCCCATGTTGTTAGCAGCCTGCCAGTGAATCTGTTTGAGGTGTTCAAATAGATTCCTGACAAAGCTGTCCCGGCTCGCTTCCCTAAGCTGACCTTCCATGAGTACCGGGGCTAACACATGGGTGGGGTTCTCATGGCTCTGCCGGTCATGAGCTCGTACAAGGAGTACCCCGTGCTCTTTGACTGGCTGGCCCGGATCCCCATGAGGACCATTGGTAAGACCTCTACCCACCCTTTGGGTGAGTCCCCTGTCTCTTTGCGCAGCCTTTCTTTGATAGTGCAGTTTAAACGCTCCACAGGCCTGGATGATTGCGGGTTGTGGGCGACATGCCATTTCCATTTGATGCCGAGTACCTTAAGCATCTCCTGCATCACCTGCCCGGTGAAGTGACTCCCTTGGTCGAACTCCACGTATTGTGGTAGTCTCCATCGGGAGAACACCTCTCTGACCAGGATCCTGGCTGTTCCCAGGGCAGTGGCTGTTCGGCATGGGAAGGCTTCCACCCATTTGAATACATCCACCAATACTAGGCAGTACTTGTAGCCTCCCTGGGCAGTGGGTAGGGGCCCGATGTAATCGATTTGGATCGACTGCCAGGGTCCCTCTACCCTCCTGATATGTCCCATCATCACCTTTCTTTTCTGGGGGTTGGGGTTGTTGGCCACGCACACCAGACAGCTAGCACAGAACTCACGGACGTCTTCCCTGAGTCCTGGCCACCACCCTGCCTGTTCCACTCGTTGCCAAGTGGTCTCAGGTCCGGGTGTCCTGCTCCTGGACCCTCGTGGGCCAGCTGGAGGAACTCTCTCCGGTGTTGTTGCGGTACTATCCATTGCTCCCCCTGAACAGCATGCCTTCTTTAATGGCAATTACTGCGGTGCCGTACGGGCTGTCTATCCTTTCCCCTTTAGCTAGCATGTTCAGGACAGTTTTGAGGACGGGGTCTTGGGTCTGAACCATTTTTAGGTTCAGGGGCAAAGCTATCCATGCCTTCCCTGCCGTCCCCATCCTGCCCCTGACTGCTGCGATGGGTCCTGGGTTGTACGGATTCCAGAGCTTGCCCGTGCAAACACCTTGCTTGGCCAACATGTCAGCCTGGTGGTTTCCCTTGCTACGGGGCTCAGTGGTGGAATGTGCCTTCACCTTATATATATAGATATTCCCTTCCTCCCCTATGGCTTTCCTGATCTTTTCCAGTAGGGGCTTAATTGCCAGTGGTCCTCCGTCTGCGGATGTGTATCCGTGGCGGGAGCAAATAACCAGGTACTCCATATACGAATTGCATGTGAACATACTGTCCGAGAAAATCGTGTATGGGGTATGGAATTCTTCGGGGTGTGTGACTATGTACACCACCGCAGACAGTTCAGCATGCTGGGCGCTCATAGTACTGGGGAGTTTAATCGCCAGGGCAATGCCTGCCTTGTGGTCATAAACTCCGCAGCCTGTGAGTTGTTCACCCGCAGATACTGTGCTTGAACCGTCCACATAGATCCCCCGGCCTGTTGGGTGTAACCCAGCCCGAAAGCCTATGTTAATTTCCCATACCCCTTCTCTGGAACACCGGTGGGCTGTTCCTGGATAAATCATGTTGGCTGTGAGTCTTGGCTCACAGAGACCCTTTACCCTTAGGTCCATTTGGGAGAGGAGCATGGTCCAGCGAGCAATGCGGGCACTGCTCACCGTAACGTCCTTGATTCTCCGGTCCAGGAGCATTTGGGTGGGCGTATGATGGGTAAGGACTGTGAGAGGCGACCCCCCTGTGAAGATCAGTGATCTTTTCACAGCCCAGTGAGTGGCTAGGAGGTGCTGCTCACAGTTGGAATATCCCTTCTCCATGTCCGTGAGTATCCTGGAGGAGTAGACCACTGGTCTCAGCCGGCCATGCCGCTCTTGGAGCAGTACTGCACTCAGGCTGTCCCCACTGGCTGCTACCTCCAGGAAAAACTCTTTACCCCCATCGATGGCCCCTCAAGCTGGCGCAGTCTGCAGGTCTCTCTTGAGTTGGAGAAATGCTGCCTCGCAACCTTTGTCCCATTCCCACTCCACTCCCTTGTGTAGGAGTCAGAGCAGAGGGGCTGCGGTGGCTGCATAATTCTCAATGAAATCTCTGCAGTACCCGGTTAGCCCTAGAAAAGATCTTACTCCTGTTACTGTGTTGGGGGCGGGTAACTTCTGCACTGCTTCCCTTCTAGCTTTGTCAATGGTCCTTTCCCCAGCGCGCACAGCCAGTCCCAGGATTTTTACTTGCATCAGGCCAATCCGTGCCTTCTTGGTGTTTACTTTAAACCCCTCTTCTTTCAGCAGCTCCAGCAGTTCGGCCAGCAGTAGGCCATGCTCCTCCCCCTCATCGGTGAACAGGAGCAGGTCATCTACATACTGCTGGGGTCTGCTGAAGCTCTTTAAACAGTTGGCCATACACTGGTGGAAAATACTGGGGCTGGTGTGGAAGCCCTGAGGGAGACAGTTCCAAGTGTATTGCTGTCCTTTAAAGGTAAAAGCAAACTTGTACTGATCTTCCTTTCTTAAAGATATGGACCAGAACCCGTTGGAAATATCCAGCACCATGAAGGTGGTCGCGGAGGCTGGGATACTTCCAATGAGGCCGGCGACAGCAGCAACGGTGGGTGCACAGGCGGGGATGTTACGGTTGAGTACTCGATAGTCCACCGTGGCTCTCCAGGAGTTGTCCGGTTTCTTAACCGGTCACAATAGAGAGTTCACTATTGGTCTCAATACCCCCTTTTTAACCAGAGAACCCAAGGCTGTTTCCATGTCTGCCTACGCCTCCCTGGGTGAGTTGTACTGTTTCTGTGGTCGGGTCATGGGGTCTCCATCTATGCCAACCTCGACCCCACTTGTTCTCCCACAGTCATTTTTATGAGTGGCAAAAGCTGCAAGGTTTTTCTTCACATATTTTGGTATTCTATCGGAGTGTTACTCACCAGTGATTCAAGGTCGTAACCCTCCTTTGGTTTCATGGTGTACACTGTCCCTTTTCCCTGTTTTCCTGGGAAAACCATCACTTCACTCTCCTATCCCGTACAGACTGACCCCCAAAGACGGTGATTTCTTAAATCCACTTTGATCCCGTGGCCTAGGATGAAATCAGCCCATAGGATCCCTCTCCCTTCCTGTTCCCACTTCATCAGGACACAAGTCCACTTAATGTGGAGTGTACCTAAATGAATGGAGAGTGGAACGGAGAATGAGCCAGTTTGTTCAGTGCCTGTGAAACCCACCAAGCTGTAGGGGACAGAGTTAGACAGAGGTGAGGCGGCGGGGTTAGTTGCATAGACAAGGATGCTTGAGGCACCGGTGTCCAGCAGGTAAGTCCTTTTCACCTTTTCCACTTCCATCTGAACGGTCGGTCTCCCCTGCGCATCATACTCGAGGGCACACAGGTGAACAGGGCTGCGCCTGTCCTAGTCACTTCTTTGGTTGGGACGGGGAAGATGGAATTTCGGTACCGGTGGCTACCTTCCCACAGCCATCTAGCCTGGTCCAGAGTGTTGTTAGAAAGGTATCGAATGAGTGGGGAGGGGCTAGCTTATCTGTCTCGGCCCTTTTGGCTGGGGCTGGAGAACTCATTCCTGTGCTACTCTTCCATGGATTTCTACAATCCTTTCTCCAGTGCCCACTTTTTCCGCACCCGAAGCAGATACGTTTTGTATCGGAGGGGTTGCCCCCCCTCGTGGCGCCATTCCCTCTTATCCTGGCTAGGTCCGATTTCGTGGACCCTTCCCTTTTGTGGGAACTCTTCTGTCGCTCTGCCGTTCCGGTAAGCTAGGGTCAGTTGCCTGACCACTCCCTGTTCGGTGGCTTGGGGATCTCTTGGGTCGAACCAGGCCTCAGCCTTGGTTCTTATTCGGGGTAAACTGTTAGCTACTAGGCTACGGAACCAGTGGACTAACTCGTCCGGGCTTAAGTTATCTCGGTTGATGTCCCCACCACAGGCACTCTGGTACACAGGCCACAGTCGGTCTGCGAAAGCCTGTGGGGTTTCCCCTGTGAGCTACACCGTTTTCTCTGCTCTGGAGAAGGGACTCCCATCATTGCATCCCATGGCTTCTAAAATGACTTTCTGGACGGCGGCAAATGTTCTCCGTCCCCTTTTGCTCTCAGTTGCTGTCCAGGGATAGGAGGAGCATCTTTGCCATTTCTGCATCGTCGCACCCATTAATATCTCCTGCCTGTTCCACCTCCATAAAGTGAATCGGGAGGTCTCCCTTTGGAGTTAGCTTTCCCAGGTGGCTTATCATAGCTCTAAGCTGTTGGGGACCACAAATCGACTTTCCAGGAGCCCTGGACCCCCGGCACTGGTGGGAGGGCCAAACTTCTGGGCACATTGGCAGTGGTTCCGGCTCTCCCCGTTCTGGCTCGCCTACCCCTCCTCCCTGCTGCCAGACCGAGCTGAAACTCGGTGCCACAGGTGGTGGTGGTTCGCTATCCCTGTCTGCCTCACAGCTAGTTTGCCCCTCCTGCTGCTGAGCCAGTGTAGTCACCGGTGCCACAGGTGGTGGCTGAACAGTTTCTTCCTTCTCTTCCAGGCTTACCTGGGGCGTACCCGGGTTTATTAGGCATACCATGCCTTTTGCGTTGGACAGAACAGGTTTAAACTTTTGATTTGTTGCTGGCAGGGACCGTGGTCTCCCGATTCAAACCCATTAGTGCTGGCTACTTTATACGCTGCCTGCACATCTGTTAATTTTTCCTGGAGCTCTTTTACTTGTAGGGTGAGACGAGTGCTTTCCTCCTGTAGTAACTTTTCATTACTTTTGGCCTCGGTAACCTGACATTGAAAATAGTCCTGACTGTTTTTAAACCTTTCCATTAGCTGGGTCCTTTCCTGTTTTAGCTTACGGAGTTCTCCCCATAACCTCTCTTCTGTCATAGCCCTTTCCTGATAGTTCGCTGCACATTCCCATAATTCTGCCTGTAGTGTCTCACTGGTTTTGTCCAGAAGTTGGACCTATCGCTGTAGACAGACCAAACAAATTGCCTTCTCTACTGCTTCTTTGTGATTCTTGCTTGCTGTCCATTGGGATGCAGCGTGCGCTGGACGCTCAGCACGCAACAGACCAAGCACCCATTCTTTAGTGACATTGACCTTCTTGTACACATAGGAGGAAATCCTGTCTTCCATCTTGGTTCTTTCCCCCAAACCAGCACTCTCCGCATTACACCCCTTGTACCAGAGTCCTGCCGTGGTCGCCATTTTGTAAGGGGTGGTCCCGGGGATCAGGTTCACTTCTGACCTACTTGAGCAGTTCGAATCGCTCCCACTCCCTTGGTTCTAGACTCTGGGTTTATTTGGGCGGGAGGGCGGGTGCGGGGAGGGGGGGGGGTGATAAAGTGCAAAGGACAACTGGTTTGATGCAAAAGAACTTTGATTTTATTACAGACAAGAAAATACAATGTCAAACTTATAATCACTCTAATAAAGAACAATACATTACACATTCAAAGGGGGTTACAGTAAAAATTATACCTCCCACCTCCCAGTATCTAATTCTAGCTAGGTTAGACTCCAGGGCAGGCAGGGACTATGCTTACCAATCCTTTCTGGTCAGTTAGTGGTGGTTCGCGATTTCAGTGTTCATTGAAGTCTGTAGGTCCTGCTTGTCGTACCCTGAATGTCGGAGAAGACTTCTTACTGCGCAATCTTCAGTTGGGTTGAGTCCGCTGATGTGGTAAGGCGCGTTTTGGACCTATGTGGTAAGTATCCGGTTTCTTTCATTAGAAATGGGTTCAAAGTCTCTTTAGGTAATGTTTTCACCTGTTGGTAGTCAGGCCTTAGATTGTAGAGTGGAAACTTTCGATTCTTCGATTTCTTCCTGTTGAAGTTTTGTTTCGTGTCTGGTTGATCGCGGTGGTTTTTCATTGGTACCACGTTGGCTGTGGTCGGTTGCTGCCGTGATGGCGATGTTCTTCCTTCATTCAGGACTTTGAGGCTGGCGAAGTTAGTTTTCAACTGTCACGTGGTCTGTTTCCCTTCTTGATGGCATAGTCTTAGTAGCACGAGCAATATGGCATACCCTCTGTTAAAACAGGGGGCCAGTTATATGGTTTGAGTTGTTCGAATCTTCGGGCCAAATCAGTCCAGAATTCTTTGTTTAAATTTGGCGGGCTTGACTTTTCTTTGTAATATTTTGGCGGGCTCATTAAAAGTTAATATGTCTAGGGTGGGTTGCATTTCTAAAACTATTTTCTGATGGAAATATTAGCTTGGTAAACGCAATGGCCTTTTGTGCTTGGTTTTTCGCATACAGGCTGTAGTGGACCCTTTGTTCTTATTCATGTTGAAGATGGCTTTTCTCAGTTTGGTTTGATGGCTAGCCATCTCTGAGTTATTGTTGTAATGTAAATGACTCTTGTGGAGAAGGGTTTTCGAATGTCCATTCAGCCAGACAATTTAACTTAGTCCTAACACCCAGACAGTTCCAATAATCAAGTGGGCATCTTTAGTTCCTTAGGCCCATTCACAGGCTTGAATTTGTTTTGTAAAAGTCCAAAATTTGATTAAAGTTTGTAGTTTCTTCCATAAGCACTTTAGGATTTCAAACTTTCCGGTAGATAGTCCCAAATTAAATTTCCTTTTGAATGAGCCCAAACACTGGGGTGTGGGTCGGGGGTAGGGGGTGGGGGGGTGGGGGGGCGTGGGTTCTCGTGAATTTTGCACCCTTCAGGGATGAGAGGGGATCTCATAGAAACATATAAAATTCTGACGGGACTGGACAGGTTCGATGCAGGAAGAATATTGCCGATGTTGGGGAAGTCCAAAACCAGGAGTCACAGTCTAAGGATAAGGGGTAAGCCATTTAGGACTGAGATGAGGAGAAACTTCTTCACTCAGCGAGTTGTTAACCTGTGGAATTCTCTACCGCAGAGCGTTGTTGATGCCAGTTTGTTGGATATATTCAAGAGGGGGTTAGATATGGCCCTTATGGCTAAAGGGATCAAGGGGTATGGAGAGAAAGCAGGAAAGGAGTACTGAAGTGAATGATCAGCCAGGATCTTATGGAATGGTGGTGCAGGCTTGAAGGGCCGAATGGCCTACTCCTGCACCTATTTTCTATGTTTCTATGTTCCGTTGGACAGGCCACATCGTCCGCATGGCCGATATGGGACCCCGAACACTATTCAGAACTCCGACACGGCAAGCGAGCCCCAGGTGGGCAGAGGAATTGCTTCAAGGACACTCTCAAAGCCTCCTTGAAAAAATGCAACATCCCCACCGACACCTGGGAATCCCAGGCCCAAGACCGCTCAAATTGGAGGAGACGCATCCGGGAAGGAGCCAAACACCGGGAGTCTCTTCGCCGGGAGCAAGCTGAAGTCAAGTATAAACAGCGGAAGGAGCACCCTCCCACCCCCCCACCCGTGCCTTCACCCACCATGTGGGAGCAAGTCATCCTCGACTCCGAGGGTCAGCCTAAGAAGAAGAAGTTCACAATACTCAATAAAATCCCAGCCAGTTGGATTCAGGGGATCCACGTTGAGGCAAGTGGTTGTGAGCCTGGTGGTTGAACTGGTAATGTGTAGTGTGATTGGTAAACCTTTTCTAATAAACCAACTAGTTCTTAATAGCAATGTGTTGCTATGAATTCTTAAGCAAAGAACCCATGAAGCAAATACATTATAATACCCCAGATAGAGTATGAACCACAAGACCAGGGGAGTTGCCTTCAACTTTGCAGCCTGTGCGGTAACCTGCTGGAGAGGACTTGTCTGTCCATTGTAGAACCCGCCCAGTTATCAGCCCTATGGATAGCGCTGCAATAAGATGTTCTGGCATTAAGCAATTTAAAAACTGCAGCACTGTGCTTATAACGATGAAAGTAACCAGCCTCCATAAAGCAGAGCCACTGTCCATTAGCATACATTTTTGCCAAGCATTTGATCTGCACTTAAAGTGGCGTGTCTATATCAAGTTGTCTACTCAATTTACCATTAAATATTGCTTCCCAAAATAATAGATAAGTGTCTGTCAAAAATATTCTGACAGCTACTACCTTTTAATACTTCTTACATGTGGAGTATCACACTATTGGTAGTTGCAACGGGCCCAATTTTGGCCATGACTTGCATCAATTTTTTTGGAATAAGTTGTTTTTTCTGGCGTAAGTTAAAAAATGCCATTTTCCCCAAAAAATTTGCTCCAGAGTAAGTAGGTTAGGTATGATTTTTTTAGTTCAGTTTTTTTTTCAAAAGGGGGCGTTCCCAGCAACTTACGCCAGTTTTGGCCATTTATGGCTTTTTGGCCAGCTAAAACTTACTCCAAGTCGACTTAGGTCAGCGTATGTGGCTATCTCTGAAAAACCTTGCGGGCAGCTAAGAATTTGTCGCAGGTTAGTACATTTAAAGCACCAAGCACTAAACAACGCACAAAAATCAGCATTCAATAACAAATAAAAAATACAAGGAAGCTGAGAGGACCTGCACCAAGACTTACAAAGCACTAAACAAACCACAAAAAGTAATAAGCAATTAATCAATAACATAAAAAAATAGACCTACCTTAATGCCAGAATCAAGTTTTTTTTTTAAAGTCCCCGCCCACCACCCCCCCATCAAAACACTCTTTCTCCGCCCCATCCCCCGCTGCATCAAAACACTCTTTCTCCCCGCCCGCCCCCCCATCAAAACACTCTTTCTCCCCGCCCGCCCCCCCATCAAAACACTCTTTCTCCTCCCCCCACCCCCCGCAAAACTCTCCTCCTCCCCGCCCCCCCCCCCCCCACCAAATCAAAACTCTCAGCACAACCATCAATAAATAAAAAATAAAACTGAAGTCCTACCTCGGCCTGGGAAGTCAGCGGGCTGGCCGGCCGGTGCAGGAGGCCACTCAGCTCGGGATAGGGTGCGGCAAACATTGGGAAGTCCCTTTGGCCGGGGATAGGGACTGCGAGTATTGGGTCCTGCTCACAGCCTGCAAGACACGCTGGGAGGGCGAGGAGCATGCGCGCAGACTTCACTGCGCATGCGCGCAGCTGCCGGCAGTGCTTTCTGCACTGGGCTGTTGCTCCGCCCCCCACATCACTATGTACTCCACGCTGGGACACCGGAGACTCAGCAGAGCGGGCAGGATGGAGCCACTTTTTTTCGGTGCCGTTTCCAGCGCGCAATGTTGGCACATTTAATGTAAGTATGCTGAAAAAAGGGGTTGGGGAAAATTGGACTCTATGTTAGTGTGAAATCACAAGTCAATTAGCACCCTGACAAACTGGTAACAAATTCTTCTCATTTTGACTGATGTCTTTTCTCATCCAGAACTTCCATTTTAAAGTACGCAAAGGCATTATTTGGTACTGCTTTTTAAGAGCTATTAGATTTTTCCCCCTCACAATTGTCAATTTCGTCACTAACAAACTTCACCTTAGAATAATGGAGATGAATAACATTTTGAAGTTTAATGTTTATTTTTTGAAAAATCTAAACATAAATTGCAACATATTGCCAACAGTGCCCAGATCACATTTTTAAAATGCAATTAGACTTGCATTTTTGTCTCAGCAGTTTTTCCCTTCTGACACTTCTCCTGAAACCGTTGACTCTTTGCTCATGGCACCGGTTGTGTGGGAAGACATCACCACCAAGCCTGAACTTCCCCTCATACAACCTCAACACGCTCACATGAACTTCCAGAAGAGGCCACTGGCTATTAATCTGAAGCAATCTTCCCTTCCCTAACTCAGAGCACTGAGTCAAATTGCAGCACCCCTGCTGCCCTTCTGTCACCCTGTCTGAGAACACAGACCTCGACAGAGACAGGGGGTGGGGGGCATTTGTCTAGTGCCCCGTTTGGGGACGGTAACAGCCGCGAGGTACCACCCCGCTCGCAATATTGGGGTTACCGCCCCGACAACAAGTGGAGCGCAAAATAACGCTCTCCACTTGCTCTGTGGGGCGCGAACGGGACAGAAGCAATCAGAGGGGGGGCAGCGCTACACGCTGGGATGCGAAAAAGAGGCCACCCCCTTCATTAAAGGGGAGGGTCAAGCTACGGACCAGTGGCATCAGCCCGGTGCTCAAGTGGAGGGCCGGGCTGCCAGATCGCGGCACGGACCCCACGATCCAGCATTCAACCGGCCGCGACAGGTAAGTCAGCTGATTTTGTTTTCTTGCGAGCGCCACCTCCCCTTTAACTAGTGCCCCACGAGCGGCCTACAGCCCCGGTACGCGCCCCCCCAGGAGTTGTCGCTGTCATCGCCCGCTGCAGCTTCAGGGGATGCTCCAGAATTTTCGTTCCAGGATGAAAATGGACTGCTGCGCACGGTGATGACGTTGTCATTGCCGGCGCAGCGGAGTGGGGCGCTACCGGTTACCACCGCCGCTAAACTCCCGCCGAATATAGCGGGAGTTGTTAAGTGGCACCACAGCTGGGCGAAAACTCATTTGCGCCCTGTTAGCGCCCCTCCCCCGGGGGAACTAACTCATCCATGGGAGGGGTAGAGGTGGCAAAGTCACCTGCATTTGGGGGCATTTGTGCATAAGTACATCATTCTCAAAAGGATGTAATCATCATTAATGATATTGTGGTATTTTTAAACAACAATAATTTGCACTTAGTGCCTTTAATGTAGTAATATGTCCCAAGACTCTTCACAGGAGTGTTATCAAATAGAATTTGACACCAAGCAATGTAAGGAGATATTAGTGCATGTGACCAAAGGCTTGGTCAAAGAGGTAGGTCTTAAAGGAGGAAAGAGAGGTAGAGAAGCGGAGAGGTTTAGGAAGGGAATTTTAGAGCTTACGGCCTAGGCAGCTGAAGGTACAGCTGCCAATGGTGGAATATTTAAAACAGGGGATGCGCTAGAGGCCAGAATTGGATGAGCACAGTGATTTCGGAGGGTTGAAGGGTAGAGAAGGTTACAGAGATTGGTAGGGGCGAGGTCATGGAGGGATTTGAAAACAAGGATGAGAATTTTAAAATGGAGGTATTGTCGGACCGAGAACCAGAGTAGGTCAGTGAGTACAGGGGTGGTGGGTGAACAGGACTTGGTGCGATTTAGGACACGGCAGCAGAGTTTTAGTTGAGTTCAAGTTTACAGAGAGTGCAAGTTTGGAGGCTGGCCAGGGGAGCATTGGAATAGTCAAGTCTAGAGGTAACAAAAGCATGGATGAGGGTTTCAGCAGCAGATGAGCTGAGGCAAGGGTGGAGACGGGCGATGTAACAAACGTTGGTGATGGAGAGGATATGAGGTTGAAAGCTCATCTCGGTGTCAAATAGAACGCCAAGGTTGTGAACTGTTTGGTTCAGCCTCAGACATTGACCAGGGAGGAGAATGGAGTCAGTGGCTAGGGAACAGAGTTTGTTACAGAGACAATAGCTTCCTAATATTTAATTGAAGGAAATCTCTGCTCGTCCACTACTAGATGTCGGACAGGCAACATTGTGGGTGCTCTCGGCGGCAGCGGGGGCGGGGGAGCGAGTGGGTGCTCCGGGGGGCAGAGAGTGGGTGCTCCTGGTTGGTGGAGTGTGGGGGGGGGGGGGGTGGTGAAGAGAGAATAGGTGCTCCGGGAGGTGGGGGGGGGGGTGCGGGGGAGAGGGGAGAGCGGGCGCTCTCAGCGGGGAGGGGGCCGAATGGGTGCTCCTGGTTTGGCGGTGAGGAGGGAGTGAGTAGATGCTACGGGGGGGGGGGGGGGGGGTGTGGGGGGAGAGTAGGTGCTCCGGGGGGTGGGGGGGAGTGGGGGGTAGTGGGTGCTCCTGGGGCGGGGTGGGGGAGGACGGGGAGAAGGAGCTCAGGAAAGGGGGGAGGGAGTGGGTGTTCTGAAGCGGGCGGAAGAGTGGGTGCCCCGGGGGAGGGTGGAGAGTGGGTACTGCTGGGGGGGCTGGTGGTGGGGGGGGGGTCTGCGGAGGAGAGTTGTTGCTCTGGCAGGGGAACGGGGAGAGGGGGGCATGGGTGCTCCTGGGGGGAGAAGAGAGTGGGCGCTCCAGGGGTGCGGGGAGGTGGGGGGGGGTGGGGAATGAAAGAGAGGATGCTCCGGGGGTGGTGTGGGAAGGAGAGAGAGAGGATGCTCCAGGGTGGGGGTGGGGGTGAGGGCCGGGCGAGTCGATGTTCCTGGTTTGGGAGGTGGGGGTAAGAGTGAATGCTCCGGGTGGTGGGGGGGCTGGGGGGAGAGAGTGACTGATCCGCCGGTGGGAGGGGAGTGAGGTGGGGGGAGGGGGGGTGGAGAGACGGTGCTCTGGGTGAGGGGCAATGTGTGGGTGCTCTGGGAGAAAGGTGGGAGTGGGTGCTCCTGATTTGAGGGGGGAGGGAGGGAGAGTGGGTGCTCCGTGGGGAGCAGGAGGGGATGGGGGATGAGTGGGTGCTCCTGGGGGGGAGGATGGGCTCCGGGGGGGAGAGTGGGTGTTCCTGGGGGGAGGAGGAGGGGCTCCGGGGGGGAGAGTGGGTGTTCCTGGGGGGGAGGAGGGGCTCCGGGGGGGGAGAGTGGGTGTTCCTGGGGGGGAGGAGGGGCTCCGGGGGGGAGAGTGGGTGTTCCTGGGGGGGAGGAGGGGCTCCGGGGGGGGAGAGTGGGTGTTCCTGGGGGGGAGGATGGGCTCCAGTTGGGAGAGTGAGTGTTCCTAGGGGGGGGGGGAGGAGGGGCTCCGGGGGGGAGAGTGGATGCTCTGGGGTTGAGGGGCTCCCTCCGTGGCCCAGGTGCAGTGCCGGTCGGGCTGGGACACAAAGCTCTAGTTTCACGGGCCTTCAAGCGGCTCCACACTCAGGGCGCAACACCCTGCCGAGCCCTGGCCTCTCCGGGCCACCCACACTCATCCACTAGCAGCTGCACACTTATCCGAGGCGCCAAAAGCAGTGGCCGTCAACGGAGCGGCCATTGCAGCAACTCCGCCTCCCGAGATCTCTGCACCCTCCTCTCCTGCTCCTCCTTCTCTTTACCCCTTGCCTGTCCCCTTGCCCCCTCTCCACCTCCCCAGGCCCCTCTTATTCCCTCTCCCTCCCCTTTCCTCTCTCTTCCTTCCCCTCCCCCCTTCCCTTCCCTCTCCGCCTCACCGTCCCTCTCATACTTCCCTCTCTTTCCTCCTTCCTGAAACTTCCTCCCCTCTTCTCCTCCTCCCCCTCTCCATCACTCCCCTTCCATCTATCACCTACCCCTCCCCCTCTCTTTTCCCCTCTCCTTTCCCTTAACTATCCTCTTCTGTTCATTCTCGTTATCTCCTCTCTCTCTTCCTCCCTAACTCCCTTCCCCTTCTCTTCTGCTACACCCTCTCAAGCCTTCTCTTCTTCCTTCCCCATCTCTCTCCTCATCATTCCTTCCGCATTTCTCTCCTCCCTTCTTCCTTCCCCCTCACCCTCTCTTCACCCTTTCCCAGCGCACCCATCACCCATGACCTCACTGACCTAGTCTTCCAATTTAAAATTGTCAGTCTTGTGTTTAACGGGCCGAAATGACCCCTTCCCTTAAGTCCTGTTACCGCTGGAATCAGCGGCCCCGCTGAGGAGTGCAATGGCCGCCGATTTTTAATCAAATGGCCACCATTTTGAAAATTCCAATCCTGCGGTATCCCAGCGGTGACCCGTTCCCCCTACTACCGCTCCATTGCTGCCGATCCATTCTAAGTGCGTCATCAGAGCGTGCACTCCCGATGTGCTCCCGCCCCGAACACGAAATTCCGACGAGAAAATCTTGCTGCCGCCGCTCAGTGCCACCAACAGCTTTTCTGTTGGTGCACTGTGTTTGGAATGCTTTTAAAATGGCGGTGCAGCTGCCATTAAAGGGGAGGACCTACTACTGCGGCCGCCATCTTATTTTTTTTGTCGGCCAACTGCCATGTCAGACTGACAATTATGCCCCAGGGTTCGGCCGGGCCGCCAACAGGCAGCCTGGCAGCCCCTCTTGAGTGCCAGGCCGCTGGTCCGGCTGAAACCCTCCCTGGTGGCTCAGTGGACTGAACTTAAAGAATCGCAGAGGATTTCCCCTTTAAGTGGAGGGGAGAATCGTGGTGATGCACAAGCTTGATGACATCATCAGAACTATGTTGATGAGTGACAGCATCAGGCACTCTGCCCACCCCCCACTTCCGCCCCTGTAAAGGGGTGGACTCTATGAGGGGGTCAGGTTCTCTTCTGACCAACTTGAGCGGTTCGAATCGCTCCCGCTCCCTTGGGTTCTAGACTCTGGATTTATTTGGGGGATGTGACAAAGTGCAAAGGACAACTGGTTTGATGCAAAAGAACTTTGATTTTATTACAGTCAAGAAAATTACAAACTCATAATTACCCTACTAAGAAAGTACACTGTCAAACCGTATTCAAACTTATTAAATAACAATATCTTACACACTCAGAGGGGGTTACAATAGCTTATAATGACTCTAATAGAGAACAACGCATTACATTCAAAAGGGGTTACTGTAGAATTACACCTCCCACCTCCCAATACCTAATTCTAGCTAGGTTGGACTCCAGGGCAGGCAGGAACAATGCTTACCAATCCTTTTGCCAGTTAACGGTAGATCGTGGTTTCAGGGTTCGCTGGATGCAGTAGGGTCTGCTTGCCGTACCCCAAATGTCGAAGAAGACTTCTTGCTGCGCAATCTTCAGTTGGGTTGAGTCCGCTGATGCGTTAAGGCGCGTTTTGGATCTATGAGTTAAGTACCCGGTTTTCTTTGTTAGAAATAGGTTTCTACAGTCTTTTAGGTAATGTTTTACCCGTTGGTAGATCAGGATTAGATTGTAGAGTGGAAACTTTTCGATTCTTCGGTTTTTCCCCGTTGGAGTTTTGTTTCGAGTTTGGTCGATCGCGGTGGCTTTTCGCTCATACCACATTGGTTGTGGTCAGTTGCTGCCGCGATGGTGGTCTTTTTCCTTCCTTCAGGACTTCAGGACTGCAAGGCTGGAGAAGTTAGTTTACAACTGTCGTTTTGGTTTCTCTCCTTGTCTTGATGACACCAGATGTCATACCCTCTGTTGAAACAGGGGACCAGTTATACGGTTTGAGTGGTTCTAATCATGGCGCCAAAACTGTTCAGAATTCTCTGTTTAAATTTGGTGGGCTTGACTCTTCTTTGTAATATTTTGGCAGGCTCGTTTAAAGTTAATATGTTTTGGGTGGGTTGATGTTCGAAAATTGTTTCCTGATGGAAATATTAGCTTTGTAATCGCAATGTCCTTTAGTTTTTCGCATACAGGGTGCATTGGGCCTCTTTGTGATGTATATGCTGAAATGGTTTTCCAGTTTCAAGTTGATGGTTAGCTATCTCTGGGTCATGTTGTAATGTTAATGTCTCTTGTGGAGAAGGATTCTCAAATACCCATTTCTCCAGACAGGTTACTTTAGTCCTCACACCCAGGTAGTCTCACTAATCGGGTTGTCTCCTGTTAGGTCTTTAGGCCCGCCCACAGCCTTGAATTTGTCTTGTAAAAGTTCAAAATTCTATTAAAGTTCGTAGTTTCTTCCTTAAGCACTTTAGGGTTCCAAACTTTTCGGTAGATAGTCCCAAATTAAATTTCCTTTTGAACAAGCCCAAACACAGCAGGGGGTTCTTATAAATTTTGCACCCTTTCAGTCCCTCCTGTTGACACTCCACACTCTTGAGTGTCAATCAAGGTAAGCAAAATTCCTGCTCCCGAGAGTCAACCTTCCCTGCATTTATACTAGCTAAACATTACCCTGCATCCCCCGTTGAAATGCAATGTAATTTACAGGCGAATACAGTCGTTACAATTCACTTATAGCATAGAGGGGCTGCCCCTCCTTTACTCGTTTTTTTTCAGTAAAGTAACGGTTAACAGTCAAGCAACTTTAAGAAAAATAAAATGAAAAGCACATAGTCAAACACATTTTAAGTTCAGTAAAATAAAGGTACATAGTCAAACACATTTTAAGTAACGCTCTTACAATACTCGAGATTTTGCGGTTTACAGCAGGTAAAATCAACACAAATTAAACATGGTAGTATGGTGTCACCCCTTCCTACGCGATTCCCAAGTTCAGCCAAGGAGCGTACCCTTTGGTGCCTGACCTGACGGCCTCTGCATTTCACTTGGCAAGTGAGACATCACAAGTAAAGAAGAATCGTGAGTTGACAGATAACTAAAGTGTGGGAAGCGATTCGGATCCAGACTGGGACTTCTATATTTCTGAAAAGGTACCACCAAAGGCGGAATGGTGATCTCGAGAATCTTTTTCCCTATCTCAATGCTTTTCTGTTCCAGAGTGTAGAAGTGTTTTTGTGAGATAATTACAGCTTTTAGCAGAGCGGTAAGCTGTTCGGGTAGAGGGGGAATTGCATAGCCAAAATGTACAACATAATCCTGCAGATTTGTAATGTTTTCCATCACAGTGAGGTGCACAGTGGAGGGATCAGGAATGGGGACAATCCATTCCTGGGCTACTTGAAATGATGCCTCAGGTTTGAAGCAAAAACTGCTGTCACTTACCGGCCACCAGAAGTGTCCATGTTGGTAGCGGGGTGCACTGGTGGTGACACAATATGTCCCACCCCCTATGTATGCTACCTGTGGAGGGACGTGCTCTTGTGCCATTACCTCCATGGTGCAGTTAATAGGCTGTGCGCCAGCAGCTTTAAACCCACACTGTGACTTCTAATGGGCACTCAAATACTGGGGACACAGTATTACATGTGCACCCCGGCTCCGGCACCCGGAGAGGGCAGTATCCGTTACAGCGTGCTCCCACTTTATGACATAGGGTGGGACCGCTGTGAAACAAATGTGTGCACCTCCCTGAATAACTCCAATGTTCTCCACCTGGTATACCGGTGCGGGTCGGGCTGTCCCACCCATGACCGGCATCCTTAGTACTATTCCCATAATGGTGTGGTTAGATTTCCCACAGTTTACTGGGACAGGGTAGGCTTCTGAGGCTAGGCGGAGCTGGCATGGGCTTAGTGAATTGCTGTACGGGTGGAGGGCTGCGAGGTGCTTGTTCCTGATCCAAGAGGGGACTAAACCTTGTTTTAAATCCTCCAGGTTGTTGCGGCCCTCGCCCAACAACCATGCCCCATACAGTACGCACACTTTGTTCTGTGCGGCCTGGTCCGAAGCATTTCTATCCTCCCGTATAAGTGCATTCACTGCCTGTGCATGTTTTTCCAGCTCAGCCATTATTTCTTTTAAATGGACAGTCATAGCCTGGTCCTCGTGTATTTTTGATCCTCCTACTGTATTCTCCTGTTTCAGGATTTTTCTCAATTGGTTCTTTAAACCGTTTACCCGTGTTTGCAGTTCAATGTCATCTAGGCTATTTATTACTGAGGATGCTGTATTGTAGGTAGTGAAAACGTCGTTTATGATTCCCCTTCTAGGTCTCCCCGAGCCCATGGTATCCCTGGTATTTAGGGTGTACAGGTTTGCTTTGTCTACATTTTCTAAAGTCTAACTCATAAAATTTTGTGAACATGTCTCTAAGTAGGGCCTGGTATAGCAGCTCTGTTTCCTTCGGACACCATGCAGATAGGTGTACCTCGGTAAGGTTTAATATTACTGAAGTTACTGCATAATGTACCCTCTGGTATAACACCTTTTCGGTCGGTACCAATATTAATCCATTCCCAGGTCCCTTGGTGGTGGTAGGACACCTTTCTATTACTGTGAGCATTGGCGGGGTTGTGGGCAGAGGTTTCTTAATTTGGTGGCGTTAATTGGAAGTGGGGAGTGTGGGACCGTGCACCCATGTAGGTTAGAATCCCACCCCATCCCTTCCCCTTCATCTGCCATTGCCTGGCGAAGGCGATTGATATGCCTGCGGGACAAATATTCTCTGATCCCCACATGCAAACATAAATTCCTTGTTTGGATTCCCACCATTTGTCCCAACTCACTGTTACTCCTCCCCGTGTTCCCGTGATGGTGCGGTACGTATCATTACCGAGTCTTTCCCAGTCCGATTCCTGGTCCCATGCATCCTTGCTGAGTTTTCTGAGCCACCACCATCTTCCCAGGGGAATGTTTCCTTTGCAAGTCAAACATACACGTTTTCCCTCTGTAACACTGACTCGGGCAGCGATGATCCGTATCCGGGGGCATGGAACTGAGGCCTCCCCGTAGGTAAAACCTTCCTGGCTGGAGTAGCAGGTAGAATTAGATCCCAGCTACCCTGGCCATCTTCCCTCGTGGGCGTAAACGGCGAGTTCTTCCACGCCTGGGGTGCCACCCCCGGCGGTTACGATCGATTCTCTTTCTCCTGAACACCTGTAAATGAGGGATTCTTCCACGTCTCCTCGGTCACCGCTGCTCATCCTTACCAGAGTGAGCAGGAACAGGATCCTTTCCATGCTGTTCTCTTTCCTGTAGTGGCACATAAAACAGATTGTCTAGCCCTGAGAAAGCTCTCTGACTTGACAAGGGTGACCGAGTTCCAATTTAGGCTCATAGTCTTTAATCGACTGGCTGTCTTATTCAGTTCCTTGTGGACTGATGTCTGCTTCTAACTTTTATCTCATAGCCGTTTTACTCTTATCTTACCGCTGCTTCCTTAATAGCCATACCAGTAGATTCTTCTTACTCCCGGGTATTACCCAGCCTGTGCCTCTTTTAATAGCTGCACAGGTAGATTCTTTCCTTACCCCAGTTACTAATACATATATATACTTATCATTACACAGATAACCTGACACTACTCTAAATTACTACTAAACATATTTAAATTCATATTGCGTTATATATGTACATCTGCCACCCGTCTCCGGGTGGCCAGTTTAATTCCTGCCTTCTTTCTTTCTTCTTCTTCCGCTGGGTGTCCAGCGAGGTCGGTAATGGGCCTGCCTGCACCGCCGGACCCGGAGTGTCCTGATCGGAGGTGGGTTCGAGTCCGACAATATCCCTCGTTGCTCGAGGCTACCGGCTGGGTGTCCCTGCTCCCAGGCTGGTCTCTGACCTTAGGTACCCTTTTGTGGCTGGTCCCTTTCCCAGGGCTGAACCATTCAAATTGGAGCGCTGATGACCACGGTGTCTTTGGCCATGGTGTGCGCGGAGACCTTCTTAAGGCTCTGGCTGCTGGACGTGCGTCCGAGTCCCAAATGATTGGGGGGACAGCTCCTCCAGTAACACAGTCCACCGCCCCTCTAGGTGCAGTCTGTGGATCTGCCACGTCCCCTGTGGGATCTCCACAGTCGGGGGCTGTTGCCTGGGGGTCCCTGTCTTTGGTACAGTTTACAGTTTTTGCCTGTCCCTTACATTCAGCTGCTGCCCCGGGGTTGATAAGTTTGCACTGATTTATGTGGAACCACTTTGTACGGCAGGGCATTTTTATGGCATAGACTATGGGGCTTGCCTTGTCGACAATATGGTACGGTCCCATGTACAGTGCCTCAAAGACCCTTACTCTCGCATGGTTTCTCACCATAACCTGATCCCCTATCTCCGATTCATGGTATTTGTGGGGCTCTAGCAGCCGTCGGTTGCTCCGATGCTGTTTCCCATGTTGTTAGCAGCCTGCCAGTGAATCTGTTTAAGGTGTTCAAACAAATTCCTGACAAAGCTGTCCTGGTTTGCTTCCCTAAGCTGACCTTCCATGAGTACTGGGGCTAATACATGGGTGGGGGTTCGCATGGCTCTGCCGGTCATGAACTCGTATGAGGAGTACCCCGTGCTCTTTGACTGGCTGGCCCGGATCCCCATCAGGACCAGTGGTAGGACCTCTACCCACCCTTTGGTTGACTCCTCTGTCTCTTTGTGCAGCTTTTCTTTGATGGTGCGGTTTAAACGCTCCACAGGCCCGGATGATTGCGGGTTGTGGGCGACATGCCATTTCCCTTTGATGCCGAGTACCTTAGGGGTCTCCTGCATCACCTGCCAGGTGAAGTGACTCCCTTGGTCGGACTCCATATATTGTGGTAGCCTCCACCGGGAGAACACTTCTCTGACCAGGATCCTAGCTGTTCCCAGGACTGTGGCTGTTTGGCATGGGAAGGGTTCCACCCATTTAGTGAAGACATCCACCAATACTAGGCAGTACTTGTAACCTCCCTGGGCAGTGGGTAGGAACCCGATGTAATCGATTTGGATCAACTGCCAGAGTCCCTCTACCCTCCTGATATGTCCCATCATCACCTTTCTTTTCTGGGGGTCGGGGTTGTTGGCCGCGCACACCAGACAGCTAGCACAGAACTCGCGGACATCTTCCCTGAGTCCTGGCCACCACTCTGCCTGTTTCACTCGTTGCCAAGTGGTCTCAGGTCTGGGGTGTCCTGCTCCTGGGCCCTCGAGGGCCAGCTGGAGGAATTCTCTCCGGTGTTGTTGCGGTACTACCCATTGCACCGCACTGAACAGCATGCCTTCTTTAACGTCAATTGCTGCGGTGCCGTACGGGCTGTCTATCCTTTCCCCTTTAGCTAGCATGTTCAGGACAGTTTTGAGGACGGGGTCTTGGGTCTGAACCGTTTTTACGTCCGGGGGCAAAGCTATCCATGCTTTCTCTGCCGTCCTTATCCTGCCTCTGACTGCTGCAATGGGTCCTAGGTTGTACGGATCCCAAAGCTTGCCCGTGCGGGCTCCCTGCTTGGCCAACATGTCAGCCTGCTGGTTTCCCTCGCTACGGGGTTCAGTGGTGGAATGTGCCTTCACCTTATGTATATAGATATTCCCA
Organism: Pristiophorus japonicus; assembly: GCF_044704955.1. Classification (NCBI taxonomy): domain Eukaryota; kingdom Metazoa; phylum Chordata; class Chondrichthyes; family Pristiophoridae; genus Pristiophorus; species Pristiophorus japonicus. Next base: position 159,786,222 of record NC_091979.1, on the reverse strand, counting down.
TCCTCCTCTACGGCTTTCATGATCTTTTCCAGTAGGGGCTTAATTGCCAGGGGTCTCCCGTCTGTGGATGTGTATCCGCAGCGGGACTAGATAGCCAGGTACTCCGTACACGAATTGCATGTGAACATACTGTCCGAGCAAATCGTGTATGGGGTAGGGAATTCTTCGGTGTGTGTGACTACGTACACCACCGCAGACAGTTCAGCGTGCTGGGCGCTCATAGTACTGGGGAGTTTAATCGCCAGGGCAATGCCTGCCTCGGGGTCATAAACTCCGCAGCCTGTGAGTCGTTCACCCGCAGATACTGTGCTTGAACCGTCCACATAGATCTCTCGGCCTGTGGGGTGCAACCCAGCCCGAAAACCTATGTTAATTTCCCATACCCCTTCTATGGAACACTGGTGGGCTGTCCCTGGATAAATCATGTTGGCTGCGAGACTTGGTTCGCAGAGTCCCTTTACCGATAGGTCCATTTGAGAGAGGAGTAGGGTCCAGTGAGCAATGCGGGCACTGCTCACTGTCCTGTCCTTACTTCTCCCGTCCAGGTGCATTTGGGTGGGCGTATGATGGGTAAGGAGTGTGATAGGGGACCCCCCTGTGATGATCAATGATCTTTTCACAGCCCAGTGAGTGGCTAGGAGGTGCCGCTCACTGTTGGAGTATCCCTTCTCCATGTCCGTAAGTATCCTGGAGGAGTAGGCCACTGGTCTCAGCCGGCCGTACCGCTATTGGAGCAGTGCTGCACTCAGGCTGTCCCCACTGACTGCTACCTCCAGGAAAAACTCTTTACCCCCATCGATGGCCCCTAGAGCTAACGCAGTCTGCAGGTCTTCCTTGAGTTGGATAAATGCTGCCTCGCAACCTTTGTCCCATTCCCACTCAACTCCCTTGTGTAGGAGTCAGAGCAGAGGGGCTGCGGTGGCTGCATAATCCTCAATGAAATCTCTGCAGTACCCGGTTAGCCCTGGAAAAGATCTTACTCCTGTTACTGTGTTGGGGGCGGGTAACTTCTGCACTGCTTCCCTTCTAGCTTTGTCAATGGCTCTTTCCCCAGCGCACAGCCAGTCCCAGGAATTTTACTTCCTTCAGGCTGATCTGTGCCTTCTTGGGGTTTACTTTAAATCCTTCTTTTTTCAGCAGCTCCAGCAGTTCAACCAGCAGTAGGCCATGCTCCTCCCCCTCATCGGTGAACAGGAGCAGGTCATCCACATACTGTACAAGCTGCTGGGGTCTGCTGAAGCTCTTTAAACAGTTGGCCATACACTGGTGGAAAATACTGGGGCTGTTGTGGAAGCCCTGAGGGAGACAGTTCCAAGTGTATTGCTGTCCTTTAAAAGTAAAAGCAAACTTGTACTGGTCTTCCCTTCTTAAAGGTATGGACCAGAACCCGTTGGAAATATCCAGCACTGTGAAGGTGGTCACGGAGGCTGGGATACTTCCAATGAGGTCGGCGACAGCAGCAACGGTGGGTGCATAGGCGGAGATGTTACGGTTGAGTACTCAATAGTCCACCGTGACTCTCCAGGAATTGTCCGGTTTCTTAACCGGCCACAATGGAGAGTTCACATGGGTAGCTATTGATCTCAATACCTCCTGTTTAACCAGCGAACCCAAGGCTGTTTCCATGTCTGCCTCCGCCTCCCTGGGGAAGTTGTAATGTTTCTGTGCTCGGGTCATGGTGTCCCCATCTAATCTAACCTCGACCCCGTTTATCCTCCCGCAGTTGTATTTGTGAGTGGCAAAAGCTGCAAGGTTTTTCCTCGCATACTCTTGATATTCTATCGGGGTGTTACTGACCAGTGATTCAAGGTCATAACGCTCCTTTGGTTTCATGGTGCACACTGTCCCTTTTCCCTCTTTTCTCACTCTCCTGTCCCATACAGACTGACCCCCAAAGACAGTGGTTTCTTAAATCCACTCGGATCCCATGGCCTAGGATGAAGTCAGCTCACAGGATTCCTCTCCCTTCCTGCTCCCACTTCATCAGAACACAAGTCCACTTCGTGTGGAGTGTACCTAAATGAATGGAGAGCAGAACGGAGAATGAGCCAGTCTGTTCAGTGCCTGTCAAACCCACCAAGCTGTAGGGGACAGAGTTAGACAGAGGTGAGGCAGCAGGGTTAGCTGCATAGATAAGGATGCTTGAGGCACCGGTGTCCAGCAGGTAAGTCCCTTTCACCTTTTCCACTTCCATCTGTATGGTTGGTCTCCCCCACGCATCATACTCGAGGGCACACAGGTGGACAGGCTGTGCCTGTCCTAGTCAAGGTTTTGGTTGGGATGGGGCAGATGGGATTTCAGTACCGGTGGCGGTGGCTACCTTCCCAGGGCCATCTAACATGGCTCGGAGTGCGGTTAGAAAAGTATCGAATGAGTGGGGAGGGACTGGCTTATCTGTCTCGGTTTTTGGGCAGGGGCTGGAGAATTCTTTCCTGTGCTACTCTTCCATGGATTTCTACAACCCTTTCTCCAGTGCCCACTCTTTCCGCACCCGAAGCAGGTACGTTTTGTATCAGAGGGGTTGCCCCCCTCGTGGCGCCATTCCCTCTTGTCTTGGTTAGGTCGGATTTCGTGAACCCTTCCCTTTTGTGGGTGCTCTTCTGTCCCTCTGCTGTTTCTGTAAGCTAGGGTCAGTTGCCTAAGCACTCCCTGTTCTGTGGCTTGGGGATCTCTGGGTTGGACCAGGCCTCTGCCTTGGTTCTTATTTGGGGTAAACTATTAGCTACTAGGCTTCGGAACCAATGGACTAACTCGTCCAGGCTTAAGTTATCCCTGTCTATGTCCCCACTACAGGCGCTTTGGTACACAGGCCACAGTCGGTCTGCGAAAGTCTGTGAGGTTTCCCCTGTGAGCTGCACCGTTTTCTCCACTCTGGAGAAGGGATTTCCATCATTGCAGCCCATATCTTCTAAAATGTCTTTCTGGACGGCAGCAAGTGTTTTCTGTCCTCTTTTGCTCTCATTAGAGAGGGACTGGTACAGTTTGCTGTTTAGAAATAGGAGAAGCATCTTTGCCATTTCTGCATCATCGCACCCGTTAATATCCCCTGCCTGTTCCACCTCCACAAAGTGAACCGAGGGGTCTCCCTTTGGAGTTAGCTTTCCCAGGTGGCTTATCACAGCCCTAAGCTGGTGGGGAGTGTGGGGGACCAAAAACTGACTTTCCAGGGGCCCTGGACCCCCGGCAAGGGTGGGCGGGCCAAACTTCTGTTGCCCTGGTTCTGGCTCTCCCTGTTCTGGCTCGCCTCCCTCTCCTCCCTGCTGCCAAGCTGAGCTGAAACTCGGTGCCACAGGTGGTGATGGTTCACTATCCTTGTCCGCCCCACAACTGATTTGCCCCTCCTGCTGCTGAACCGGTGTAATCACCGGTGCCACAGGTATTGGCCGGGTAGTTTCCTCCTTCTCTTTCAGGTTTACCTGGGGCATACCCGGGCTTATTAGGCATACCATGCCTTTTGCCTTGGACAGAGCAAGTTTTAAACTTTTGATTTGTTGCTGGCAGGGACCGTGGTCTCCCAATTCAATTAGTGCTAGCTACTTTATACATTTTTTAATCTTTCCTGGAACTCTTTTACTTGTAGGGTGAGGCGAGTGCTTTCCTCCCCCAGTGACTTTTCATTACTTTTGGCCTCAGTAACCTGACATTGAAAATAGTCCTGACTGTTTTTAAACCTTTCCATTATCTGGGTCCTTTCCTGTTTTAGCTTATGGAGTTCTCCCGATAATCTTTCTTCTGATATAAACCTTTCCTGTAGTTCTTTGCGCATTCCCATAACTCTGCCTGTAGTGTCTCATTCATTCTATCTAGGAGTTGGACTTGTCGCTGTAGATAGACCAACCAAATTGCCTTCTCTACTGCTTCTTTGTGATCTTTGCTTGTTGTCCTCTGGGCTGCAGTGTCAGCTGGATGCCCAGTGCGCAATAGACTAAGCACCCATTCTTTAGTTACATTGACCTTCTTATACACATAAGAGGAAATCCTCTCTTCCATCTTGGTTCTTTGCCCCAAACCAGCACTCTCCACATCACACCCCTTGTACCAGAGTCCTGCTGAGGTCGCCATTTTGTAAGGGGGTGGTCTCTATGAGGGTGTCAGATTCCCTTCTGACCAACTTGAGTGGTTTGAATCGCTCCCACTCCCTTGGGTTCTAGACTCTGGATTTATTTGGGGGATGTGACAAAGTGCAAAGGACACTGGTTTGATGCAAAAGAACTTTGATTTTATTACAGTCAACAAAATTACAAACTCATAATTACTCTAATAAGAAAGTACAATGTCAAACCGTATTCAAACGTATTAAAAAACAATATCTTACACACTCAGAGGGGTTTACAATAGCTTATAATGACTCTAATAGAGAACAACACATTACATTCAAAAGGGTTACTGTAGAATTACACCTCCCACCTCCCAATACCTAATTCTAGCTAGGTTGGATTCCAGGGCAGGCAGGGACTATGTTTACCAATCCTTTTGCCAGTTAGCGGTATTTCACGGTTTCGGGGTTCGCTGGATGCGGTAGGGTCTGCTTGCCGTACCCCAAATGTCGGAGAAGACTTCTTGCTGCACAATCTTCAGTTGGGTTGAGTCCGCTGATGCGGTAAGGTACGTTTTGGATCTATGGGGTAAGTACCCGGTTTTCTTCATTAGAAATAGGTTTCTACAGTCTTTTAGGTAATGTTTTACCCATTGGTAGATCAGGATTAGATTGCAGAGTGGAAACTTTTCGATTCTTCGGTTTTTCCCTGTTGGAATTTTGTTTTGAGTTTGGTCGATTGCGGTAGTTTTTCGTTGATACCACGTTGGTTGTGGTCGGTTGCTGCCGCGATGGTGGTGTTCTTCCTTCCTTCAGGACTTCAGGACTTTGAGGCTGGAGAAGTTAGTTTACAACTGTTGTGTTGGTTTCTCTCCTTGTCTTGATGACACCAGTGTAGTGTGGTATTAGTCTGTCATATCCTCTGTTGAAACAGGGGGCCAGTTATATGGCTTGAGTGGTTCTAATCTTGGTGCCAAATCTATTCAAAATTCTTTGTTTAAATTTGGCGGGCTCGACTCTTTGTAATATTTTGGCGGGCTCGTTAAAAGTTAATATATTTTGGGTGGGTTGATGTTCAAAAACTGTTTCCTGATGGAAATATTAGCTTGGTAATCGCAATGTCCTTTCGTGCTTAGTTTTTCGCATACAGGCTGGATTGGGCCTCTTTGTGATGTATATGCTGAAATGGTTTTCCAGTTTCAAGTTGATGGTTAGCTATCTCTGGGTCATGTTGTAATGTTAATGTCTCTTGTGGAGAAGGATCCTCGAATACCCATTTTTCCAGATAGGTTACTTTAGTCCTCAAACCCAGGTAGTCTCACTAATCAGGTTGCCACCTGTTAGGTCTTAAGGCCTGTGAATTTGTCTTGTAAAAGTTCAAAATTTTAATAAAGTTCGTAGTTTCTTCCATAAGCACTTTAGGGTTCCAAACTTTTTGGTAGATAGTCCCAAATTAAATTTCCTTTTGAAAGAGCCCAAACACAGCAGGGGTTCTTGTGAATTTTGCACCCTTTCACCCCTCTACTTACCGAACTTCTGCTTACCATCGCACTTCCGCCCCCATTATGAGCGACGTCCGGGCCGCTCGGAAAAAAAAGCCAAAAAGATGAATTTCACGCAAGAAGCTACCATATCTACCTCGTCGCAGAAAACAGTCGAAACACGGTAGGTGCACTGCGTTTTCGGCGGGGCCAATTTCAGCGCCTAAATCCTTTCATGGACTTGTCCCTCCCTACCTTTGTAACTTCTTCCAACCCTACATTTGTCTCCCAGGACTCTGCATTCTTCCGACTCTGGTCTCTTATACACCCTCCCCTCACCCACCCCCCCCGACATCGTTCACAATTGAAAGCCGTACCTTCCATCTTGTAGGTCCTACATTCTGGAATTTCCTTCCCAAATCTCTGTCTTTCTTCCATTAAGACCTTCTTTGATCAAACATTTGGGAACACCTAATATTTCCTTCTTTGGCTCAGCATTCATTTTGTCTGATTTTTTTAATGTTAAAGGTGCTATATATATGTTATTGTAAAATAAAATAACATTGTATCTGGTCCAGGTTAAGTGAAATGATTGGTATACAGCATTTTATGATCTTGTCTTATTTTTAAATTTACATTAAACAAGGTATGATTTGTAGATAAAGTCCATTTATTTTAGATTTAAAGAAACTAAGAAAATGAAAAGACAAGAAAGATTTTGATATTTAATTGTGACACAGATGAGCTAGAAATATACATAGTTGGTGACACCATAATGATTATAAAAACTGGCAAGATAACTATGTCACAGATTGCTAAAACAACTTATCTGTGATACACTGTCCACACTATTTACAAAACATCCAGTTTAAATAATACTATAGAGCAATAATGTTATTTTGCTAGAGCTATAAGTATTATGAAATATTAATAATCCATACTTTTAATGTTACAAGATTATCACAATACATAACACCCATGATGTTTGTACAGTTTGCTGTGGGCGCACCATCAAAAGGATTGTAGCTGTTCAAGGAGAAGGTCCACCATCATCTTCTCGGGGCAACTGGGGATGGGCCATTATTCTGATCTTATTGCTGGTAACCCACAAGACATGTTAAAAAGACTGTAATGTAGATTGTGATCAAGTAGAAATTGTTTAATTTACAGAAAGAAAATATCAGTATTTATAGAACCATAGAAGTTTAGAACACTGAATAAGATAATTTGATCTATCATTTCTGTTCTCCCTGTTTTCTACAACAATCCAAAACAAATCCCACTGCCTTGTGCTCTCCCCATAACCTTGTATCTTCCTGTCCTTTTGTCCAATTTTCCCTTACAGGATGCTATGGTCTCTGCTTTAACCACTCACTGTTTTAAAGCATTCCATACTCCAACAGCCCTCTATGTAAAGATATGTCTCCTAACCTCATTCCTCTCTCTTAATTATAATTTAAAATTGATGACCCTCTATCACTAACTCCCCAACCTGAGAAAATAGACTTTCCTAATTCACTCTTTCAAAACTCTTCAGAATTTAAAAAACCTCTATTAAATCTCCTCTTATCCAATGGAAATAGTCTCAGTTTCCCAAGTTTCTCTTACTATAGTTTCTCATCACTGACATCATCCTGGTGAATCTACACTGTGCATTATCTATGGCTTTATTGGCCTTTCTATAACGGGGTGCCAAAAAAAGCATACACTATTCCAACTGTGGTCTCATAATTTTTTTGTTTAAAATCAACATTACTTCTTTATTCTTGAATTCTATTCCTCCATATTTCTAAAACACAAGATTGTCTTGGCTTTTTTTATGGCTTAATCTACCTTTACTCACACTTTCAGCGAATTATGCATTTGAACCCAGGTCTCTATATTCATCCACTTACTTTGGTGTCTTTCCATTAAGTATATATTTCCATTCCTTGTTTTTCCTCCCAAAACGTGTGCCTGACATTTATCTGCATTAACCTGCATCTGCCACCTATCCGCCCATTACACTAACCTGTCTATGTCATTCTGAAACCACTTACCGTCATCCTCATTGTTTACCAAACCGCTTACTCTATCATCAGCAAATTTCAAGACTGTTTTCACTAAGTTGTCAGCTTTGGCTCAGTGGTAACACTCTTGCCTCTAAGCCAGAAGGTTGTGAATTTAAGTCCCAGTCCGGTGACTTGAGCACATAATCTAGGCTGAGCTTTTATTGCAGTATTGGGAGTGTAATCTTTCACTTGTGATGTTGTGATGTCTGCCCTCTCAGGTGAATATTAAAGATCCCATGGAACTATTTGAAGAAGAGCAAAGGTCTTGTCCTGGTGTACAACCAACATTATTTTAAAACACAGGTTATCTGTGTTTTGTATGTAAACCTGTAAATACCATGTCTTATCCCCTGGAGTCCTAAAGGATTCCACAATCCCTTGGGAGCACCTGTATATAAGGAGGCCTCACAGGCTTGAGAGGTACTCTGAGATCTGAAACAAAGGACTATGGTCACACCTTACTTTGAGCTTGCTAGTCTGACTCTTTAATCAAGACTTAACAACTGGCGATGAGATACAAATGACGAACCCCACCGCAACAATGCAGAGAACTGCGGGAATCCTGGATAAATCTTCAGAGGAAGATGATTGGGAAACCTTCATGGAGTGACTCGACCAATACTTCGTGGCCAACGAGCTGGAAAGAGAAGCAAATGCTGCCAAACGAAGGGCGATCGTCCTCACCGTTTGCAGGGCACCAACGTATGACCACATGAAAAACCTGCTCGCTCCAGCGAAACTCACAGACACATCATATGATGAGTTGTGCACACTGGTCCAGTAGCATCTAAACCTGAGGGAAAGCGTTCTGATGGTGAGTTATCGGTTCTACATGTACAAGAGGTCTGAAGGCCAGGAAGTGGCAAGCTACGTCGCCGAGATAAGGCGCCTTGCAGGACATTGCGAATTTGAAGGACACTTAGAGCACATGCTCAGGGACTTCTTTGTACTTGGCATTGGCCATGAAGTAATACCTCGCAAACTTTTGACTGTAGAGACCCCAACCTTGAGTAAAGCCATGGCGATAGCCCAGGCATTTATCATCACCAGTGACAATACCAAACAAATTTCTCAGCACACGAGTGCTGCTGCAAGTACTGTGAACAAAGTAACGTTGTTTTCGAATCAAAATGTACAGGGCAGGACTTACACGTCTGCTGATGACTCAGAGTCCACCATCAAGGGTTGTGAATACAAGGTCATTAACACATTGTTGGCGCTGCGGGGGTGATCATCATTTCCATTCATGTCACTTCAAAGGATACGTTTGTAAGGGCTGTGGAACAATGGGACACCACCAATGTATGTGCAGATGAGCTGCAAACCCTGCTAATCCTGCAAATCACCATGTTGTAGAGAGGACAGATTCATAGTGGATCATGATGAACCAGAGCCTCAGACCAAGGAGGCAGAGGTATACGGTGGGCACACATTTACCACAAAGTGTCCCCAATAATGCTAAAGGTTGAATTAAATGGACTTCCGGTGTCCATTGAGCTGCACACAGGCGCAAGCCAGTCCATAAAGAGCAAAAAGACTTTCGATAAGTTGTGGAGCAACAAGGCCTCAAGGCCCGTCCTGACTCCCATTCGTACTAAACTGAGAACGTATACAAAGGAACTGATTCCCGTAATTGGTCTACCATAAAGGTCTCCTACGATGGAGCGGTGCACGAGTTACCACTCTGGGTGCTATTGGGTGATGGCCCCACGATGTTTGGCAGGAGTTGGCTGGGAAAGATACGCTGGAATTGGGACGACGTCCGAGCGCTTTCATCCATCAATGACACCTCATGTGCCCAGCTCCTAAACAAGTTCCCCTCGCTGGTCGAACCAGGCATCGGGAAGTTCCAACGAGCAAAAGTGCAGATCCATTTGATTCCGGAGGCGCGACCCATCCATCACAAGGCGAAAGCAGTACCTTACATGGTGAGAGAGAGGGTGGAGATCGAGCTGGACAGCTACAATGAGAGGGCATCATTTCGCCGATCAAATTCAACGAGTGGGCCAGTCTGATTGTTCCAGTCCTCAGGGGAGATGGCACCGTCCGAATCTGTGGTGATTACAAAGTAACTATCAATCGTTTCTCACTGCAGGACCATTACCCACTACCGAAGGCAGACGACCTATTCGCGACGCTGGCAGGAGGGAAAATGTTCACGAAGCTGGACTTGACCTTGGCCTACATGATGCAGGAGCTGGAGGAATCATCGAAAGGCCTCACCTGCATCAACACGCACAAAGGTCTCTTCATTTACAACAGATGCCCGTTTGGGACTTGATCGGCCGCGGTGATATTCCAGAGGAACATGGAAAGCTTGCTGAAATCTGTCCCGCGCACGGTGGTCTTCCAGGACGACATCTTGGTTATAGGTCGGGACACTGTCGAGCACCTGCAGAACCTGGAGGAGGTTCTTAGTTGGCTTACCGGAAGTACTATGGCACCGAGGGTCGAGTGAGAAGGAGGAACTGAAGGAAATCCTTATTAAATGGGAAATTGTGTTAGGAAAATTAATGGGATTGAAGGCCGATAAATCCCCAGGGCCTGATCGTCTGCATCCCAGAGTACTTAAGGAAGTGGCCCTAGAAAGAGTGGATGTATTGGTGATCATTTTCCAAAAATCTATCGACTATGGGTCAGTACCTATGGACTGGAGGGTAGCTAATGTAACACCGCTTTTTAAAAAAGGAGCGAGAGGGAAAACGGGTAATTATAGACCGGTTAGCCTGACATCCGTGATGGGGAAATTGTTGAAATCAATTATTAAAGATGAAATAACAGCGCAGTTGGAAAGCAGTGACAGGATCGGTCCAAGTCAGCATGGATTTATGAAAAGGAAATCAATCTTGACAAATCTTCTGGAATTGTTTGAGGATGTAACTAGTAGAGTGGATAAGGGAGAACCAGTGGATGTGGTGTATTTGGACTTTCAAAAGGCTTTTGACAAGGTTCCACACAAGAGATTGATGTGTAAAATTAAAGCACATGGTATTGGGGGCAATGTACTGAAGTGGATAGAGAACTGGTTGGCAGACAGGAAGCAGAGAGTTGGGATAAACGGGTCCTTTTCAGAATAGCAGGCAGTGACTCGTGTTGTGCCACAGGACTCAGTGCTGGGACCCCAGCTATTTACAATATACATTAATGACTTGGATGAAGGAATTAAGTGTAATATCTTCAAGTTTGCAGATGACACTACACTGGATGGCGGTGTGAGCTGTAAGAAGACGCTAAGAGGCTGCAGGGTGACTTGGACAGGTTAGGTGAATGGGCAAATGCATGGCAGATGCAGTATAATATGGATAAATGTGAGGTTATCCACTTTGGGGGCAAAAACACGAAGGCAGAATATTATCTGAATGGCAGCAGATTAAGAAAAGGGGAGGTGCAACGAGACCTGGGTGTCATGGTACATCAGTCATTGAAAGTTGGCATGCAGGTACAGCAGGCGGTGAAGAAGGCAAATGGTATGTTGACCTTCAAAGCTAGAGGTTTTGAGTATAGGAGCAGGGAGGTCTTACTGCAGTTGTACAGGGCCTTGGTGAGGCCTCACCTGGTATATTGTGTTCAGTTTTGTTCTCCTAATCTGAGGAAGGACGTTCTTGCTATTGAGAAGGTGCAGGGAAGGTTTACCAGACTGATTCCCGGGATGGCAGGATTGACATATGAGGAGGGATTGGATCGACTGGGCCTTTATTCACTGGAGTTTAGAAGGATGATAGGGGATCTCATAGAAACATATAAAATTCTGACGGGACTGGACAGGTTAGATGCAGGAAGAATGTTCCTGATGTTGGGGAAGTCCAGAACCAGGGGACACTGTCTAAGGATAAGGGATAAACCATTTAGGACTGAGATGAGGAGAAATTTCTTCAGTCAGAGAGTTGTTAACCTGTGGAATTCTCTATCGCAGAGAGTTGTTGATGCCAGTTCATTGGATATATTCAAGAGGGAGTTAGATATGGCCGTTACTGCTAAAGAGATCAAGGGGTATGGAGAGAAAGCAGGAAAGGGGTTCTGAGGCGGATGATCAGCCATGATCTTATTGAATGGTGGTGCAGGCTTGAAGGGCCGAATGGCCTACTCCTGCACCTATTTTCTATGTTTTGATGTTAATCGTGTGGGTCTCAGGTTCAAACGCTCGAAGTGCGTTTTCCTGGCATCTGAAGTGGTGTTCCTGGGGGGAAGAATTGCGGCAGATGGCATCAGGCCCACCGATTCGAAGACGGAGGCAATCAAGAATGCACCGAGACCACAGAACGTGACGGAGCTGCGCTCATTTCTAGGACTCCTGAAATATTTTTGTAATTTCTTACCGGGTCTTAGCACATTGTTAGAACCCCTGTACTCTTTACTGCATAAATGAGATGAATGGGTATGTGGTAAATGCCAAGAAAATGCCTTTGAGAAAGCTAGGAAGCTGTTATGTTCAAACAAATTGCTTGTGTTGTACGATCCATGTAAGCATTTGGTACTAGCATGTGATGTGTCATCATACTAGGTCGGGTATGTATTGCAACAAGTTAATGAATTTGGGAAATTGCAACCGATTGCTTATGCATCCAGAAATCTGTCTAAGGCCGAGAGGGCCTACAGTATGATCGAAAAAGAAGCGTTAGCGTGTGTTTACGGGGTAAAGAAAATGCATCAATATCTGTTCGGGCTCAAATTTGAATTGGAAACCGACCATAAGCCGTTTATATCCCTCTTTTCTGAAAGCAAGGGGATAAATACGAATGCATCGGCCCGCATCCAGAGATGGCCGCTCATGTTGTCCACATACAACTACACCACCACAGGCCAGGCACAGAAAACTATGCCGATGCTCTCAGCAGGCTGCCATTGCCCACCACCGGGGTGGAGATGGCACAGCCCGCAGATTTAGTTATGGTAATGGAAGCATTCGAGAGTGAGCAATCACCTGTTACCGCCCGACAGATTAGAACCTGGACGAGCCAGGACCCCTTACTGTCCTTAGTAAAAAATTGTGTGCTCCACAGGAGTTGGTCTAGTGTCCCATTAGAGATGCAGGAAGAAATAAAGCCGTACCAGCGGCGCAGAGATGAAATATCTATACAGGTAGACTGCCTCCTATGGGGTAATAGGGTAGTGGTGCCAAAAAAGGGCAGGGACACTTTCATTAGTGATCTCCACAGCACCCACCCAGGCATCATAATGATAAAAGCGATAGCCAGATTCCACGTGTAGTGGCCAGGTATCAATGCAGACTTAGAGTCCTGCGTGCACAAATATAATACATGTTCCCAGTTAAGCAATGCACCCAGGGAGGCGCCACTAAGTTTATGGTCCTGGCTCTCTAAACCGTGGTCCAGGGTCCATGTCGACTATGCAGGCCCATTCTCGGGAAAAATGTTCTTAGTGATTGTAGATGCATACTCCAAATGGATTGAATGTGTGATAATGTCGGCAAGCACGTCCGCTGCCACCATTGAAAGCCTACAGACCATGTTTGCCACGCCTGCCTGATGTCCTTGTAAGTGACAATGGGCTGTGCTTTATCAGTGCCGAGTTCAAGGAGTTCATGACCCGCAATGGGATCAAACATGTCACATCTGCCCCGTTTAAACCAGCGTTCAACAGGCGGAACGAGCAGTTCAAACAATCAAGCAGAGTTTGAAAAGGGTAACTGAAGGCTCACTGCAGACTCGCTTATCCTGCGTCCTGCTCAGTTACCGCACAAGACCCCACTCGGTAACTGGGGTTCCTCCTGCTGAACTGCTCATGAAAAGGGTACTTAAGACAAGGCTCTTGTTAGCCCACCCTGATCTACATGAACAGGTAGAGAGCAGGCGGCTTCAAGAGAATACATATCATGATCGCGCAAATGTGTCACACGAAATTGAGATAAATTATCCTGTTTTTGTGTTGAACTATGGACAAGGTCCCAAGTGGCTTCCAGGCACTGTTTTGGCCAAAGAGGGGAGTAGGGTGTTTGTGGTCAAACTCTCAAATGGACTCACCTGCAGGAAACACTTGGATCAAACCAAACTCAGATTTATGGACTATCCAGAACAACCCACAATAGACTCCACCTTTTTCAACCCTCCAACACACACACAATTGGCAACCGACCCAGCGGTTGACCACGAAGCAGAACCCGTCACCCGCAGCAGCCCAGCAGGACTCACCACTCCCAGCAGCCCTGTAAGGCCAGCTGCGCAGCAGCCCAGCGAGGGCCCAACAAACAACTCACCAACACCAGCATTTACACCGAGACGATCAACCAGGGAATGGAAGGCCCCAGATCGACTCACATTGTAAATAGTTACACTATTGACTTTGTGGGGGGCAGTGTTGTTATGTATGTAAACCTATAAATACCATGTCTAACCACCAGAGGCCTTATCCCCTGGAGTCCTTGAAAGAGCTGCACAAACCCATCTCCCTTTAGACAATCACTCATTATTTCCTGAACAGGTGTGTGAGAAATGCACCCAGAGAGGCGCCACTAAGTTTATGGTCCTGGCCCTCTCAACCACGGTCCAGGGTCCATGTCGACTATGCATAGAAACATAGAAAATAGGTGCAGGAGTAGGCCATTCGGCCCTTCTAGCCTGCACCGCCATTCAATGAGTTCATGGCTGAACATTCAACTTCAGTACCCCATTCCTGCTTTCTCGCCATACCCCTTGATCCCCCTAGCAGTAAGGACCTCATCTAACTCCTTTTTGAATATATAACTCCTTCTTGGGAAAAATTTTCTTATTGGTTGTAGATGCATACTCCAAATGGATTGAATGTGTGATAATATCGGCAAGCACGTCCGCTGCCACCATTGAAAGCCTACAGACCATGTTTGCCACGCACGGCTTGCCTGATCCCTTGAGAGCACCTGTATATAAGGAGGCCTCACAGGCTGGAGAGGCACTCTGAGATCTGAAATAAAGGACTACGGTCACACCTTACTTTGAGCTTACAGTATTTAGTCTGACTCTTTATTCAAGACTTAACAATCTGGTCATTTGTTTCATTGTTATTTGGGAGACCTCTCTGTGCGCAAACCAGCTTCCATATTTCCCTACATTACAAATGTGACTGCACTTCAAAAATACTTCATTGGTTGTGAAGTTCTTTGGGTGCCATATAAATTAAAGTTCTTTCTTTCTGTTTGAAGTATTTGAGATAGCATACCATGGGGCGACTTCTAGCATTGAAAAATGCCACCCTAAATTCTCACTGGTATTTAAAAAATTTATTTTTGTGTTTACAGAATAAACATTTAAGAATATTTAAAGTCCTTCTTCAGAGTCCTTATACCTGTGTTTTAGAAAATACACAATCAAGATGATTTGAAGCTCTGTGAAAACCCAGTTCACTGTGACTAGCCTGTCGTATGCTTCTCTTTGCTTTGATGTTTAAGTGACATAAGAAGATATAAAGATTCTTCCTAATTAATTAAAGATGTCCCACATTGAAAATATTTCTGCAGTAACCAGGAACAAAATAAATCCACCGATGGAAACAACTTCAAACAGCATTAAGCCTTGGAAAATATTTAACTTAATTAGATGTGGGTCCCAGGCAGTTTGTGTAGTTGACTTTTATGGCTTAGAAACCAATCACATTTTAACAATGCAGTTGACTATGCCAGTTTAACTTTGTCATTAATGTAACGTGCTCCCAGAGAGAAATGTAGATTTCCCTTTGCCTGCCAACTCTAAAGCAAAGACATTCAGTGACATTTGGTCAAGTGACAACTTCATATACGAGGTTGAAATATAGAATTTTATACAATTTGAAACTGATCAGGTCCTAGGATCTGTTTCTATTACAATGCCCACAATATTTGTATGCCTAGGTTTGATAAATGGGTAACACAACAATTTATATGTACTTTGTATAGTGTACTCACTGTTCATGCTGCAGTCTCCTCTCCATTAAACTGAATGCAAATTAGATGACCACTTTGCTGAAAACTTCTGACATGTCTGCAAGTGTGATCCCAGTCTTTTTGTCACTTGTAATTTCAATTCCCTGTCCCACTCCTGCTCTAACTTCTCTATCTTTGGTCTTGAACACTTTTCCAGTGAAATGCAATGCAAGCTCAAGGAACAGCACATTATCTTTCTATTAGGCATTTTGCAGTCTTCTGACCCTAATATTGACTTTAATAATGTCAGACTTTAAGTATATCTCTCACTTCCTCTTCGGCAGAAAGTGCTAGTGATGTGGGATGGTCGTATCGGATCTGATTTCCACAATCTCAACAGCTGCAGCAGACCATAACAAAGTAAGTTAAAATCATGTTTTTAATAACTGAACTGCTCCAAGCTCGGTCTAATTTTAGGAAAGTTCAAACTTTTTAAACAATCAGTCTTACAGATAAGGAGATTTACACTTTCTACCTCCTGTACTTGGCTCTCTTTCTTACAGATGCAAACTAATCTTAAAATGCTGTATGTATTAGCTCCCTTTCTCCAAGAATATACCTGTTCTGTAATATCTATAACTTCTTAATTAAACAAAGCCATGGTTCTCATCTATTATCTGACCTCTAAATGAACCCAGCATTCATTCCAAGAATCCACAGCAGTTACACCTTCCACCCTTCAAGAAATACACACCTTGATTTTATTTTACATTGTATAATGTTCCTGTACTTATGCACATCCTCTGACTTGCTGTGAGCAGTGCTATGGGAGATTCATTATAATATATTAGTGAAGAGAGGGGTTAAAATATATTAAAAATCTTAAGTCTGCATGGAATTCCTGTCAACTTTTTCTATTATAAATTCCCATGTCCACATTTGTAATGGAAACAGCCTATGTAAACTTTTTAAACAATCTTTAATGATGCTCTTCTGTCAGTGGTGGCACTGTAGCACCTCTGTTTTGGGCCTCCTGGTTCCTCAACTTCTGCTGCAGAGAAACTCCAATGCCCAACCAACTAATTCTCTTTCTCCCAAAATGCCACAATGTTTTGCTATTTAACTGTAAATAATATTAGAAAATCAAAGTAGTAAATAAAAGTGAGAACAGAATGTATGACTTCAAAATGGGAACTGAATTATATCTGTGTGCCTGGTCCAATTATCCTCCACCCTCTAACTCCAGTTCACCTCAAGGCTGCACTTGGTTAGGACCCCCATGTGCAATGTCATGGGAGATCGATGAATGAACATATATATATATATATATACATTATACATGCACAGATATTGCAGCCAGTATATATCTTTTGCATCCTACTTTGAACATTGTATCTTTTTATATGCAAATTTATGTATCACACTTGCACACAAATTCTCAAATTTCATATTAATAAAACAGCAACAAACAGCAACTGGATAGGGAATGTATCAATCAGCAAATAACAAGCAGGAATAAAACCAATCATGAAATTCAAAAAGCTATGAATCAAAAATGGGCTGTCAGTAACAGCTACTAATAAAAAGCAACAGCTAAGACTCAATCACTCAAAATATATATATTTTTAAATCTTAGGTTCTCTACCTCGTTGAGGACTTACAAGAATCATGGTTTGTAATATAATACTTAAGTTTAAACATTTCTGTAAATAAAAATATTTATCAAAACATGGAATTTTCTACCTATTATGTTTTTTTGGAGGATAATAGTTTTGGTATGAAACATCAAAAGGTAGAATATAGACTCTTCACATTTTTAGGTAGCTTTGAAAGCAAAAATGGTGCATACAATATACTATTGACTTTCCACAAATACAGTCAGCAAATACAGTACGAGAGTGCAACAAAGATACAGCTGAGTAGAAAACTGTGTGGAAGTGCTCAGAGAGGAGACTTTGATCAGGTCTTTAGATTTTATCATATTTTCTAAATGATAACAGCAGCTGTGTCTTTTATTTGTGTTTGTACCTTTGCTCAAAGCAACTATTTCTTACATTAACCTGTGGCAAGTTCTGAAAGAACTGCACCATTATTCATGTTTGGAAAGTGATGCTGAATAAAATCCACATTTAAATATCTATATTTAGGTAGAACATTTTGGTAATACTACGCATTTTGGTAATACTTGGAGAGATATTTGATAAAGAAGGGAAGATGTAAGTTAGTTCAATTTTTATGTTTTATGTAATTACTCATAGCTTTGCCTATGGAAAGTTAGGACAAATTAATTATCCTCAGTGTGCATTGGGATGTTGTTGGTAAAGGTTTGGGGGGCGGAGTTCTTTGAAGGTAATGAAGCTTCATCTAGTGCAGGGATTCTCAACCTTTTTGCCTCTGAGGTCCCCTGCCTACATTATAAAAATTTACCGGTCCCCCTGTAAGTCAACATAAGTATTTTTTCTATATAAAAATTAGTTATTAGTTATTAATAGCTCTATTACACCTCACATAAAGAAGAATTTATTGTCCTAAATTTACATAAGCAAAATAGCGGCACTCCTGAAAATCTGAAAAAAATCTGGAAAAGTGTTGGAAATACCCAGCAGGTCAGGCAGCATCTGTGGACAGAGAAACAGAGTTAACTTTTTCTAGTTATGACGAAACGTCATCGACCTGAAACATTAATTCTGCAGCATTTCCAGCATTTTCTGTTTTTATCCTAAATGTACATTATGTGCCCATATGCTGTCAAAGGTCTGCTCCACCCCATCAACCATTTGCTTAACAGGAAATGAACCAGGAGCAACAAGCACAGTGCTCACTACATGCTCGATTTGTGCACACTCGGTCAGACTGGACTAAAGTTCCAGATCCACGTCCTCCATTTCAGCAATAGAACTACCCTCTTATTCTGATACTAAACTCCAACATGGTGTGAAAGCCAGTGATTTGAATTAACATCACTAGTAATGGTGGAGGCAGATGGTACATGAGAGAAATGGAGAAATAAACAGGACCCTGAGCGACTTGACCTATCTGAACTCATTGCCATAAATCCTGTAGCGGCAAAGGCAACTCCTGTCTTTCCTCCTCCCCAATCCTTTGAGAAATAGCCAGCGGTATCTCAAAGGACATGAAGGCCCAGACTAGGCATATTCACCCGTTAGAGAAGCACATGGCCATGAATATAAAGCTCCGAGTATAAGGTAATTTTCTCATCTGTTTGCTTCTCCTCCATTTTGTGTGCATCATCCCCGTGTCTTACTCAATTATTTTCACAAATTTTAGTTCTTTTGCCTTTTTATTGGCAGAGAAATCAAGAGCAAAAATCAAAAAGGGTCACATTACAACATAATTCTAAAAGGACAAAGAGTGTTAAAAAAAACAAGCCTGAAGGCTCTGAGTCTCAATGCGAGGAGCATTCGTAATAAGGTGGACGAACTAACCGCGCAGATAGCTGTTAACGGATATGATGTAATTGGGATTACGGAGACATGGCTCCAGGGTAACCAAGGCTGGGAACTCAACATCCAGGGATATTCAATATTCAGGAAGGATAGACAGGAAGGAAAAGGAGGTGGGTTAGCGTTACTGGTTAAAAAGGAGGTTAACACAATAGTAAGGAAGGACATTAGCGTGGATGATGTGGAATCGATATGGGTAGAGATGCGAAACACCAAAGGGCAGAAAACGTTAGTGCGAGTTATGTACAGACCACCAAACAGTAGTAGGGAGGTTGGGGATGGCATCAAACAGGAAATTAGGGACTCGTGCAATAAGGATACAGCAGTTATCATAGGTGACTTTTGTTATATATGTAAACCTGTAATTACCTTGTGTAGCCACCAGAGAGCTCATCCCCTGGAGTCCCAAGGAGTCCCAAGGGATCCCTTGGGAGGACCAGTACTTAAGGAGGCATCACAGGCTGGAGAGGCACTCTAGAGATCTGCAAGAAAAGACTAAGGTCACACTTTACTTTGACCTCACAGTCTCTAGTCAGACTCTTTATTCACACAACAACTGGCGACGAGATACAGATGATGAACCCAACGATGCAGTGAACAGTGGGCATCCTGGTGAAATTTTCGGAGGGAGATGATTGGGAAACCTTCGACCAATACTTCATGGCCAACGAGCTGGAAGGCGAAGCGAATGCTGCCAAATGAAGGGCAATTCTCCTCACAGTCTGCAGGGCATCAATGTATGGCCTCATGAAAAATCTGCTTGCTCCAGCGAAACCCACAGAGAAAACGTACGATGATTTGTGCACACTGGTCCAGTAGCATCTAAACCCGAAGGAAAGCATTCTGATGGCAAAGTATCAGTTCTACACCTACAAAAGGTCTGAAGGCCAGGAAGTGGTGAGCTATGTCGCCGAGCTGAGACGCCTTGCAGGACATTGCGAATTTGAAGGACATTTGGAGCACATGCTCAGGGACTTCTTCATACTTGGCATTGGCCATGAAGTGATACTTCGAAAACTCTTGACTGTAGAGATCCCAACTTTGAGTAAAGCCATAGCAATAGCCCAGGCATTCATTGCCACCAGTGACAATACTAAGCAAATTTCTCAGCACATGAGTGCTGCTATAAGTACTGTGAACAAAGTGATGTTGTTTTCAAATCGCAACGTACAGGGCACGCCCCACATGCCTGCAGCTGCATGTCCACAAATGTCTCAGAGTCCACCATCAAGGGTGATGAATGCAAGGCCATTAACATCTTGTTGGCGCTGCGGGGGTGATCATCGTTTCCATTCATGCCAATTCAAAGAGTATGCTTGCAAGGGCTGTGGAACAATAGGACACCTCCAATGTCTGTGCAGGCGAGCTGCAAACCTCGCTAATCCTGCAAACCACCATGTTGCAGTGGAGGACAGATCCACGGCAGATCACGACAAACGAGAGCCTCAGACCGAGGAGTCAGAGGTATATGGGATGCATACATTTACCACAAAGTGTCCCCCGATAATCGTGAAGGTTGAATTAAATGTACTCCTGGTGTCAATGGAGCTGGACACAGGCGCAAGACAGTCCATTATGAGCAAAAAGACTTTCGATAAATTGTGGTGCAGCAAGGCTCAAGGCCGGTCCTGACTTCCATTTGCACAAAAATGAGAACTTACACAAAGGAACTGATTCCCGTAATCAGCAGTGCTACTGAAAAGGTCTCCTACGATGGAGCGGTGCACAAGCTACCACTCTGGGTGGTACCGGGCGATGGTCCCATGCTGCTTGGCAGGAGTTGGCTGGGAAAGATACGCTGGAACTGGGACGATGTCCAAGCGTGCTCGTCCGTTGACAAAACTTCATGGGCCCAGGTCTTAAATAAGTTCCCCTTGCTGTTCGAACCAGGCATCGGGAAGTTCCAAAGAGCAAAAGTGCAGATCCATTTGATTCCGGGGGCGTGACCCATCCATCACAAGGCGAGAGCAGTACCGTACATAATGAGAGAGAGGGTGGAGATCGAGCTGGACTGGCTGCAATGAGGGGGCATCATTTCGCCGATCGAATTCAATGAGTGAGCCAGTCCGATTGTTCCACTCCTCAAGGGAGATGGCACCGTCAGAATCTGAGGTGATTACAAAGTAACTATCAATCGTTTCTTCCTGCAGGATCAATACCCACTACCAAAGGCAGACGACCCTTTTGCGATGCTGGCGGGAAGAAAGACGTTCACGAAGCGGGACTTGACCTCGGCCTACATGACGCAGGAGCTAGAGGAATCATCAAAGGGCCTCATCTGCATCAACACGCAGAAAGGTCTCTTCATTTACAACAGATGCCCGTTTGGGATTCGATCAGCTGTGGCGATATTCCAGAGAAACATGGAAAGCTTACTGAAGTCAGTCCCGCGCATGGTGGTCTTCCAGGACGATATCTTGGTTACAGGTCGGTACACAGTCGAGCATCTGCAGAACCTGGAGGAGGTTCTTAGTCGCTTCAACCGCGTGGGGCTCTGGTTAAAACGCTTGAAGTGAGTTTCCTGGTGCCTGAAGTGGAGTTCCTGGGGAGAAGAATCATAGCGGGCGGCACAGACCCACCGATTCAAAGACGGAGGCAATCGAGAACGCACCGAGGCCACAAAACATGACGGAGCTGTGGTTGTTTCTAGGACTGCTGAACTACTTTGGTAACTTCTTACCGGGTCTCAGCACACTGTTAGAACTACTGCATGTCTTACTGCGTAAAGGAGACAAATGGGTTTGGGGCAAAAGCCAAGAAAATGCCTTTGTAAAAGCTAGAAAATTGTTATGCTCAAACAAATTGCTTGTGTTGTATGATCCATGTAAATGTTTGATACTAGCATGTGGTGCATCGTTGTACGGCGTCGGGTGTGTATTGCAACAAGCTAATGAATCTGGGAAATTGCAATTGGTTGTTTATGCATCCAGAAGTCTGTCTATGGGGTAAAGAAAATGCATTAATGTCTGTTTGGGCTCAAATTTGAATTGGAAACTGACCATAAGCCACTGATATCCCTTTTTTCCGAAAGTAAGGGGATAAATACGAATGCATCGGCCCGCATCCAGAGATGGGCGCTCACGTTGTCCACATACAACTACTCCATCCGCCACAGGCCCGGCACAGAAAACTGTGCCGATGCTCTCAGTAGGCTGCCATTGCCCACCACAGGGGTGGAGATGGCACAGCCCGCAGATTTAGTCATGGTAATGGTAGCATTCGAGAGTGAGCAATCACCCGTCACAGCCCAACAGATTAGAACCTGGAAGAGCCAGGACCCCTTACTTCCCGAGTAAAACATTGTGTGCTTCATGGGAGCTGGTCCAGTATCCCATTAGAGATGCAGGAAGAAATAAAGCCGTATCAGCGGCGCAGAGATGAAATGTCGATACAGGCAGACTGCCTTCTGTGGGGTAATCGGGTAGTGGTCTCCAAGAAGGGCATGGACATTTTCATCAGTGATCTCCACAGTACTCACCCAGGCATTGTAATGATGAAAGCGATAGCCAGATCCCACGTGTGGTGGCCTGGTATCGATGCGGACTGATAGAGAATTCAAGCAGGCTGCAAAGCTGGGAGGAAACACAGACAGCAGTTGGATGTGTACATGTGAACTGGCACATTGCATTAGACCATCAATCACATTTGACATCTCATGACTTTGGGCTGAGAGCCAACCATGGGTTAACAACATATACTGTTGAATCGATTGAGCCAATAAGGTCAAAGGGGGTGAGCTCACTATTGTAAATAGATCCAAGTATAAGTACAGCCATTTTTTGCCACGTGCCCCAGTTTAACAAAGACCTGGCATTCAGCCAGAAGCTTGTTTGCTGCTGCTGGAATAAAGTTAATTTAAACCTACAACCGGATTTCGCTTCTCATTGAAAATTAAGAGATCTAACAATTTTGGCATCACGAACAGGATCGCGGAGGGAAGAAACTGAATTTTGCACATCGGACCTACATACTGAGGTAAGGACTCCTCTTTATAAAAGTCCTCGGTCAATTGTCTAAAGTCATCCCCCCTCTACGCGATTCCGAAAGCCTTCGGTTTGCAAACCCTCTGGTTGGTAGTCGGCTCGAGGTCCATATAGACGTCTAAACTTCAGCGGTGTGTTAGTTAATTAATCACCGACCCATTGACCCGGCTGGAAAGCCTACGACTCGAGACCCCAGTAAACAAATCAGTATTATGGCAGCAGAAAATAAGAGCAAAGAATTGCCTACAACTGTTAAAGGCGGGCAGGCCCCACCTAAGGTTTCGATAGACGAAATCCTTGAACAGTTGAGAGAATACATAGAGCAACAATTCGACTTATCTAAAACCTGTATGAAGATTGAACGAAAGTACGGTACCTCCAAAGGACAATAGTCCTTGGACAAGATCAAAAGGGTCTGGGGAAAAACGACCCATATGAAAAGTAAAGAACGAACCAGATGGTTCTTAGCCGTTATGAGACAGATCCAACAGCGGAATGAAATCATGATGCGATCCCAACATGATAGGGACCTGACCAGTACAAAGGACAAATTACAAGCAGTTTGTGAACAACTAAGACAGAAAAAACTTGAACTTGAAAAGTTGGAAGCGGAAGTTAAAGATCTTAAAGGTGAAATTAAAGAATGGAACAAATCAGTAGGTCAAGAGACAGTAATAGGAAAAGGAAAATGTATCGGTCAATTCCCAGGATACCCATGTTTGGATAAAATAAAAGCGCAAACCCTCAGACACGGCCAAGGAATAGATACGGATTCTGAGTCCTCCGACGATACAGGGTCGGAGGATGAAGAATTAGGGGTGCGCTTTGCCCTGTTTAAAAAAAGATGAGTTGCAGTCAAATCAGAAGAGATTGCGGATGAGGGCGGAACCAAAAAAACGAAGAAAAGGGTGTATGAAAAATATTTAGTTTATGATCCGGCAGACCCAGAGAAAATTGATAAATGGTCCAAGGAGTTGCCCAATCCCAAGAAAGGGGGAGTGAAAACGTGGGACCAATTGGACCGCTTCAGAAATATATATCAACTTCATCCCTGGGACGGAATGCAAGTTTTGACCATAATGGTGCCAAAAACACAGGGAAGAAAATTGCACGACAAGGTAGAAGAAGCTTTGGGGCAGGATGAGCAAGAATTAAATGCAGGGTGGGATGCGATTAAACACTGGCTGCAAGCCTTCAGTCCAGCTAAGACAGACTGGGGAAAAATTGCAGCCTGCCAACAGAAAGGAACAGAGGAGGTCCTGGAGTATGACGAGCGGTTTAGATGCACATAGCTAGAACATTCGGGTATGAATAATATGGATGAGGAAATGGATGGACAAGTGTTTGCACCTCAGAAAGCAACTTTCGTGGCAGGTTTAAAGCCAGAACTGTCTAAAATGCTTAAGGTAGTGTTACCAGACTGGGAAGGTAGAGGAACTACCTTTGCAGAGTTGGTGGATTGATGTAACCAATTAGACAGGGATATGGGAGCTAAAGTCCGAAACCTGCAGGCTGTGGGATGGAAATCCCAGGATTCCGATAAACAGTCATTAGGAAAATTACCCAGAAAATGTCATTATTGTGGGAAAGAAGGTCACTGGGCCAAGATGTGCAGGGCAAAACAGCAAGGTCATAGCTGGGGAAAAGGACGTGGTCAGCGATACCACTCAGCCCAACAAACCAGGCTTGTCACAAGATAACGACCTCATAGAAGCATTTAAACAACTGACAATACAACAACAGAAAGAGTTACTTAGGATAGCAAAAAACGATTAGAGCCCGCCCTGGCCCCTCTCCTCGCACTAATACAACAAAGGAGAGATGGGCTATAGAAAACTGTGAGGGTGGGCGATAAGGATGTGGACTGTCTTTTAGACACGGGCGGAATTAACATGCTTATCCCTACAATATGGAGACTTTTTGCCGTTGGATGGTAGGGCACGTACAGCCTATGGAGTTGGGGGCCATAAAATGGAAATTAAAAGGACAACACCGGTACTTATAGGGCTGGGTCCACATGAACTAACCACGCCGGTCTGGATAGGCCCAGTAGATCAACCCCTTTTGGGAATGGATGTCCTAATCCAAGTAGATTCATCGTTGCATTTCGAGGATGGTCGGGTTATTATGGTCAATTAGAACTCTGAAGAAAGAAGAATTGAAGGAACACCCGATATGGGCTAAAGATAAGAACGATTGTGGCCTACTCCAGATGGAGCCTGCGTCATTTACCGGGACCAAGCCTCCATGCACTAAACAGTATCCCATTAGTCCAAAGCCATCGCGGGAATCCTACTTGTTATTCAGCAATTGGAGAAACAAGGGGTGCTTATTAAAACGCATAGCTCCTCCAATAGCCCCGTGTGGCTGGTACAGAAATCTAATGAGACTTGGCGTTTGACCGTCGATTATAGGAAAACTAACCAGTGTATTGATCAAAAAGCTCCTTTGGTCGCAGATTCCTCCACCATTTTTAATGCCCTCAAACCGGAACATAAATATTTCTCGGTTATAGATATGGCCAACAGATTTTGGTCGGTGCCTCTGGCACCGGAGGTTCGACAGTGGTTTGCTTTCACTGTCCAAGGAGAACAGTATACTTGGACCCGGTTACCGCAGAGTTTCCACAACAGCCCTACGGTATTCCACATGGCTTTACAAAGCCATTTGCGAGAATTACCTCCCCTGTCATCCACATTCATCCAATATGTAGACAATATCCTGCTAGCTTCAAACACAGAAGAACAGCATGAACAAGATCTACGAGTTCTGTGGACCATTTTGGCTGAAAGCACATAAAGCCAGAATCGACAAAGCACAAATATCCCAAGAAGAGGTTGTATACCTGGGACAAAAGATTTCACAAGGAAAGAGAGAACTTACCCAGGATAGAATTGCAGCCATTCGGGCTGCTAAAAAACCCACCACTATTCAGGAACTAAGGTCTTTTTTGGGATTGTGTAACTTTAACAGAAATTGGATTGACTCCTTCACAGAGCTTGCTCAGCCATTGAATGATATCTTAAAGGGGAAACGTGCCTCTAAAGAAGCCATCGAGGGAACAAGAGGGGGGAGAATGTGAAGAGCATGACTGCGTGGAGATTTTAAAAGAAACAGAAGAAGCAGCCTTAGCAGCAGAGGAGCCTCTGCACAACCCAGACCTCATCCTATTTACAGATGGTTCCTCCTTTGTTGACAATGGTACCAGAAAAGCAGAATGGGCAGTTACAACCTTATATGAGATAGTGGCAAAGGATGTTTACCCTCAGGAACGTCAGCACAACAGGCCGAGTTACGAGCCCTGTCAGAAGCATGTCGAATAGCAGAAGGACAGACAGCTAATGTCTACAAAGATTCATGTTATGCTTTTGGAGTCGCTCACGACTTTGGTCTGTTATGGCGGAAAAGAGGATTCCTCACTGCTGCTGGTACACTTATCCGAAATGGAAAAGAAGTCCAAGACTGACTAGAGGCCATACAATTACCTCAGGAAGTGTCCACCCTGAAGTGTAAGGCCCATACTAAGGAAAATACCATGAAAGCACAGGGAAATGCCCTAGCCGACCAGGCAGCTAAAGATGCCGCCTCACAGGGCGTTCCCCCAGAAGAATCAACACAGATGTGCAGATTGAAAGCACGCAGGACTCTGTCACAAGACCTTCAAACAATGCAAGGCGAGTGCTCCCGAGAGGAAAAATGGACATGGATTGAGGCAGGAATTAAGCTATGCAAAGATGGTGTCTGGAGACAAAGAGTTACCGACAAGCCAGTCGTGCCAGAAGCGCTTATGCCTTTTTTAGCCCAACAGATCCACTCGTAGGGACACTTGGCCTCACAACAGATGACGGCACAGTTCTAGAAAAGCTGGTGGTGTCGGGGGTTTAAAAAACACGCCCGTTGTGTGGTCTGCCAGAAAAATAATTCTGGACCCATCACGGTAATGCCCCAACTGAGGTCCCCTGCCCCTGTCGGACCATTCCAGCATTTGCA
The DNA here is from genome assembly GCF_044704955.1 of Pristiophorus japonicus. Classification (NCBI taxonomy): domain Eukaryota; kingdom Metazoa; phylum Chordata; class Chondrichthyes; family Pristiophoridae; genus Pristiophorus; species Pristiophorus japonicus. The sequence goes on along the minus strand of NC_091979.1, from coordinate 159,759,386 downwards.
GGTCGATTATATATCTCTCCCTCCATGCCAAGGATACACTAACATTCTTGTCATGGTCGATAGATTCTCTAGATGGGTAGAAGCTGTCCCAACTAAAAGAGCCACAGCCAATCACACTGCAAAGGTCTTGTGTAAGGATTACATTCCCCGATGGGGAGTCCCGAGTAGCATTGACTCAGATCAGGGAACACACTTCACAGGTGCTGTCTGCCAAGAAGTCTGTAGGTTACTGAACATTACGTCGGATTTACACTGTCCTTATCACCAACAATCATCAGGACAAGTAGAATGAATGAATCGAACTCTGAAACAACGGCTTGCCAAATATCACCAAGAAGGAACACCATGGCCCCAGGCACTACCAATAGTGCTATGTAGCATTAGCGCAACCCCGAACAGAACTACAGGTCTAAGCTCATTTGAAATTATAACAGGAAGACCCATGTCGCTGCCAGGAACTATCGATTTACGGAAAGCTGATGTTCATTTAATGAGTGACACTTTGTTATCATAATGTCAGAACCGAACCAATGCTATTAGTTCTGTTTCCCAACAGGTATCGGGGTAATCCACCTGAAGGAGGACACGCCATCATCCCGGGAGTCTGGGTTTATGTGAAAAAGTTACATAAAGAACCTTTGGGTGCCAAGTGGGAAGAACCTTACCAAGTGTTATTGACCACCCAGGCAGCTGTTAAAGTCCAAGGAAAGAAAGCCTGGATCCACATCTCACACGTTAAATGAGCACCCGTAACTGAAGCTGAAATCTGATAAGGACAATTACTTTTTGCCAAAATGTATAAATTTACTGTACTACTGACTGTAGATATTCTAGGCATTTCCTTCTTCTTACTAGCCGAAGGGAAATAGTAGAGTACCCAGGGAATTACATGTAAATACTTTTTTACATACGTTTATGCCAAACAAGGTAACATTTCCAGTTGTTGGGTGTGTGCGCATATTCCTATTCACTCAAAGGGAGGGATTCCCTTGAGGCCAGTTCCCTTGAATATCTCGGAAATGGCTGAGTGGATAATTAATCAAAACAAAACAAGCAATGCGTTTCAGGATACGGAAAACTGGGCACGTAAATGGAAGTCAGCCGGTTACAATCTGACTACCTTTGAAGGGGGGGGTATCAACCATGCTACAAAAGTTCCAAACGGCCCCCATTTTTTGTTATCACTAATACAACGGGGGTAGGAAGACCGGGGGAATCAGTCTTTCTGATTAGAAACATAACGGGAGGCCAAAATATGGGGTATAGTAACTGCTCCCGGAATTATAATATAATCAAGCCACGGAACCATCCAAACTGTTCCGACGTGGGATTTCTTAATGTAACGGGGATTCTGAATAAAACAGATGGAAAAGCTTGGACAGGCACCGGAGTGTTGATGACAAAGAAACAGCTAACATTCATTGCCTATAATGGCACCTGTTAGGTGTATGGCCACAAGGCCTACCCTTGGCTGCCCCAGAATTGGACGGGATCCTGCTATTTAGCCTATATTGTGCCATACATGTATCATATAAAGTCCCTGTCGGAACATCTATACCGTCCTAAGAGAGCTATCACAGAAACAGAGAGGTTCTTTGCCATTCTGATCCCCAGGTATGGGACCGTCAAACTGGCAAGGGAATCCATTAATATTGGAATCCGTTGTGGAACAGGTAGCCAATGATACTTCAGAGGCCCGAGTTAAAATCAATGCAGAAATGGTAGCAATCCGCACAGTAGCCCTATAGAATAGAATGGCCCTTGACTACATCCTGGCTGAAAAGGGAGGTACTTGCGTCCTACTCGGAACTGAGTGTTGTACATATATCTCAGATAGCTCCGAAGAAATTACCCACTTAGTGGAGCATATCCAAAAGGAGGTAGAAAAACTTAAGCAACCCCCATCATTCACTTTGTGGAGCGGGGCCACTGAATGGTTAGGTTCAATAGTAACTTCATTGGTGGAAGGTTTTATTCTATCCATTGTAATTATTTTACTTTTGTATTGTTTGTTTATGTTGATTAAATGCTGTTGCAACCAGGCGGCTATAGCTGCTGTCCCGCAGATGGCACAGGGGTATGTTATGTTTAAGGGAAGGTTGTTTACTGGTTGAATTAAGATATTGATTTGGATTAAATTGGAATGAGGTTAATTCACCTACTAAAACCAGACTTCCATTGTGGCCATGATGGAATTCGGGTTGGTGTAAATTTGTGTGGTAGCTACTAGTCCGGACATGTGGCAAAACACATCAACAAATTTTAGAAGCAAACTCTATTAGCATGTATGAAATTATTTTGTAGAATGTTTAACCAGTGATACCTGATGTTTTATGATTCAGTTTGTGAAAGAATCAAAGGGGGGATTGATAGAGAATTCAAGCAGGCTGCAAAGCTGGGAGGAAACACAGACAGCAGTTGGATGTGTACATGTGAACTGGCACATTGCATTAGGCCATCAATCATATTTGACATCTCAGGACTTTGGGCTGAGAGCCAACCATGGGTTAACAACACATACTGTTGAATCGATTGAGCCAATAAGGTCAAAGGGGGCGAGCTCACTATTGTAAATTGATCCAGGTATAAGTACAGCCATTTTTTGCCATGTGCCCCAGTTTAACAAAGACCTGGCATTCAGCCAGAAACTTGTTTGCTGGTGCTGGAATAAAGTTACTTTAAACCTACAACTGGATTTCGCATCTCATTGAAAATTAAGAGATCGAACACGGACTTAGAATCCTGCGTGCACAAATGTAACACATGCTCGCAGTTAAGCAATGCACCTAGGGAGGCGCCACTAAGTTTATGGTCCTGGCCCTCCAAACTGTGATCCAGGGTCCATGTCGAATATGCAGGCCCGTTTTTGGGTAAAATGTTCCTAGTGGTTGTAGATGCGTACTCCAAATGGATTGAATGTGAGATAAATGTCGGCAAGCACGTCCACTGCCACTACTGAAAGCCTGTGGGCCATGTTTGCACACACGGCCTGCCTGATGTCCTTGTGAGCGACAACAGGCCATGTTTCACCAGTGCCGAGTTCAAAGAGTTCATGACTTGTAATGGCTCAAACATGTTACATCTGCCCCGTTCAAACCAGCATCCAATGGTCAAGCATAAAGAGCAGTGCAAACCATCAAGCAGTACTTGAAGAGGGTAACTGAAGGCTCACTGCAGATTTGCCTATCCCGAGTCCTGCTTAGCTACTGCACGAGATTCCACTCGCTCACTGGGATTCCAACCGCTGAACTGCTCATGAAAAGGGCACTTAAGACAAGGCTCTCGTTAGTCCACGCTGATCTACATGAACAGGTAGAGAGCAGGCGGCTTCAACAAAGTACATATCATGATAGCGCAAATGTATCATGCGAAATTGAAATCAAGAATCCTGTATTTGTGTTGAACTATGGACAAGGTCCCAAGTGGCTTCCCGGCACCTGTTGTGGCCAAAGAGGGGAGTAGGGTGTTTCGGGTCAAACTTTCAAATGGACTCATTCACCGGAAACACATGGACCAAATCAAACTCAGATTCGCGGACTATCCAGAGCATCCCACATTGGACCCTACCTCCTTTGACCCCCTAACATACACATCAGTGGCAACCGACACTGCGGATGACCACGAAGCAGAACCAATCACCCGCAGCAGCCCGGCAGGACTCACCACACAAGGCAGCCCAGCAAGGCCAGCTGCACAACAGCCCAGCGAGGGCCCAACAAACAATTCACCAAAACCTGCATTTGCACTGAGACGATCAACCGGGGAAAGAAAGGCCCCAGATCGACTCACCTTGTAAATGGTTACACTATTGACTTTGGTGAGGGGAGTGTTGTTATACATGTAAACCTGTAAATACCTTGCGTAGCCACAAGAGGGCTCACCCCCTGGAGTCCCAAGGGATCCCACAATCCCTTATTTAACGATGTCTCACAGGCTGGAGAGGCACTCTGGAGACCTGCAATAAAAGACTAAGTTCACACTTTACTTTGAGCTCACAGTATCTAGTTAGACTCTTTATTCATACACAACAATCTTAACCTACATATTGATTGGGCTAACCAAACTGGTAGCAATACTGTGGAGGAGGATTTCCTGGAGTGAATAAGGGATGGTTTTCTAGACAAATATGTCGAGGAACCAACTCGAGAGCTGGCCATGCTAGAATAGGTCTTGTGTAACGAGAGAGGATTATTTAGCAATCCGGTCGTGCGTGGCCCCTGGGGGAAAAGTGACTATAATATGGTAGAATTCTTCATTAAGATGGAGTGTGACACAGTTAATTCAGAGTCTAGGGTCCTGAACTTAAAGAAAGGAAACTTCGATGGTATGAGACGTGATTTGGCTAGGATAGATTGGCAAATGATACTTAAAGGGTTGACGGTGGATAGGCTATGGCAGATATTTAAAGATCACATGGATGAATGAATTACAACTATTGTACATCCCTACCTGGCGTAAAAATAAAACAGGGAAGGTGGCTCAACCGTGGCTAACAAGGGAAATTAGGGATAGTGTTAAATCCAAGGAAGAGGCATATAAATTGGCCAGAAAAAGCAGCAAACCTGAAGACTGGGAGAAATTTAGAATTAAGCAGAGGAGGACTAAGGGTTTAATTAGGAGGGGGAAAATAAAGTATGAGAGTAAACTTGCAGGGAACATAAAAACTGACTGCAAAAGCTTCTATAGATATGTGAAGAGAAAAAAATTAGTGAAGACTAATGTAGGTCCCTTGCAGTCAGAATCAGGTGAATTCATAATGGGGAACAAGGAAATGGCAGACCAATTGAACAAATATTTTGGTTCTGTCTTCACTAAGGAAGACACGAATAAGCTCCCGAAAATACTAGGGGACCGAGGGTCTAGCGAGAAGGAGGAACTAAGGAAATCCTTATTAGTCAGGAATTGGTGTTAGGGAAACTGACAGGACTGAAGGCCGATAAATCCCCAGGGCCTGATAGTCTTCATCCCACTTAAGGAAGTGGCCCTAGAAATAGTCGATGCATTGGTGGTCATTTTGCAAAATTTCATGAAATCTGGATCAGTACCTATGGATTGGAAGGTAACTAATGTAACCCCACTTTTTAAAAAAGGAGGGAGAGAGAAAACAGGGATATATAGACTGGTTAGCCTGAGATCACTGGTGGGGAAAATGCTGGAATCAATTATTAAAGATGTAATAGCAGCGCATTTGGAAAGCAGCATGGATTTATGAAAGGGAAATTTTGCTTGACAAATCTTCTAGAATTTTTTGAGGATGTAACTAGTAGAGTGGCTAAGGGAGAACCAATGGTTGGGTTGTATTTGGACTTTCAAAAGGCTTTTGACAAGGTCCCACACAAGAGATTAGTGTGCAAAATTAAGGCACATGATATTGGGGGTAATGTATTGACGTGGATAGAGATCTGGGCAGACAGGAAGCAAAAAGTGGGGATAAACGGGTCCTTTTCAGAATGGCAGGCAGTGACTAGTGGGGTGCCGCAAGGTTCAGTGCTGGGACCCCAGCTATTTACAATACACATTAATGATTTAGACGAAGGAATTGAATATAATATCTCCAAGTTTGCAGATGAAACTAATCTGGGTGGCAGTGTGAGCTGTGAGGAGGATGCTAAGAGGCTGTAGGGTGACTTGGACAAATTAGGTGAATGGGCAAATGCATGGCAGATGCAGTATAATGTGGATAAATGTGAGGTTATCCACTTTCGTGGCAAAAACAGGAAGGCAGCTTATTATCTGAATGGTGACAGATTAGTAAAAGGGGAGGTGCAACAAGACCTGTGCGTCATGGTACAACAGTCACTGAAGGTAGGCATGCAGGTATAGCAGGCAGTAAAGAAAGCAAATGGCATGCTGGCCTTCATAGCAAGAGGATTTGAGTATAGGAGCAGAGAGGTCTTACTGCAGTTTTACAGGGCCTTTGTGAGACCACACCTTGAGTATTGTGTGCAATTTTGGTCTCCTAATCTGAGGAAGGACATGCTTGCTATTGAGGGAGTGCAGCGAAGTTTCACCAGACTAATTCCCGGGATGGCAGGACTGACATATGAAGAAAAACTGAATAGGCTAGGCTTATACTCACAGGAATTTAGAAGAATGAGAGGGGATCTCATAGAAACATATTAAATTATGACGGGATTGGACAGGTTAGATACAGGAAGAATGTTCCCGATGTTGGGGAAGTCCAGAACCAGGGTTCACAGTCTCAGGATAAGGGGTAAGCCATATAGCACCGAGAAGAGGAGAAACTTTTTCACCCAGAGAATTGTGAACCTGTGGAATTCTCTACCACAGAAAGTTGTTGAGTCCAGTTCATTGGATATATTCAAGAGGGAGTTAGATGTGGCCCTTACAGTTAAGGGGATTAATGGATTAATGGGTATGGAGAGAAGGCGGGGGTGGAGTACTGAAGTTGCATGATCAGCCATGATTGTATTGAATGGCGGTGCAAGCTCGAAGGGCTGAATGGCCTGCTCCTGCACCTATTTTTCTATGTTTCTATGTTTCTATTGCCTCGTTCAAACAAACAATGATTTTGGTGGTCAATTTATTAACTCTGCGACAGACTGGCTTGACTTCCACCCTGATGTTCCTTCCCCTGCCGTTTGGTTGTGTTTAGTCCTATGAAGTGGTTCGTCCATCTTCGAGTTCTGATGAAGTTTCAACAGCCGAAGCATTACCTGTCTTTTTTCTTTTCACGAGGGATAATATTTCATGCATCATCTGTTTATATTTCTTTGATTCTTGCCCATTGATCGACCCTCCTCTCTGCACTTGGTTCAGTCCAAGAAACTGCATTTATATTGGTTTCTTGTCATTTTACTTGCTGCTGGCTCCTGGCATGTGGGTTTTGTGCAGCCGGCAGCAACTGCAAGGTAACTGTGCTGGACCCGCCACGGCCAGTAGCTATAATACCGTTTTAAAAGAAAATTAAACTGGGTCTCCCCAGTAGTTGGGCTTCGTGTCTCGGTGGCTGGCCTTATGTGTACCAGGCAAGTTAACTTGAGGGTTACCACCAGCTGCAGGAGAACCATTCATCAGGAGCCAGCAAGAAAGCAACATAACAGCAGCTATAAAGGAAAGAAAGAAACACTTTGATTTATATAGCACCTTTCACGACCACCGAATGTCTCAAAGCGCTTTACAGCCAATGAAGTACTTTTGGAATGTAGTCACTGTTGTAATGTAGGAAACGCGACAGCCAATCTGCGCATAAGCAAGCTCCCACAAATAACAATGTGATAATGACCAGATAACCTGTTTTTATGTTATGTTGATTGAGGGATAAATATTGGCCAGGACACCGGGGATAATTCCCCTGCTCCTCTTTGAAATAGTGTCATGGGATCTTTTACAACCACCTGTGAGAGCAGATGGGACCTCGGTTTAACATCTCATCCGAAAGACGGGAACTTGTTTATTTCCCGATATCTAAATGGAAGGATCCAGATCGAAACATTAGACAATCTTATAGCATTCCAAATATCGACAGCCCTGTCGTTTATTACCAGCAACTTCTGTTTTATTTATTTCCACAATTTACAGTTTTCTTCCCCCTCATAGCAGATCTCCCTCTGTGCTAGTGGCGATGTTAATTACAGAGTGTGTGTCGAAGTGGCTTCATTACAACAGAGTTAAAAAAAAGGTTCGCCATATACATCAGTAGTCTCCCCTGTTTATGGATGGGATAAACCAACTAGCGGACTCGCATTTGAGAACCCCAGATCTAGTGGGAGAAGTGTGCAGCCGCAGTCATGGCTGTGTACCAGAATGGTGATATGCATATGAGCAGTATGTGACATGCAAAGCAAATTTAATATAATGCAAATTGGCACTTGTTTTTAAAATTCAGTGATAGACAGTTAAGGTAAAAAGAAGCTCCCTTATATTACATACAAGGATTGATTTCGGCAACTATGGTGTTTATTCACCTCTCACTGTGCTGTACACTACTGCATCCATACCACAGCAACAACCAAACCGCTGATTCACCGTGAGCAATGCCAGAGGAAACTGTTCTCAGCTTCAGTGCTATTGAAATGAAATAATTTCAGGAAAATCAATTGAAGAAAATATTTCAAATTTATTTTTTTACGTGTGCTGGTCCACTACACAGAGCAGAAAACAAACAGAACCAACGTCCCTAATGGGGATTGTTGGAAGCAGGTTTGCAAACAATAACAATCATTTGTTTGGCATTATTTGGCCAGCAGGATTAACATAAGTGCTCTCCCTGCGCCTTCAGTTATGGGCTCCATCATGCCCAAATGGCCAGCCCTCACCTTTGATCCCTTGCTGCAGGCCTGTACTCTGTGGATGTCTTGCCGCATTTCTCATCCATCAAAAATGACGAGCTGCCTATCAGATATGAAGGCAGAATTGGTTAAAGTGGACTGGGAAAATATATTAATGAGTAAGATGGTAGATGAGCAGTGGCAAATATTTAAGGAGATATTTCATAACTTTCAGCAAAGATATATTCCAGTGAGAAAGAATGACTCTTAGAGAAGGATGAACCATCCCTGGCTAACTAAGGAAGTAAAGGATGGACACAAAGGCATACAATGTTGCGAAGAACAGTGGAAGGTCAGAGGATTGGGAATTTTTTAGAAACCAGCAAAGGAGGACTAAAAAAATGATAACGAGAGAGAAGATAGCTTATGAGAGTAAACTAGCAAGAAATATAAAAACTGACAGTCAGAACTTCTACAGATACTGTAATGTATGTATGCCTGGGTTTACCTGCCACCAGGGGGAGCAACGGTCAGAGGTCATTGGGCCACAGACACACACGTGCAGCCCTTGTATATAAAGAAAGCCTTCATGTTTAATCCTCACTTTGAGAGCTAATAAAGTAAAGTAAGGTCGCACCTGATTGTGTTCACGGTACTAAGCCTATTGAATTATTGCATACACAACATTTGGCGATGAGGCACAATACTTCATGGGAGCCAAGGTGCAGATCCACCTGGACTCAGATGCAGGACCCACCCATCACAAAGCCCGGGCGGTCCCGTACATGATGAGGGATAAGGTCGAAATCGAACTGGGCAGACTCCAACGTGATGGGGTCATTTCACTGGTCGAATTTAACGAATGGGCTAGTCCCATTGTCCCTGTGTTGAAGAGTGATGGCACTGTCAGGATTTGTGGTGACTACAAGGTTACGATCAACCGAGTTACGAAACAGGATCAGTACCCGTTACCAAAGGCTGATGACCTGTTTGCAAGGCTAGCCAGGGGAAAGTCGTTTACCAAATTGGATCTGACGTTGGCCTATATGACACAGGAGCTTGTTGAATCGTCGAAGAAACTTACGTGCATCAATATGCATAAAGGGCTGTTCATTTACAACAGGTGTCCTTTCGGAATTCGCTCGGTTGCAGCCATATTTCAAAGAAACATGGAGAGTTTACTGAAGTCCGTCCCTAGAATCATGATGTTCCAAGACAACATTCTGGTCACAGGTCGTGACACTGCCGAACACCTGCACAATCTGGAAGAGGTTCTACATTGTCTGGACAAAGTGGGGCTCAGGCTGAAACGTTCAAAGTGTGTCTTTATGGCACTGGAGGTCGAATTCCTGGGAAGGAAGATTGCTGCAGACGGCATCAGGCCTACGGACTTTAAAACAGACGTCATCAAAAATGCACCCAGACCCCAGAATGTGACGGAGCTGCGGCCGTTCCTTGGTCTTCTCAACAACTTCGGTAATTTCTTACCTAAATTGAGCACATTATTAGAGCCACTGCACATGCTGCTCAGAAAAGGCGAAAACTGGGTTTAGGTTGTATCTCAAGACAGGGCCTTCGAGAAAGCTAGAAATCTGCTTTGTTCCAACAAATTGCTGGTACATTATGACCCATGCAAGCGTTTAGTATTGGCCTGTGACACTTCATCACATGGGGTTGGTTGCGTGCTCCAACAATCCAAGTGAGTCGGGCAAACTACAACCCGTTGCGTACACTTCGAGAAGCATGTCTAAAGTGGAAAGAGCCTACGGCATGGTAGAGAAAGAAGCTTTAGCCTGCGTATATGGGGTTGAAAAGATGCACCAGTATCTGTTTGGGTTTCGTTTTGAGCTTGAAACCGATCACAAGCCGCTCATATCTTTGTATTCAGAGCATAGAGGTATCAATGCCAACGCGTCGTCCCGCATCCAGAGGTGGGCGCTGATATTATCTGCATATGATTATATCATTCGCCATAGACCTGGCACCGAGAATTGTGCCGATGCATTGAGCCGTTTACTGTTGCCCACGCCGGAGGTGGAAACGCCACAGCCCACAGACCTACTGTTGGTCATGGATGCCTTTGAGAGTGAAGGGTCGCCTGTCACTGCTCAACAAGTTAGGACCTGGACCAGCCAGGATCCGATCTTATCAGTTGTAAAATGTTGTGTCCTTAGTGGTGATTGGTCGGCCATTCCCAGGGAATTGTGTGATGAGACCAAACCTTACAACCATCGCAAAGACGAACTATCCATTCAATCTGATTGTTTGCTATGGGATAATCGTGTTGTTATGCCCAAGAAAGGCAGGGAGAGACACAGTACCCATCCCGATATTGTGATGATGAAGGCCTGGCGTTTGGTGGCCTGGCATTGACTCTGATTTGGAGTCATGTGTGCATCAGTGCAACACTTGCATGCAGTTAAGCAATGCACCAATGGAATCTCCGCTAAGTCTGTGGTCGTGGCCACCCAAACCATGGTCGAGGATCCACATCGACTATGCGGGTCCTTTTCTGGTGGTGGTGGAAGCATATTCCAAATGAATAGAATGTGTAATCATGTAATTCAGCACAACCAATAGCCACCATTGAGAGCCTTCGTGCCATGTTCGCCACTCATGGTCTGCCCGACATCATTGTGAGTGACAACGGATCGTGCTTCACGAGTTTGGAATTTCAAGAGTTTATGAGACTCAATGGTATCAAGCACGTAAGGTCAGCACCATTCAAACCTGCGTCCAATGGTCGAGCGGAGCAGGCCGTCCCAACCATCAAGCAGAGCCTGAAATGCATAACTCACGGTTCTTTGCAGACTCGCTTGTCATGCACACTGCTTAGTTACATGATGAGACCCCACACGCTAACTGGGGTCCCCCTGCTGAACTGTTGATGAAGAGAGGTCTCAAGACCAGGTTCTCGCTTGTCCACCCTGATCTTAACGATCACGTCAAAAACAGACGTCAACATCAGCAGTGGTATCATGATCGCACTGCCATGTCACGCGACATCTCTATTAATGATCCTGTGTATGTGCTAAATTATGGTCAAGGCCCCAAGTGAGTCACTGGCACTGTTACGGCCAAGGAGGGTAAACATGCAGGAGGCACATTGATCAGATGAAATTGCGGGCACACAGACGAACCGGAACAGCTTGAAGAAGACACCATCAATGACCAACCGATTCATATTCAGCCATCAGAAGACCCTGCTGTTGTCAATGAATCTGGGCCTTCAATCCCCGACATGGACACTGTCACTCCCATTAGATCGGCTATCCAGCCTCAAGTCATGAATGACTCGGAGAGCTCACCCAGATCTGGAATTGAACTGAGACGATCAACTAGGGAACGGAAAGCCCCGGACCACCTCAATTTGTAAATAGGACTGATACCAAGATCTTGGGAGGGTATGATGTAATGTATGTATGCCTGGTTTACCTGCCACCAGGGGGAGCGACCACCGGAGGTCATTGGGCCACAGACACACACGTGCAGCCCTTGTATATAAAGAAAGCCTCCATGTTTAATTCTCACTTTGAGAGCGAATAAAGTAGAGTCAGGTCGCACCTGATTGAGTTCATGGTACTAAGCCTATTGAGTACTAAGCATACGCAACAGGTATATAAAAAGGAAGCGAGTAGCTAAAGTAAACGTAGGTCCCTTAGAGGATGAGACTGGGGAATTAATAATGGGAAACAGGGAAATGGCAGAGACTTTGAACAAATATTTTGCATCGGTATTCACAGTAGAAGACATTAAAAGCATCCCAATAATTGATAATCAAGGAGCTATGGGGGGCGGGGGGGGAACTTAAAACAACCACTATCACTAGGGGAAAAAGTATTAGGCAAACTAATGGGATTAAAGGTCGACAAGTCCCCTAGACCTGATGGCCTGCATCCAAGGATCTTAAAAGAGGTGGCTGAAGAGATAATGGATGCATTGGTTGTAATCTACCAAAATTCCCTGGATTCTGGAGAGGTCCCAGCGGACTGGAAAACCGCAAATGTAACGCCCCCATTTAAGAAATGAGGGAGATAGAAAGCAGGAAACTATAGACCAGTTAACCTAATCTCTAGTCATGGGAAAATGTTGGAGTCCATCATTAAGGAAGTAGTAGCAGGACATTTAGGAAATTATAATACAGTCAAGCAGAGTCAGCATGGTTTTATGAAAGGAAAGTCATGTTTGACAAATTTGCTGGTGTTCTTTGAGGATGTAACAAGCAGGGTGGATAAAGGGGAACCAGTAGATGCCGTGTATTTGGATTTCCAGAAAGCATTCGATAAGGTGCCACATAAAAGGTTACTGCACAAGATAAGAGCTCACAGGGTTGGGGATAATATATTAGCATGGATAGAGGATTAGCAAACTAACAGAAAACAGAGAGTCTGGATAAATGGATCATTTTCAGGTTGGCAAACTGTAACTAGTGGGGTGCCACAGGGATCAGTGCTGGGGCCTCAACTATTTACAATTTATATTCATGACTTGGATGAAGGGACTGAGTGTAATGTAGCTAAATTTCCTGATATTGTAAAGATGGATGTGAAAGCAAGTTGTGAGGAGGACGCAAAGGACCTACAAAGGGATATAGATAGGCTAACTGAATTAGAAAAAATTTGGCAGATGGAGTATAATGTGGGAAAATGTGAGGTTATTCGCTTTGGTCGGAAAAATAAAAAAACAAATTATTATTTAAATGGGGAGAAATTACAAAATGCTGTGGTACAGAGGGATCTGGGGGTCGTTGCACATGAAACAAAAAAAGTTAGCACACAGGTACAGCAAGTAATTAGGAAGGCAAATGGAACGTTGGCCTTTATTGCAAGGGGGATGGAGTATTAACGCAGAGAAGTCCTGCTACAACTGTACAGGGTGTTGGTAAGACGACACCTGGAGTACTGCATACAGTTTTGGTCTCCATAATTAAAGAAGGATACACTTGCATTGGAGGCAGTTCAGATAAGGTTCACGAGGTTGCTTCCTGAGATGAAGGGGTTGTCATATGAAGAAAGGTTGAGAAGGTTGGTCCTATACTCAATGGCGTTTAGAAGACTGTGAGGTGAACTTATTGAAACGTATAAGATTCTGAGGGGGTTTGACAGGGTAGATGCAGGGAGGATGTTTCCCCTCGTGGGGGAATCTAGAAATAGGGGGGCATAGATTCAGAATAATTTAAAACGGTCGCCAATTTAAAACGGAAATGAGGAGGAATTTCTTCTCTCAGAGGGTCGTGAATCTTTGGAATTCTCTACCACAGACAGCTGTGGAGGCTGGGTCATTGAATATATTTAACATGGAGATAGACAGATTTGTAAGGGGTGGTTTTCAGGGGATCAGCTTTCCCTTCTGACCTTATACGAGCAGTTTCGAATCGCTCCCACACGCTTGGTTCTAGACTCTGGAATTATGAAGGGACTGTGACAGACTTGGACAGACAATCGGTTTCAAGGTAGGAAGCAGGTATGGCTTTATTGTGTTTAAAAAGTAAAAGGCACACCTTTAATAACACACACAGAATAGTGATACCAATACACACTGAGGGGTACAACACATTGAATAAATTGTCAAAATACAGCCTGTGGGGAAAAGAATACAGCTTAAACTCTAAATGGGGTAAAGAGGAGAATGCAGATACATTTACACAAGTTATAAGAACATAAGAACATAAGAATTAGGAACAGGAGTAGGCCATCTAGCCCCTCGAGCCTGCTCCGCTATTCAATAAGATCATGGCTGATCTGGTCATGGACTCAGCTCCACTTACCCGCCCGCTCCCCATAACCCTTATTGGTTAAAAATCTATCTATCTTTGACTTGAAAACATTCAATGAGCTAGCCTCAACTGCTTCCTTGGGCAGAGAATTCCACAGATTCACAGCCCTCTGGGAGAAGAAATTCTTTCTCAACTCGGTTTTAAATTGGCTCCTCCATATTTTGAGCCTGTGCCCCCTAGTTCTACTCTCCCCTACCAATGGAAACAACCTCTCTGCCTCTATCTTGTCTATCCCTTTCATGATTTTAAATGTTTTGATAAGATCACCCCTCATCCTTCTGAACTCCAAGGAGTAAAGACCCAGTCTACTCAATCTATCATCATAAGGTAATCCCCTCATTTCTGGAATCATCCTAGTGAATCGTCTCTGTACCCCTTCCAAAGCTAGTATATCCTTCCTTAAGTAAGGTGACCAAAACTGCACGCAGTACTCCAGGTGCGGCCTTACCAATACCTTATACAGTTGCAGCAAGACCTCCCTGCTTTTGTACTCCATCCCTCTCGCAATGAAGGCCAACATTCCATTTGCCTTCCTGATTACCTGCTGCACCTGCAAACTAACCTTTTGGGATTCATGCACAAGGAGCCCCAGGTCCCTCTGCACCACAGCATGTTGTAATTTCTCCCCATTCAAATAATATTCCCTTTTACTGTTTTTTTTCCCAAGGTGGATGACCTCACACTTTCCGACATTGTATTCCATCTGCCAAACCTTAGCCCATTCGCTTAACCTATCCAAATCTCCTTGCAGCCTCTCTGAGTCCTCTACACAACCCGCTTTCCCACTAATCTTTGTGTCATCTGCAAATTTTGTTGCACTACACTCTGTCCCCTCTTCTAGGTCATCTATGTATATTGTAAACAGTTGTGGTCCCAGCACCGATCCCTGTAGCACACCACTAACCACTGATTTCCAACCCAAAAAGGACCCATTTATCCCGACTCTCTGCTTTCTGTTCGCCAGCCAATTCTCTATCCATGCTAATACATTTCCTCTGACTCCGCGTACCGTTATCTTCTGCAGTAACCTTTTGTGTGGCACCTTATCGAATGCCTTTTGCAAATCTAAATACACCACATCCATCGGTACACCTCTATCCACCATGCTCGTTATATCCTCAAAGAATTCCAGTAAGTTAGTTAAACATGATTTCCCTTTCATGAATCCATGCTGCGTCTGCTTGATTGCACTATTCCTATCTAGATGTCCCGCTATTTCTTCCTTAATGATAGTTTCAAGCATTTTCCCCACTATAGATGTTAAACTAACCGGCCTATAGTTACCTGCCTTTTGCCTGCCCCCCTTTTTAAACAGAGGCGTTACATTAGCTGCTTTCCAATCCGCTGGTATCTCCCCAGAGTCCAGAGAATTTTGGTAGATTATAACGAATGCATCTGCTATAACTTCCGCCATCTCTTTTAATACCCTGGGATGCATTTCATCAGGACCAGGCGACTTGTCTAACTTCAGTCCCATTAGCCTGTCCAGTACTAGCCCCCTAGTGATAGTGATTGTCTCAAGGTCCTCCCTTCCCACATTCCTGTGGCCTGCAAATTTTGGCATGGTTTTTGTGTCTTCCACTGTGAAGACGGAAGCAAAATAATTGTTTAAGGTCTCAGCCATTTCCACATTTCCCATTATTAAATCCCCCTTTTCATCTTCTAAGGGACCAACATTTACTTTAGTCACTCTTTTCCGTTTTATATATCTGTAAAAGCTTTTACTATCTGTTTTTATGTTTTGCGCAAGTTTACCTTCGTAATCTATCTTCCCTTTCTTTATTGCTTTTTTAGTCATTCTTTGCTGTTGCTTAAAATTTTCCCAATCCTCTAGTTTCCCACTAACCTTGGCCACCTTATACGCATTGGTCTTTGATTTGATACTTTCCTTTATTTCCTTGGTTATCCACGGCAGGTTATCCCTTCTCTTGCTGCCCTTCTTTTTCACTGGAATATATTTTTGTTGCGCACTATGAAAGAGCTCCTTAAAAATCCTCCACTGTTCCTCAATTGTGCCACCGTTTAGTCCTTGTTTCCAGTCTACTTTAGCCAACTCTGCCCTCATCCCACTGTAGTCCCCTTTGTTTAAGCATAGTACGCTCGTTTCTGACACAACTTCCTCATCCTCAATCTGTATTACAAATTCAACCATATTGTGATCACTCATTCCGAGAGGATCTTTTACGAGGAGATCGTTTATTTTTCCTGTCTCATTACACAGGACCAGATCTAAGATGGCTTGCTCCCTTGTAGGTTCTGTTACATAATATTCTAAGAAACAATCCCATATGCATTCTATGAATTCCTCCTCCAGGCTACCCCGTGCGATTTGATTTGACCAATCGATATGTAGGTTAAAATCCCCCATGACTACTGCCGTTCCTTTTTCACATGCCTCCATTATTCCCTTGATTGTTGCCCACCCCACCGTGAAGTTATTATTTGGGGGCCTATAAACTACGCCGACCAGTGACTTTTTCCCCTTACTATCTCTAATCTCCACCCACAATGATTCAACATTTTGTTCATTGGAGCCAACATCATCCCTCACAACTGCCCTGATATCATCTTTTATTAACAGAGCTACCCCACCTCCTTTCCCTTCTTGCCTATCTTTCTGAATCGTCAGATACCCCTGTATGTTTAATTCCCAGTCTTGGCCACCTTGCAACCATGTTTCTGTAATGGCCACCAAATCATACCCATTTGTAATGATTTGTGCCGTCAACTCATTTACTTTATTTCGAATGCTGCGTGCATTTAGGTAGAGTGTTTTCATCCTCGTTTTTAAACCATGATTTTTAGTCTTGACCCCTCCTGCAGCTCTTTTATATTCAGTGGCCCTTTTTGTTTCTTGCCTTTGGTTTCTCTGCCCTTCACTTTTACTCATCTCTTTTCTGTCTTTTGTTTTTGTCTTCTTTTTGTTTCCCTCTGTCTCCCTGTATTGGTTCCCATCCCCCTGCCATATTAGTTTAACTCCTCACCAACAGCACTAGCAAACACTCCCCCTAGGACATTGGTTCCGGTCCTGCCCAAGTGCAGACCGTCCAGTTTGTACTGGTCCCACCTCCCCCAGAACCTGTTCCAATGCCCCACGAATTTGAATCCCTCCCTGCTGCACCACTGCTCAAGCCACGTATTCATCTGTGCTATCCTGCGATTCCTACTCTGACTAGCACGTGGCACTGGTAGAAATCCCGAGATTACTATTTTTGAGGTCCTACTTTTTAATTTAGCTCCTATCTCCTTATCCCAGCCTCCCCCTCCCAATTCCCCTAACTAACTAAGTTATAGCTCTGGGGGTTCAGGGGCTATACTCACCAATCCCTTTTGACAGTTGTCGGTGAATCACGGTTTTGGGGTTCGCTGCACTTTGTCTTCTAGGCGAGCCGTACCCCGGACGGAGGAGAGGACTTCGGACTGCGTAGTCTTCAGTTGGGGTGATTCCGCTGATGCGATAAGTCGCGTTTTGGATGTATGGGGTAAGTACCCACTTTCTTTGGTTAGGAATAGTTTTAGTTAGTCCTTTTAGATAATTTCTCACCCATTGGTCATTCAGAAGTAGATTGTAGAGTGGAAATAAATGTCGATTCTTCGGTTTTTGCTGAGTTGGTTTCGGTTGGCCATTTCGCTGGTTGTGGTGGCCCGGGTTGTCAATTTGGTTACTGACAACCTTCCGTTTCATGGGCCTGTTGCTGTCAGCGTGCTCGGTCAGTCCTTGATGGTTTCTTGTAGTTTTCTCCACTACTCCATTTTTTCACTTCCCACATCCTGCTGCTTTTTTTCCCTTGTAAAACTGGGAATAGATATACCCCAAAAAGGCTTCTTTATCTCCCGCTAAGTTTGCCCAGCTCTTTGTTTCAAGGGAGCTGCTCATTAGTTTTGAGTTCTCTTCTTTGTCAGAATTTGGCGGGCTCCTTCAACAGTAATTTGATTATGATGTGGTAATGTGGAAAATCACCGGTTGGCATTGTTGAAGCAGTGTTTAAACTCTTGGGCCATTTGGCTGGGCCCGTGATTTCTATAGGTCTATTTGCACATGCATGCCAATAATTGTCTCCAGTGATTAGTCTGATAGCTCTTGATGCATTTATGTCCTAGGGAGCAAATTGTATGCCTCACAGTTCTTGTTAGTTATCGATTGACTCATTCTCCCAGACAAATTGAATTAGCTCCAATACCCAATTCCTGAGTGAAGTCCCACCCTCTGTTCTGGCAGTCTGTTCCAACTGTTCCTTTAGAGATCTTAAACTTTAAAGCTCTTAGGTATCTTCCTCAGAGTTTTTCCTAGGATACCAAAATGTTCATCGAGTTCCAAATTAAATTCCCTTTCCTTTGAGTCCAAACACTGGCCGGGGGGCGGGTGATGGTGGGGGGGGGGGGGGGTTCCATGAATGCATTCCCTTTTATCCCCTGCAGGCCTCGTCTGCCCTTTAAATTCATTTGTGTCCCGAAGTTTTTCCTTCCATTTTAAAAGTCCAAAAAGGGATTCTTCTCCTCTGCAGGAGAAAGGTACACGGAATCTGTGCGAAATATTGGTAAATTCTACAGATTTTCGAATGATAAGTGAGTCAAGGGTTATTGGGAGTGGGTGGGGAAGTGTAATTGAGGCCAAGATCAGATCAGCCATGATCTTATTGAATGGCGGAGCAGGCTCGAGGGGCCAAATGACCTACTCCTGCTCCTATTTATTATGTTATGTTCTTATGTTCTGTGCTTGGAACGTTCTGGCAAATGAAGCCCAACCCTCCAAATGGTTCGGACCCCTCGCTGGCAACATCGGGTGGTTGTTGCAATCATTCCTTCCATCGCCCGCCCGATGTAGACCGAAGCCCATAATGTTTTGATGTGATCGAATCTTATTTTGACTGAAAAGTAAGCACCCATTAATTCCAATAGTGTAACACATTCCTAGAATCCAATTAAGCAGAGAGAGAAAAGTCCACCAATTTTTGGAGCTACTTTCTAATGCATCTAGTGGATGGTTGCACTGATCCTTTCTTTTCTGTTCACTGCTGTTTAAACGGATCAGAGCTGTAATACTGATATTTGTCTTTGGATTATGGCATTATGGCCTCTACATTGGGAATAATAATTTAAAACAACAAAAAGGTGGACTGAAAGCTAGATTAAGTGCCTATCTTACCTTTCCTTGTTTATTGGGAGATGTGCTGAACATATGAACCTGAGATACCCTGTACCTCTATTCACTATAAAGATAAGATAAATCTGTCGAAGCAGATTTCAGTAACTATATCTGTTTAATGGTGCAGAGTTATTGTTTTCACTGAACTGAGCTGACTTGGCAGGATAACAGTATTTGCTTATTCTTTTATGTCTTTTTGTGGAGCCTGCAATAATCCCAGCGTAAACAATATTGTCTGCAGTGGAAACACATGCTGTGAACAAATATTTGGAATTTCCCCCACTCTAGTTAATGGCAGGCCTTCTCTTTAATGCAGATGTTTACTCTCTTTTCTGACACCAAAACCATTTACCTTTGAAACTGTGTTCATCCATCAATCACTTGAAGTAATAATTTTGCACCTACTATCCGAACAGTGCACTATTTGATCTATATGTATAGAGTGCAATGAAAAAGAAAATCGGAAAGAAAGATGAGCTGAGAGATAAATAGGTAGAAGGGCATTTACACATTGAACTTGACTACCCTTTTCTGACTGACCATAGTTTTCCCTATGACTGTGATTCTTCATTGACTATTGAGAACACTTTACATTGCCATTTTGTATAAGGAACATGATGGTTATCTGTATCGATTCACCACACACTGCTCAATATAATCGATCCTGAACTGCATCCTCTGAACTCCTGCCGTCCTTAGATTTTTCACTTTTCAGGGATAGATATCGTGCAAGTAAAAATTTGAAGGAGCAGTGGTGCAGACAAAAGATGGATTACTGTGTGCTGACTGAGTCCCAGCATGTCTCACTGTTTGGCACTGTGTGTGCCTGATACTGCAATACAAAAATAGTTTTCGAGTTGCTTTTTTCTCCAGTCACCAGTTTTATTTTGTCATTCTATGAAATACAAATAATGTGTGTATTGGGTAATACACTTTTACAATTTCTTAATATTATTGGCTATAATGTCACCACTTAGTTGATTGTAACTTGTGTGCAAAGGACAAGTACAAGCCACAGTAATTCAAAGGACAGGTTGAGAAATGGATACTGAAGCCTGATATCTATTCATAGCCAAATGATTGCAATATTTAGCTCACGTTTGTCACTGTAAGTGGAACTTTTTGTGGCATACTGAAAAGTCAGAGATGGCAGCACAAGCAATTTTTCTGGAAAAATAATCATTGCCAGAAATAAAATAAAAAATGACCAGAATACTCCCCAGATGGCTCAGTAAGTAGTTGAGCCATACAGATGGGAACAGTCTTGGGCTCAATTCCTGGTCTGTACAGAATTAGCCAGAGGCAGCATTACCCCTGGGCTAGGGAGAAGAAAATCAACCAGTCCCACTCCCCTGTCCTTTCCCTGTAGACCTGCAATTTCTTTTTCTTCAGGTACTTAGCAAATTCCCTTTTGAAAGTCACAATTGAATCTGCCGCCATCACTCTTTCAGGCAGTGAATTATAGGTATTAACCACTCGCTGCGTAAAGAAGTTTCCCCTCATGTCGCCTTTGGTTCTTTTGCCATCCACCTTAAAGGCTCACTTGAAGGCATTCACTCCTTGCTAGGGCACTGTTGCTCTCTGACACATCACCCAAGGGGCCATTCTTCATGTGAGCCTGGACAGTGAGTGCTGGCAAGTTATTCAACCATGGGAGTACACAGTTGAATCAGATTCTGCCCTCAGTCAATATCCACATATATGCACTTCCTACAGGAGTCACTAGAGAGTCAGTTTTTTCTCACTGACCCAGGTGCACTTAGGTCTTTGTAGCATCTCCCTCACTATCCCACCTGTGATCTGCTCGATTAGCAAAGTGTTGTGATTGAACCTGAGACTCTCCGGCTGGAATTTTTACCGTGCAGTCAGGTTGGGTGCATGCGGGCACGCGTAGCCGGTTGGGAACTCGATATTCTGCTCAGCGCGTCCTTCAGGGCAACTTTAACTTAATGGCCCCATGAAAAGCAGTCATGGGTGTTTCCCGCCCAATTAAATGGAGCGGGTCTGATGACGTCATCGATGACTCGTTTCCGGCGCCAATATTTAAAGCAGCTTTGCACACGACTCATTTGAAGGTTGCAAGAGGAGCATGTAAGCTGAAATACAAAGCTTTTACTAACGATACTCTGGGACAAAATTAACAGTCACTTGGATAAGTGTGGATTAATTAATTTGTTAAAGGCAAATCGTGTTTAACGAAGTTGATTGAGTTTTTTGATGAGGTAACAGAGAGGGTTGATGAGGGCAAATGTGCAGAGAATGGAGGAGTCCATCTCCAACATGAGCAACACCATGTCGCAGGCGATGGTGAGATGATGACGATGTGCTGTTTCATGGAATGGATGGCCATCTGCATGGAGCAGCAAATGCACCACTCACATGAGCACATGTGAACAACAGATGGCAGATGCTCATAGACCTCCTCTCTAGGAGCGATATAAACGTAGACTTGGATGTTCATCGCCCCACTGCTGTGCAGCAGGGTGCTCTCCAGCTCCTTGCTAGCAGGGAAATGCAGGTTGCCCATGAGAGGGATGATGTTGAGAGGGGACATGGAAATGGGAGCTCTGCTCAAAGTGCCCCCACTTCTCTCCCGTTGCCTCCCCCTCAGTCAGAGCCCCACGCGCTTCCTCGGATCCTGATAGCCGAATTTGCTTCTGCACAGTTGCAGGAGGAGCAGACTTTGGTGGGGCTATCACAGGTTTCAAAACCAAGAACACGTCCACCAAAAGTGTCTAACCAGTCATAGCCAGGAAGTGAACAGGCTGCCTCTAGCTCCACTGAAGCCATGGGGTAGCACCTCATAGAAGCACGTGGAAAAGAAAAAAGACATAAAAGTAGATGCACAAGGGTGAATGAAAAAATGCTAGCATTACGTTTCAGTTCTTTTGATGACACTTTCTGGTCTTGTCCATTTTTGCCTGCTACCTTGGAAGTGGTTTTGTCACGGAGTGAATGGTGAGACATAACTTAACCTCGAGCACTTGGGGTCTGGGTGAGAGCCATGCCTTAGTCATTGTAGGGATGCTTTATGGTGTTGTTGGGGGTGAATGTGACAGCTATGTGGCTGAATTGGAGCAAATTAAGTAAATCTGGCCGTGACGAGGCCATCCCGGGCCTCCCAGGCAGCAATGTGCGCCACTGCTGGTGCCATCTCCACCTCAGATTCCTCCTCCTGCTCCTCCTCATCTTCAGCCTGCTGCTCCTCCTCCTCCTCCTCTGAATAGGCTCTGCGCTCTGTGTCATACTTCACCTGCAACTCCAATCCTCGCTGCTGTGCTATACTGTGAAGCACGCAGCAGACAACAATGATTCTGGAGACCCTGGCTGATGCGCATAGAAGGGATCCTCCAGATCTGTCAAGGTATCTGAAGCGCATTTTCAGCATTTCTATTGCTAGCTTTATGACACATCTGGTGGGCATGTGGCTCTCATTATAATGCTCCACAGTCTCAGTACTTGGCCTTCTCAAAGGTGTCATGAGCTACCTTTTCAGTGGATGGCCTTTGTCTCCAAGCAGCCAGCCGGTAAGTCTGTTAAGAGGAGCAAAGAGCTGAGGGAAGGTGAACTGGCGCAGGATGAAAGAGTCATGACAGATGCCAGGGAATCTGGTGCAGACATGCATAATCATCTTTTTATGGTAGCAGACGCACTGCATATTGAGGGAGTGGATGCCATTGCAGTCCGCAGACACTCCTGGGTGATGATGGGGTGCCTTCATGGCCACATGTGTGCAGTCAATGCTGCCCTGCACCTGTGGGAAGTCAGCCAGAGCTGCAAAGCTGAGCACCCGCTCAGTAACACTGACTTCATCAGTGCCAAAGTTTGCATAATTGGCTGACTTGTGAAACAAGGCATTGGTGACTTGGGTGATGTATCTATGCATGGCTGACTGTGAGATCCCGCAAATGTCTCTGCAGATCCCTGGAAGGAGCCTGAGGCGAAGAACTTGAGGACAATTGACAGTCATTGGTAAGCCACTGGGCAGCAGATCTTGCTCCAGCAATGTTTGCGATGACCTGCCGCGATAGCCTGAGCCTCCTGAAGTACTGTTGCTCAGTCATGTTGAGGAAGCTCATCCTCATCCTCTGCCTGTATACCCTGTGTTGGGGGTATCGCCTCCAGCACAGCGCAGCCCTGTGGTGCCCCCTCTCTCCTGTGGAGCATCAGAATGTTGAGGAGAAGGTTGCTGTTGTGGTTGCTGATGCTACTACTACTGGTGTGGCTGGTGTTGTTGGTGGTGGGGCTCATCTTGGACCGATTCTGTGGGTCAAGGTGAGACAGTATGAGCTGCACCCATGCTGATGTAGTAGATGGCAGGTAAAGTGGAGATCAGAGGGCCAATCCCTCAGTGTTGTGATAGTGAGTAGTAATGTGATGAGAGTGGCTTCCAAGGTTTCAGAATGACCTGGAAACTTACTGCTGACACCTAATTCAGTGGACAAAATGGAGTGAGGAAGAGTCTTTCCATGAGGCAAGTAATGAGGTGTAATATTGGAGTATTTATGTGCTTTTCCCAGCTCTCAATGAATGGACTCGACAATGACCACTGAGCTTCCAACTCCCCTTCACAGGTGAGGTTCCCAAGCTGCGTGAGTCCCATGCTCCTGTAATAAAAGTCAAAAGCTGGCGTGAAAATCACTCTTAAGTGTCTCTCAACAAGCAGTTAATGACTTGAATGAGGTCGCCTACCGATCGAGTCCGTGTTCCGCCTTCAAAGTGTTAAATGCGTAAGGCAGCGGGATGACGGCATGTTCCCAACGCGCTCACAATTTCTGGGATTTTTACTACCGACCCCCCCAAATCTGCAAGCTCAGCAACGGGAAAATTCTAGTCTTCCTATTTGTATAGATCAGCTATTCACTGTCGAAGCTAGCTGTGCAATTAGAGGAGTCATATGCATCATTTTTTAAAAGTGCCCATGACTTTAAATGGCAGCATTACTAATATGGGTTAGCAGGAGAGCTGTGGGTAGTCAGGCTAACTACGAACTATTTTTTTCTGCTGCAGCCCTAACTACTGGTAAAACTTCCTGCTGTCTTCTGATTGAAAGTGGCTCTTTAAACTGAGTCTGAATTTAGAAATAATGTCAGCACAATCGGCGGGTCATGCCTGTGACCAAATAACTGTGCCCATCTAACAACCAATTACAGAATAGCACTGCCTCAGAGGAGTGGGTAAAGAAAAACTTGCATTTATACTTCAGGGCGTGCTAAAGCACTTTACAGTCAATAAAGTATTTTTGAAGTGTAGTTACTGTTGTAACGTAGCACAGTGGGTTAGCACACTTTCCTTTCATTACTATAATCTGGGTTTGAATCCAACCTAGAATGTTGTCCGGGAAATCTCCTCTCCAGGCTCTGAGAATTCCAAGTGAAATGAGTTTTCCTGTCATGGTGGGTCTATAATATAAATTGGGCCATAATTTACCAGTACGGCGACAATAGGGACTTTTATATTGAGTGGGTGCCGTCAATGGCAAATGCATAGTTCTCCTGTGATTAGTGACATTCTCTCGTGTAAAGCTGATAATCTCCAGAGGCCTGACAACCTCAGAGACCCACACTTTCATGAATGCCGCAAGCTACCATCAGTCCCCATTTACCTTTTTATAGTAAGGATTTTTGAAAGCAGCACATGGAGGTCAACGCCTCATCACTTTCCTGGAGCTGTATATATTAAATATAAAAGTAGCTGTCACCAGCATTACAGCTACTTTCTGCAGCACAAATTATTACCTGGGCAATAATGAAAAGATTCCACTTTGTTTTTCACAACATGAGGCTTATGGCTATAATATTTGGCCAGCCATTGTAGTTAGTGAACATCCAGTTAACTAGCTTATTGAATTGTATTATAATGAGCTATAATATTTATCATATTGAGTTATCTTTAGGTTTTGTATAAGACACTTTTTAATAATATGTTATTGCTAATTTAGAAAATTAAACATTTTTCCGAACATGAATTTGTTGTTTATAGAATGATACAGCACAGAAGGAGGCCATTCGGCCCATCACGCCTGTGCCGGCTCTTTGAAAGAGCTATCCAATTAGTCCTGCTCCCCAGCTTTGTCCCCATAGCCCTGTAAATGTTTTCCCTTCAAGTATTTATCCACTTCTCTTTTGAAAGTTACTATTGAATCTGCTTTCAATTTCCATCTGTTGGACATATTTACAACTTGCTAAATGTACAAACTCTTGTTAAAATCTAGGAGATCGGTACTCGGGTTCAAATTATGAAGGGAATTGTTAGGATGGATAAAAATACACATTTTATATGGAACCAGAGTCATTTTTAAATTGAGGAAAATGTATCTAAATAAGATTTAAGCAATAACTTCATAGTAAGACCTATAAGGGGGTGATATTCACCTTTGGCAGCAGTGCAAACGGGCAGCCAAGAGAATCAGACAGAGTGTAAAATGGGCTGCAGATGCGCTTTCGCCTGTTTTGTACTACTGACCATAAACTTCTGGAATATATGGTTACCAAGCACTTTCAACTTTTGTTTTTTCCGCCTCCATCAATGCTCTCTTTCATTTTCTCCCCCTTTCTCTTCTCCTGAAGAAAATTTGAGGTGGGATGAAGTATTAAAATAGTCCTGATTAGGCAGCAATTCCTACTTCCTCAATAGTGGCCTTGCAGGCATTGGGCAGAAGTGTGGGAACAGGCCTGCCACAATCTGTTTCAGCATTAGAGGTCCAGCTGATTTGAACAGTGGGATGACTTATTTGCGTTGGAAAATAGAAATGAACAGAAACATGAAAGGATGAACAAGAATGTACGTAGTTTGAGCTAGATTATACAGGAGCTGTTATATATGTAACTCTGTAAATACCTTGTTTACCCACCAGAGGACTCATCCCCTGGAGTCCCAAGAGATCCCACAATCCTTTGGGAGCACCTGTACATAAGGAGGCCTCACAGGCTGGAGAGGCACTCTGGAGATCTGTAATAAAGGACTACGGTCACACGTTACTTTGAGCACACAGTATCTGGTCAGATTCTTTATTCAAGACATAACAACTGGCGACGAGATACAGATAATGAACCCCACCGCAAGAATGCAGAGAACGGTGGGCATCCTGGAGAAATTTTCGGAGGGAGATGATTGGGAAACCTTCGTGGAGCGACTCGACCAATACTTTGTGGCCAACGAGCTGGAAGGAGAAGCGAACGCTGCCAAATGAAGGGCGATCCTCCTCACCGTTTGCGGGGCACTAACGTATGACCTCATGAACAATCTGCTTGCTCCAGCGAAACCCACAGAGACGTCATATGATGATTTGTGCAAACTGGTCCGGGAGCATCTAAACCTGAAAGAAAGCGTTCAGATGGCAAGGTATCGGTTCTACATGTACAAGATTTCTAAAGACCAGGAAGTGGCGAGCTATGTCGCCGAGCTAAGGCGACTTGCAGGACATTGCGAATTTGAAGGACACTTGGAGCACATGCTCAGGGACTTCTTTGCACTTGGCAATGGCCATGAAGTAATACTTTGCAAACTTTTGACTGTGGAGACCTCAACCTTGAGTAAAGCCATAGCGATAGCACAAGCGTTCATCGCCACCAGTGACAATACCAAACAAATCTCTCAGCACACGAATGCTGCTGCAAATACTGTGAACAAAGTAATGTTGTTTTCGAATCATAACGCCCAGGGCAGGACTCACATGCCTGCAGCTGCACGTCCGCAAATGTCTCAGAGTCCACCATCAAGGGTGATGAATGCAAGGCCATTAATTCCTTGTTGACGCTGCGGTGGTGTCATGTATCTCACACTACTGTACATAACTGTATCTTACCATGCTATACATGACTGTAACTAGAGATGACCTGTAACCACAAGCTTACCTTACCACCAGGGGTGCACTTGCAGGAGACACTGGATACCTGTCCCAGACAGGTATATAAGGACAGGTCTCAGGCAAGTGAGGCATTTGAGAGCTGTGTAATGAAGGTGTAGGTTCTGAGTGACCTTGACTTCAGTACATGCCTCGTGTGAATCTGTACTGCAGGGACAGGACTTTACAGTGGCGACGAGTTACGGGATTACAGAATCCACAGAATGCGACCAACGGCTCAGATGAAAAATACACTGCTGGAGACAATTGGGAGGACTTTATAGAAAGGCTCCAGCAAAGCTTCATAACCAAAGACTGGTTAGGCGACAATAAGGCAGACAAGAGAAGAGCCCATCTCTTCACCAGCTGTGGCTCGAAAACATACGCCTTAATGAACGACCTGCTGGCAGCCGAGAAACCAGTAAGCAAGTTGTTTGAAGAGTTGAGCACACTGGTAAGAGACCACCTGAAGCCAGCGAGCAGCCTACACGTGGCCAGACACAGGTTCTATAACTACAGATGCAGTGTGGGACAGAGCATACCCGACTTCGTGGCGGAACTTTGGAGGTTGGCTAGCTTATGTGAGTTCTCCAATGAACTAAGGAGAGAAGTACTGAGAGACTTTTTTATTGAAGGAATAGGCCACACAGGCATATTCCGAAAGCTCATCGAGACCAAGAACTTGACCCTTGAGGCAGCAGCACTGGTTGCACAGACATTCTTGGCAGGAGAAGAAGAAACGAGGTTGATCTACACTACGGGTATGACAACTAATGAAACATTGGAACAAAGGGTTCACAGAGTGAAACAAGCCGCTACCCCACACACAGACAAAGGCAGGAGAGCAGACCCTCAACAGCAGGCAATGGTGCCAGAAGCCATCAAGGGCCACATGAACAGCCGTTCACACCTCATCAACCCACAATGCGAGCAATCAACTACAAACTGAGAGAAGCTCAAGAGAGATCAGCCATACGCAGCTCATCCTTTGGAAACAATGGAAGTGGTCTGTGCTGGAGATGTGGGGGAAGGCATTCATCAAGGGGTGTCGATTTCAGCATGCTGTTTGCACAAACTGCGACTATACAGGGCATCTGGCTCGCATTTGCAGAAAAACGGCAGCTCGGCTGGTATACGAATCGGAAGGGTCGGAAAGCGGGCCAGAAGACGGTGGGGACAGTACCCGGGACACCGAGGTACAGCGGGTCAACACGATCAATGGCCACTGCTCTTACAACAAGACGCCTCCAATAATGATGAGGGTCCTACTCAACGGGATACCCGTCAACATGGAGCTGGATACGGGAGCAAGTCAATCTCTCATGAGCGCTCAACAATTTGAACAGCTGTGGCCGCAGAAAAGAGACAGACCAAAACTCACAAGGGTCGACACCAAACTAAGGACCTATACCAAAGAAATCATCCCAGTCCTTGGCAGCGCCATGCTCTCCGTCACACACAAAAGGACAGTGAACCGACTTCCCCTGTGGATTGTCCCCGGAGATCTCCCAGCACTGCTGTGGAGAAGCTGGCTGGCAAAACTAAACTGGAAATGGGATGATGTTCATGCTGTGTCGTCAGAGGAACGAACCTCCTGCTCAACAGTTCTAAGTCGATTTGAACATCTCTTTCAGCCAGGTGTGAGCACCTTCAAAGGGGCTAAAGTCAAAATCTACATCACACAGGATGCTAGACTGGTCCATCACAAGGCTAGAGCTGTGCCCTATGTGATGAGGGAAAAGATTGAACATGAACTGGACAGACTTCTGTGGGAAGGCATTATCTCACCGTGGAATTTAGCGACTGGGCAAGTCCCATCATCCCAGTCATGAAGCCTGATGGATCCGTACGAATCTGTGGGGACTACAAATCTACCATAAACAGAGTCTCCCTACAGGACCAATACCCGCTGCCCAGAGCGGAGGACTTATTTGCCACATTGGCTGGAGGAAAACTTTTCACAAAATTAGACCTCACATCTGCGTATATGACGCAAGAATTGACCGAGGAATCCAAGCTACTCACCACCATCAACACACATCGAGGCCTTTTCATGTACAATCGATGACCATTCGGCATCAGGTCGGCAGCTGCTATGTTCCAGCGCAACATTGAAAATCTGCTCAAGTCCATCCCGGGGACGGTTGTATTTCAAGACGACATACTTATCACGGGCAGGGACACCGACTCCCATCTCCGCAATTTGGAGGAAGTACTAAAGCGGTTGGATCGGGTAAGCCTAAGAGTTAAGAAATCCAAGTGCCTATTTCTCGCGCCCGAGGTTGATTTTTTGGACAGGATTGCCGCTGATGGAATCCGCTCAACAGAGTCCAAAACCGAAGCAATTCGCCTGGCACCCAGTCCCCAGAATGTCTCAGAACTGCGCGCCTTTCTCGGGCTACTCAATTAGTTTGGGAACTTTATGCAGAACTTAAGCACGCTGCTGGAGCCTCTCCACGTGCTACTCAGAAAGGGGTGCGATTGGTTTTGGGGGGACGCCCAGGAACGTGCCTTCAATAAGGCACGCAACCTTCTATGTTTTGGCTTTCTTTGATCCAGGTAAAAAACTAGTTCTTACATGTGATGCGTCAGCATATGGGGTCGGGTGCATTTTACAACATGTCAATAGTGCGGGTAAATTACAACCCATAGCTTATGCCTCCAGGTCACTTTCGCGGGCGGAGCGCGGGTACGGAATGGTCGAGAAGGAGGCGCTCGCGTGCATGTACGGTGTCAAAAAGATGCACCAATACCTTTTCGGGGCCAATTTCGCATTAAAAACCGACCACAAGCCCATCACGTCCCTCCTATCCGAGAGCAAGACAATAAACGCCAACGCCTCGGCGCGCATTCAACGGTGGGCACTCATGCTGGCATCTTATGATTACACCATAAGGCACAGACCAGGCACAGACAACTGTGCCGACGCGCTTAGCAGGCTACCCCTGGCGACCACGGAAGGGTCTGACGAACAGGACTGTGAGATAGTCATGGCAATCAATGCCTTTGAGTCCACAGGTTCGCCCATGACGGCTCGCCAAATCAGAGCCTGGGCGAACCCACATTATCCCTAGTAAAAAGATGTGTCTTAACTGTGACTGGGCAGAGGCTCACAATGCCTGCCCCGAGAAGATTAAACCTTTCCATAGGCGCATGCATGAGCTGTCACTACAAGCAGACTGCCTGATGTGGGGCAGCCGAGTAGTTATGCCTCTGTGAAGCAGAGAGGCATTTGTCCGGGAGCTCCACCGCGAGCACCTGGGGATCATTCTCATGAAGGCCATAGCCAGATCCCACGTCTGGTGGCCTGGCATTGACGCAAGCTTGGAGCTCTGCGTCCGACGGTGCACCATTTGTGCCCAACTCAGTAATGTCCCCAGGGAGGCCCCCCTGAGCCCCTGGCCCTGGCCCACCAAAACCTGGTCGCAGGTGCACGTAGACTATGCGGGCCCATTCATGGGCAAAATGTTCCTCATAGTTGTAGATGCATTTTCAAAGTGGATCGAATGCACCATTTCAAACTCGAGCACCACCTCCACCACTGTGGAGAGCCTTGGAACCATGTTCGCAACGCATGGCATTCCTGACATATTGGTCAGTGATAATGGTCCGTGCTTCACCAGCGCAGAATTCCAAGATTTTATGAGTGACCATGGCATAAATCACGTTAAGACGGCACCGTTCAAGCCGGCCTCCAACGGCCAGGCGGCGCGAGCAATGCAGATCATTAAACAAGGCATGCGCAAAATCCAAGGTCCCACGCTGCAGAGCCACCTGTCGCGACTGTTGCTGGCATACAGATCTCGTCTGCATTCATTGACTGGAGTTCCCCCCGCGCAACTATTGATGAAACGGACCTTAAAGACAAGGCTCTCATTAATCCTCCCAGATATACATGAAATCGTTGAGGCAAAACACCGTAAGCTAACTGAGTACCATGACCGAAATTCGAGGTGGAGGTGGAATGAGATAGGGGACAAAGTGTTTGTGCTAAACTATGGCAGGGGTCCCAAATGGCTTGCAGGGACAGTAACAGGCAAGGAAGGAAACAGGCTACTGGTGGTACAAATGGACAATGGCCAAACCTGCCGGAGGCATGCAGACCAAGTCAAAAGTAGATTTACCAACAACACTGCTGAACCAGAAGCAGACTACAATGTGGAACTCATACCACACCTGGTGGACAGACAGAGGGAACAACCTGAGGAAAGGGCAATCCCAACAGGCGAGACACCAACAATCATACTGAATGAAACAGACAGCCCAGGCGAGATACCAACAATCACCCCGAAAGAAAAACAGGCACCAAGGCAAACAACTGAACCACAACTAAGACGATCCATGCGAGAGCGTAGACCACCTGAGAGACTGAACCTATAAAGACAATAAGACCTTGGGGGAGGGTGATGTCATGTATCTCACACTACTGTACATAACTGTATCTTACCATGCTATGCATGACTGTAACTAGAGATGACCTGTAACCACAAACTTACCTTACCACCAGGGGTGCACTTGCAGGAGACCTTGGATACCTGTCCCAGACAGGTATATAAGGACAGGTCTCAGGCAAGTGAGGCATTCGAGAGCTGTGTAATAAAGGTGCAGGTCCTGAGTGACCTTGACTTCAGTATGTGCCTCGTGTGAATCTGTACTGCAGGGACAGGACTTTACAGGAGGTGATCATCGTTTTCATTCATGCCGCTTCAAAGGATATGTTTGCAAGGGCTGTGGAACAATGGGACACTTCCAATGTATGTGCAGGCGAGCTGCAAACCCTGCTAATCCTGCAAACCACCATGTTGCAGAGGAGGACAGATCCACGGTGGATCACGATGAACCAGAGCCTCAGACTGAGGAGGCAGAGGTATATGGGGTGCACACATTCACCACAAAGTGTCCTCCCCGTAATGCTGAAGGTTGAATTAAATGGACTCCCGGTGTCAATGGAGCTGGACACGGGCGCGAGCCAGTCCATAATGAGCAAAAACACATTCAATAAATTGTGGTGCAGCAAGACCTCAAGGCTAGTCCTGACTCCCAATCGTACTAAACTGAGAACGTACACAAAGGAACTGATTCCCATAATCGGCAGTGCTACCGTAAAGATCTCCTATGATTAAGCGGTGCACAATTTACCACTCTGTGTGGTACCAGGCGATGGCCCCACGCTGTTCGGCAGGAGCTGGCTGGGAAAGATACGCTGGAACTGGGATGACGTCGAGCGCTCTCATCCGTCGACGACACTTCATGTGCCCAGGTCCTAAACAAGTTCCCCTCGCTGTTCGAACCGGGCATCGGGAAATTCCAACGAGCAAAATTGCAGATCCACTTGATTCCGGGGGCGTGACCCATCCATCACGAGGCAAGAGCAGTACCATACATGATGAGAGAGAGGGTTGAGATCGAGCTGGACCAGCTGCAATGAGAAGGCATCATTTTGCTGATTGAATTCAACGAATGGGCCAGTCCGATTGTTCCAGTCCTCAAGGAAGACAACACCATGAGAATCTGTGGTGATTACAAAGTAACTATCAATCGTTTCTCCCTGCCGGAAAAAAAAGGCAGATGACCTATTTGCGATGCTGGCGGGAAGAAAAATGTTCACGAAGCTGGACTTGACCTCAGTCTACATGACGCAGGAGCTGGAGGAATCATCGAAGGGCCTCACCTGCATCAACACATACAAAGATCTCTTCATTTACAAAAGATGCCCGTTTGGGATTCGATCAGCCGCGGCGATATCCCAGAGGAACATGGAAAGCTTGCTGAAGTCGGTCCCGCGCACCGTGGCCTTCCAGGACATCTTGGTTACAGGTCGGGACAATGTTGAGCACCTGCAGAACCTGGAGGAGGTTCTTAGTCAGATTAATCGTGTGGAGCTCAGGTTAAAATGTTCGAAGTGCGTTTTCCTGGCACCTGAAGTGGAGTTCCTGGGAAGAAGAATCGCGACGGACGACATCAGGTCCACCGATTCGAAGACGGAGGCAATCAAGAATGTCATGTTTGTAACCT
The DNA here is from genome assembly GCF_044704955.1 of Pristiophorus japonicus. Lineage (NCBI taxonomy): Eukaryota > Metazoa > Chordata > Chondrichthyes > Pristiophoridae > Pristiophorus > Pristiophorus japonicus. The sequence continues at coordinate 159,726,372 of NC_091979.1, read as the reverse complement.
TCACATAACTGTAACCAATATGTAACAACACTGTACACTATATACAACTGTGAAATACACACCTTGACCACAGGGGGTGAACTTGTGGGAGACACTCCTTACCTGGTCAGCCAGGTACTTAAAGGGAGATTCCATGCAGGCTCAGCACTCCTTGGTCCGGGGAATAAAGGTGCAGGTCATGAGTGACCTTGTCTGCAGTATATGCCTCGTGTGAATATGTTTTAGAGTTGAGAACTCTACATCTGGCGACGAGAAACGGGAATCACTGAACCACAAGGATGGCCACCGGTAGCACAGAGGAACGTTACTGTGCGGGTGAGGACTGGGACGATTTTGTGGAGCGACTCCAGCAGACCGTTGTCACAAAGGACTGGCTGGGACTGGAAGCGGCTGACAAGCGGAGGGCGCATCTACTGACAAGCTACGAGACAAAAATATACGCGCTGATGAAAGACCTGCTTGCACCTCTCAAGCCGGCCGACAAGTCCTTCAAGGAGCTCAGCCAGCTAATCAGCAAACATCTGAAACCGGCGAGCAGCGTACACATGGCCCGGTACCGGTTCTACACACACCGGCGTCGGGAGGGACAAAACATCTCAGACTTTGTTGCAGACCTGAGGCGCTTGGCCAGCTTCTGCAAGTTTGCAGATGCCTGCAGGGGAGAGATGTTAAGGGATTTTTTCATTGAGGGCATTAGTCATGCCGGTATTTTCAGGAAGCTTATTGAGGACAAGGACTTGACTTTAGAAAGGGCAGCTTTGATAGCTCAGACCTTCTTGGCGGGGGAAGAGGAGACAAAGATAATTTACGCAAGCAGCCTTGGTTTTAACATTGCGATGAACCAGGGAGTTAATGTTGTAAAAGTGATACAGAACCCCACAGGCAGGCAAGGGCAATTCGACACCGTCCAGGCAGGCAGGCAAGGGCAATTCGACACCGCCCAGGCAGCAACAGGCTCTAGGGTGGGACAGCAACAGAGACAATGGCAGGAGGATCAGCAGTTCACGGCATCAAGAGGAACAATGCGTCCCGTGATGGGACAATTGACACCCATGGGACAATGCCTGGTAACAGCCCATTTGTGAACAACAATCTCAGCCAATGCTGAAGATGTGGGAGTAGATATACTGCTAAAAGCTGCAAGTTCCAGCAGTTCACCTGCAGGAATTGTAATGCCAGAGGACATTTGGCTAGAATGTGCAAAAAGACTGCAGCGTGGCTAATCTATGAATCAGAGGAATCAGACGAGAGGTCTGCAATGCAGGATGATGTCTGGGGCCAAGCCATGGATGCTGAGGTTCAGAGGGTTCATGTGGCTGAGGTCCGCAGCTCATACACTAAAACGCCACCCATGGTGATGAAAGTTTTATTGAATGGCATGGAGCTGGATACGGGAGCCAGCCAGTCCCTTATGAACATCCAACAATTTGAGAGACTATGGCCACACAGAGCTAGCAGGCCCAAACTGGAATGCATTGAAATGCAGCTACGCACGTACACCAAAGAAATCATCCCAGTGCTGGGCAGTGCAAACCTGGTGGTAATGGATCACCGAACCGCCTGCCACTTTGGATTGTTCCGGGCAATGGCCCCGCGCTTTTGGGAAGGAGCTGGCTAGCCAAGATGAACTGGAAATGGGGAGATGTGCATGCGATTTCGTAATTGGAGCGAAGTTCATGCTCGCAGGTCCTACAAAAATTCGGGTCACTGTTTCAGCCCGGTGTCGGAACGTTCAAGTAGTGATACACATCACCCCGGATGCCAGACCAGTGTACCACAAAGCCAGAGCGGTGCCGTTTATGATGCGCGAGAAAATTGAGAGTGAATTGGACAGGCTGCTCAGAGAGGGCATAATTTCGCCCGTTGAATTCAGTGACTGGGCAAGTCCCATCGTTCCTGTCCTTAAAGCGGATGGCTCGGTCAGGATCTGCAGGGACTACAAAGCCACCATCAACTGAGTGTCGCTGCAGGACCAATACCTGCTCCCGAGAGCGGAAGACCTTTTTGCCACGTTGGCAGGTGGCAAACTGGTCACTAAGTTGGACCTCACTTTGGCCTACGTGACTCAGGAACTGGCTGAAGAATCCAAGCTTCTGACCACCATCATGACGCACAAGGGACTATTCATCTACAACAGGTGTCCATTTGGCATTCGTTCAGCGGCCGCAATCTTCCAGAGGAACATGGAAATCTTGCTCAAATCCAATTCCGGCACAACTATATTCCAAGACGACATCCTAATAACAGGTCGAGACACCGAGGAAAACCTCCACAACCTGGAGGAGGTGCTATGCCGACTGGGCCGGGTAGGCCTGCGACTGAAGAAGGCCAAGTGTGTGTTTTTGGCCCCAGAGGTCGAGTTTTGGGGCAGGAGAGTTGCCGCAGACGGGATCCGGCCTACCGAATCCAAAACGGAGGCGATCCGTCGTGCGCCCCGGCCTGGCAACACATCGGAGTTGCGATCGTTCCTGGGACTTTTGAACTATTTCAGGAACTTCCTGCCCAACTTAAGTACATTGTTGGAGCCGTTACATCTGCTCCTGCATAAGGGTTGTGACTGGTTCTGGGGGGACTGTCAGGAACGAGCTTTCAACAGGGCACGGAACCTGCTTTGTTCTAACAAACTGTTGACTTTGTATGACCCCTGTAAAAAACTAGTTTTAACATGCGATGCATCATCATACGGGGTTGGGTGCGTGTTGCAGCAGGGAAATGACGACGGCCGACTACAACCGGTGGCTTATGCCTCCAGATCGCTCTCCCAGGCAGAGCGTGGGTATGGCATGGTCGAAAAGGAAATACTCGCTTGCGTTTACGGTGTGAAAAAGATGCATCAGTATCTTTTCGGCAGACCATTCGAGTTAGAAACGGATCAGAAGCCGTTAACATCCCTGTTATCCGACAGCAAGGCTGTCAATGCCAATGCGTCAGCTCGCATACAGCGATGGGCTCTCATGCTGGCTGCGTATGACTACACCATACGGCACTGGCCAGACACTGAAAATTGCGCTGACGCGCTCAGCAGGCTTCCGCTGGCCACCACCAAGGGGGCAGCGGAGCAAAGCGCTGAGATGGTCATTGCTGTTGAGGTTTTTGACACCGCAGGCTCCCCTTCACAGCCCGCCAGATCAAACTCTGGACCAATAGGGACCCCTCCTATCCATGATAAAGAAATGTGTCCTGACTGGGGATTGGGCGCCTGCACATGGGGCGTGCCCCGAGGAGGTCAGACGGTTTCAGAGACAGATGGATGAGCTCTCCATCCAAGCCGACTGCCTACTATGGGCCAGCCGGGTGGTCATGCCCTAGAAAGGAAGGGAAGCATTCATCAGGGAACTCCACAGCGAGCACCCTGGCATTGTGCTAATGAAGGCCATTGCCCGGTCACATGTATGGTGGCCGGGGATTGACTCAGACCTGGAACACTGGGTTCGCGGGTGCACAACGTATGCCCAGCTGGGCAATGCCCCCAGGGAGGCCCCACTCAGCCCGTGGCCCTGGCCCACTTGGCCATGGTCATGCATCTACGTGGACTATGCGGGGCCGTTCATGGGAAAAATGTTCTTGATTATAGTCGATGCATAATCGAAATGGATCAAGTGCATCATATTAAACTCGTGCATGACATCCATCACCGTGGAGAGTCTGCGCACGGTTTTCGCGACCCACGGCTTGCCTGACATTCTGGTCAGCGACAATGGCCCGTGTTTCAGCAGCCATGAATTCCAGGAGTTTATGTCGGGTAATGGCATTAAACACGTCCGGATGGCACCGTTCAAGCCGGCTTCCAATGGCCAGGCAGAATGTGCGGTCCAAGTTATAAAACAAGACATGCTCCGTATCCAGGGACCCTCTCATCAGTACCGCCTATCGCACCTCCTGCTGGCCTACAGGTCCCACCCGCACTCGCTCACGGGAGTTCCGCCGGAACTCCTCATGAAACGCACGCTCAAAACGTTCCTGTCCCTCATTCACCTAAGCCTGGCAGACATTGTTGAGGGCAACCGAGTGCCATGATGGAAACTCAAGGGGGAGGTGTATAGAAATGGATGACCCGGTATTTGTGCTTAACCATGCACTAGGACCCAAGTGGCTTGAGGGCACTGTAATTGGTAAAGAGGGAAATAGGGTCATAGTGGTCAGACTAAACAATGGGCAGATATGCCACAAACATCATACCAGGTAAAGAAAAGGTTCAGCATGGACACTGAGGAATCTGAAATAGACCATGGGATGTCAACCACACCACTGCCAGTGAACGAACAACAAGGACAGTCACCAACATGCACCGTCCCTGCGGCCAGCCCGGACAGGCCGGGACCAACTCAGGCGACAGAGACGCATACCACGGCTCAACCACCAGAGCCACAACTGCGGCGCTCCACGAGAGAGCGTCGACCACCTGAAAGACTCATTCTTTGACTCAAAGACATTAGGGGGGAGGTGATGTCGTGTTTGTAACCTTCACATAACTGTAACCAATATGTAACAACACTGAACACTGTATACAACTGTGAAATACACACCTTGACCACAGGGGGTGAACTTGTGGGAGACACTCCTTACCTGGTCATCCAGGTACTTAAAGGGAGGTTCCACACAGGCTCAGCACTCCTTGGTCCGGGGAATAAAGGTGCAGGTCATGAGTGACCTTGTCTGCAGTATATGCCTCGTGTGAATATGTTCTAGAGTTGAGAACTCTATAGAGAACATTCCGAGACCACAGAACGTGACGGAGCTGCGGTTGTTTCTAGGACTCCTGAACTACTTTGGTAACTTCTTACTGGGTCTTAGCACACTGTTAGAACCACTGCACTCTTTACTGCATAAAGGAGATGAATAGGTATGGGATAAAAGCCAAGAAAATGCCTTTGAGAAAGCTAGGAAACTGTTATGCTCAAACAAATTGCTTGTGTTGTATGATCCATGTAAGCGTTTGGTACTAGCATGTGTTGCGTCGTCATATGGCGTCGGGTGTGTATTGCAAGAAGCTAATGAATCTGGGAAATTGCAACCGGTTGCTTTTGCATCCAGAAGTCTGTCTAAGGCCGAGAGAGCCTACAGCATGATCGAAAAAGAAGCGTTAGCGTGTGTTATGGGGTAAAGAAAATGCATCAATATCTGTTTGGGCTCAAATTTGAATTGGAAACCGGCCATAAGCCGCTTTTTTCCCTCTTTTCTGAAAGTAAGGGGATAAATACGAATGCATCGGCCCACATCCAGAGATGGGCGCTCACGTTGTCCGCATACAACTACGCCATCTGCCAAGAACAGAAAACTGTGCCGATGCTCTCAGTAGGCTGCCATTGCCCACCACAGGGGTGGAGATGGCACAACCGCAGATTTAATTATGGTAATAGAAGCATTCAAGAGTGAGCAATCACCTGTTACCGTCCGACAGGTTAGAACCTGGATGAGCCAGGACCCCTGACTGTCCTTAGTAAAAAATTGTGTGCTCCACGGGAGTTGGTCCAGTGTCCCATTAGAGATGCAGGAAGAAATAAAGCCATACTAGCGGCGCAGAGATGAAATGTCCATACAGGCAGACTACCTCCTATGGGGTAATAGGGTAGTGGTGCCAAAAAAGGGCAGGGACACTTTCATTCGTGACCTCCACAGTACCCACCCAGGCATTGAAATGATGAAAGCGATAGCTAGATCCCACGTGTGGTGGCCCGGTATCGATGCAGACTTGGAGTCCTGTGTGCACAAATGTAACACATGTTCACAGTTAAGCAATGTCCCCAGGGAGGCGCCACTAAGTGGTCCAGGGTCCATGTCGACTATGCAGGCCCATTCTTGGGAAAAATGTTCCTTGTGGTTGTAGATGCGTACTCCAAGTGGATTGAATGTGAGATCATGTCGGCAAGCACGTCTGCTGCCACCATTGATAGCCTGCGGGCCATGTTTGCCATGCACGGCCTGCCTGATATCCTTGTGAGTGACAATGGGCTGTGCTTCACCAGTGCCGAGTTCAAAGAGATCATGACCTGCAATGGGATCAAACATGTCACATCTGCCCCGTTTAAACCAGGTCAGGCAGAACGAGCAGTGCAAACAATCAAGCAGAGCTTGAAGAGGGTAACTGAAAGCTCACTGCAGACTCACCTATCCCTGCTTAATTATCACACAACACCCCACTCGCTCACTGGGGTTCCTCCCGCTGAACTGCTCATGAAAAGGGTACTTAAGACAAGGCTCTCGTTAATCCACCCTGATCTACACGAACAGGTAGAGAGCAGGCAGCTTCAACAGAATACATATCATGATCGTGCAAATGTGTCACGCGAAATTGAGATAAATGATCCTGTATTTGTGTTGAACTATGGACAAGGTCCCAAGTGGCTTCCCGGCACTGTCATGGCTGAAGAGAGGAGTAGGGTGTTTCTGGTCAAACTTTCAAATGGACTCACCTGCAAAAAACACTTGGACCAAACCAAACTTAGATTCATGAACTATCCAGAACAACCCACAATAGACTACATTTTTCGACCCCCCAACACACACACAAGTGACAACCGACACCGCGGTTGACCACGAAGCAGAACCCATCACCTGCAGCAGCCCAGCAGGACTCACCACATCCAGCAATCCTGCAAGGCCAGCTGCGCAGCAGCCCAGCGAGGGTCCAACAAACGACTCACCAAAACCAGCATTTGCACCGAGACAATCAACCAGGGAAAGGAAGGTCCCAGATCGACTCACAATTTAAATAGTTACACTATTGACTTTGGTGGGGGGGGAGTGTTGTTATATATATAAACCTGTAAATACAATGTTTAACCACCAGAGGTCTCATCCCCTGGAGTCCCAAAGGATACCACAATCCCTTGGGAGCACCTGTACATAAGGAGGCCTCACAGGCTGGAGAGGCACTCTGGAGACCTGCAATAAAGAACTACGGTCTCAGTATCTGGTCAGATTCTTTATTCAAGACATAACAGGAGCAGCTATTGAAAATTTGTACCTAGGGTGTGGGCAGTGCTGGAAAGGCCGCCTTTATCGCACATTGTTGCCCTGAGAAGGTGCTGATGGATCTTCTCCTTAAACCACTGCAGTCCTTGCGATGACGGTGCTCCTTCAATGGGACGCCAGGATTTTGATGCATTGACCATGAGCTTATGTTTCTAAAACATTCCTCATGTAAAAGAAAACATTGTGCAATGCTTTAGAAGGAAGAAAATGGTGGACAATGAGAAGAAAACTAAAGGAGGGAAAATTTAGGAGGGAGGCCACAGAGAAGGATTTTTAAGGAAGAACATAACAGCATAAGAAATAGGAGCAGGAGTAGGCCATTTGGCCCCTCGAGCCTGCTCCGCCATTCAATAAGATCATGGCTGATCTGATCTCTGCATCAACTCCACTTTCCTGCCCGCTGCCCATAACCCTTGACTTCTCTGTTGTTCAAAAATCTGTCCATCTCCACCTTAGCTATATTAAATGACAGAGCCTCCTCAGCTCTCTGGAATTCCAAAGATTCACGACCCTCTGAGAGAAGAAATTCCTCCTCATCTCCGTTTTAAATGGGCGGCCCCTTATTCTGAAACTATGCCCCCTTGTTCTAGATTCTTGCACAAGGGGAAACATCCTCTCTGCATCCACCTTGTCAAGCCCCCCTCAGTAGCTTATATGTTTCAATAAGATCACCTCTCATTCTTCTAAACTCCAAAGAGTATAGGTCCAACCTGCTCAACTTTTCTTCATAAGACAACCCCTTCATCTCAGGAATCAACCCAGTGAACCCTCTCTGAACTGCCTCCAATGCAAATATATCCCTCCTTAATTAAGGAGACCAAAACTGTACGCAGTACTCCAGGTGTGGTCTCACCAATAGTTTTTCCATAGCAAGACTTCCCTACTTTTATACTCCATCCCCCTTGCAATAAAGGCCAACATTCCATTTGCCTTCCTAATTATTTGCTGTACCTGAATGCTAACTTTTTGTGTTTCATGTACAAGGACCCCCAGATCTCTCTGTACCACAGCATTTTGTAGTCTCTCTCCATTTAAATAATAATTTGCTTTTTTATTCTTCCTACCAAAGTGGATTACCTCACATTTTCCCACATTATACTCCATCTGCCAGTTTTTAGCCGACTCACATAGCCTCTCTATATTCCTTTGCAGATTCATTGTGTCCTCCTCACAACTTGCTTTCAACTTATCTTTGTATCGCCAGCAAATTTGTATACTTGGGGGCTGAAATTGGTCGCCGGTAAGGCCCGCCCATTTCTTGGCGGTCCCCGGGCGGCACTTATCTTTTTGCCGCCCGCTGCTCCCAGATCCTGTCGGGAGCCACTTTCGGCTCCATTATGTGGATGGCAGCGGCACCGGGAGTCGGTGGGCGGGAGTGGGCGGGAGCGGCCGGCATCATCAGTGTGCGACAGTTGGAGGCCTCTCCACTTGGGGATCTTCAGAGGCCTACCAATGCACATGTGTGAGACTTGCCAATTTTTTTTTTGTGTAGTTTTTTTATCCCATGTCATGTCATTTTGGCCGCATTTGAGGCTGCTGGATCTTCTGCGTGCAGTTGGAGAGGGGGCAGTGTGAGTTGGGGAGGGCAGAGTCTGAGTTAGAGAGGGGGCAGTGTGAGTTGGGGAGGGCAGAGTCTGAGTTAGAGAGGGGGCAGTGTGAGTTGGGGAGGGCAGAGTCTGAGTTAGAGAGGGGGCAGTGTGAGTTGGGGAGGGGGCAGTGTGAGTTGGAGAGGGCAGAGTCTGAGTTGGAGAGGGGGCAGTGTGAGTTGGAGAGGGCAGAGTCTGAGTTAGAGAGGGGGCAGTGTGAGTTGGGGAGGGGGCAGTGTGAGTTGGAGAGGGGGCAGTGTGAGTTGGAGAGGGGGCAGTGTGAGTTGGAGAGGGGGCAGTGTGAGTTGGAGAGGGGGCAGTGTGAGTTGGAGAGGGGGACAGTCTGAGTTAGAGAGGGGACAGTCTGAGTTAGAGAGGGGGCAGTGTGAGTTAGAGAGGGGGCAGTGTGAGTTAGAGAGGGGACAGTCCGAGTTGGAGAGGGGGCAGTCCGAGTTGGAGAGGGGGACAGTCTGAGTTAGAGAGGGGACAGTCTGAGTTAGAGAGGGGGCAGTGTGAGTTAGAGAGGGGGCAGTGTGAGTTGGAGAGGGGGACAGTCTGAGTTGGAGAGGGGACAGTCTGAGTTGGAGAGGGGGCAGTGTGAGTTGGAGAGGGCAGAGTCTGAGTTAGAGAGGGGGCAGTGTGAGTTGGGGAGGGGGCAGTGTGAGTTGGAGAGGGGGCAGTGTGAGTTGGAGAGGGGGCAGTGTGAGTTGGAGAGGGGGACAGTCTGAGTTAGAGAGGGGGCAGTCTGAGTTGGAGAGGGGGCAGTCTGAGTTGGAGAGGGGGCAGTCTGAGTTGGAGAGGGGGACAGTCTGAGTTAGAGAGGGGAACAGTCTGAGTTAGAGAGGGGGACAGTCTGAGTTAGAGAGGGTGCAGTCTGAGTTAGAGAGGGGGCAGTATGAGTTAGAGAGCGGGTAGTCTGAGTTGGGGAGGGACCAGTCTGAGTTGCAGAGGATCAGTCAGGGAAATTGAGACACACAAACTGTTGAGCAGCCATTCGTTTCATCATTGAGGATGAGTGGCCAGAAATCAGCAATGAAGACTGGCAAAACCAGGCCCTGAGCTCCATGGTTTAATGAAGAGGAATTGGAGGAGCGAGTGATGGAGGTGGAGGGCAAGTACAAAGACCTCACCCAGGATGGCCGTGGCAAACCTCCACCACCAGATACCGATGCATTTGGTGGGAGATCGCTGAGATCGTGTCCGCAATGGGCAACGTTGAGCGGGATGGGGACGATTTGGTAGCAGCAGCAAGAGTGAGTAAATATTTATTTGCCCCCTCCTATCCAATGCCAAAAGGGTTGTGCGCCAGATGTGTGTGTGCGTGGAGGGCATCAGCAAAGGGGTTAAAGGCTGCAACATTTCTTTGTGCAGAAGAAAAATGCATCCAAGTCAGCAAGCCTGCATGCGACAGGAGGGTGACCAGCAGAGGTGGTCGAATTGAGCAGGCTGGAGGAACATGCATTGGCATTGGTGGGTGACCACTGCCGTGCAACCACAAAGGTTGATGCAGATCCGGTGCTACAGCATGGTAAGATTATACTAACCTGCGGTCTCAGCCACGCTCATGGCATGATAGGACATGCAATGTTAAGGCACTCACGGTTTACTGCACACTTTGTTGCACAATATTGGTGTGGCCATGTAGAGGTGGAACTCCTTGCTGGCAGAATGTGAGATGGCACAGCTCCCATCTCAGCTTGACCAGCAACCCCACCCCCCCCGCCCCCCGCACAGACTGAAATGTTGTCCACTACTTACAGGTGATGACTCGGACAGCATGGATCAAGGCACACCATCGACCTCTGGCCTTCAGAGAAGCTGTCAGACCCCAACATGTCCCACCCTGATGTCCCCAGCCCAAGACAGCGGATCCTTCCTCCAACTGCCCCCCCACCGCCCCAGATCATCCATTTCCACCGCTCCCACCTCCGCCACCCAGAGCCACGAAAAAGAGGAGAGAGAGGAGGGAGAAGGGCCCGACTTTGTGACCCTTGAGCTCGAGGACCAGGAACAATATGACAGCAGCCTCCTGCCATGTGAGCCAGCTGTCCGCAGAACTGCGGCGTCAGGCTCCGAGTTTCTGGGGTTTGGAATTGATTCCACATGGCAAGCTCTACCAAGTGCAGAGGCCGTGGTGCGAAGGCAAGCAAGGCGCCAGAACCCACCAGGAGCGAGCAACCACCTGAGGATGCAGCACAGCTCTCTGCAATTCAGGAGCTGGTCCAGCTATCATGGAGGAGAGTGCGGATAGGTGGCAATATGCTCAAAACCATGACTGGGATCGCTGGCAGCATCGCCACCTTCACCCAGCAGCATGATAACAGGATGGACCGGCTCATTATTGTGTTGGAGCGCACAACCGAGACCGTTGAGGCGATGAGGCAAGAGATGGCTTTTGGATGCATAATGCAAGCCCCCAACCCTACACCCTCAAGGCAGACAGATCTGGAGAAGTAGGAGATCCCGGCGCCTTCGGCCGTGCCCCCTGCCTTCTCTCCAAGACTCACACGTCTGCAGACATCCCGCTGCCCTCCTGCACAACCTCGTCAACCAGAGGCACACTGTGGTGTAGGCGGGGCGAGGAAGAGGAGCTTGCGCATTGCTTCAAGGGGGAGGTGGTGCTGGGTAGAGGGGTGGATGTTGGTGGTGTAAATGTTTGTAAATGTAATAATGTCATGTAACCTTAGTTATTGTGCACTTGTAAATACATTCACATTGTTGACCCTCTCTTGGTCAGTGTCTGATTTTAACGTCATGTGTGGTGCCTTGTGAGAAACACACCTGTCCCTCAGGACATCGGCTTTATCAAGAATATCTTCCCATCCACAAATGACTGCACTTTATAATGGGTCCTGTCATCAGGCCATCGCAACACGACAAGGAAGGGTCACTAATGCAGGAAGGCTGCCATTCAACTACTCTCACTTTGCTTACTTGCAGGGCAGACCTTAAGGCTTGCAATTTAGCCCTCTTTTTCCAAGGCCAAACATGGTGGAGTGCCATCCCTGAGATGACATGGTCTTCAGTTACATTGCAGTACATAAAATGTCTTTTCCCGTGTTCCATACCTCATGTAATGCCCTTCTGACTATAAGTTGCAGCGATGCACCATTTCTTTACATCTTCTAACTCTCGCTTATTCAGCCTGACATAATCCCATACCATCTGCACAGTAACAATATACGCCTAAATCTGTTCCGTATTAAATGCTCTCATAACACTTGGAGGGCATCTCAACTGAGCCTTTACCATCTTTCACTACTCATTGTCGCTTCGTCCACCACACCTTCCCTTCACCGGAGTCATATGGAGAAACATATCTGAACTCTTTCTGTGCGGATTAAGATCCATCACATTACTCTTTATGAGCTGTGAGGGTTATTTGATCTGTCAGATTTATTACATCACCTCAACAAGGCACACTGGGTATAGATCTTTTGTGATGAATCAATACAGATTTTATGAAGTAGTTTCCTTGCAATACAAAGAAAAACACATTAATAACATAGAACCATAGAAACATAGAAAATAGGTGCAGAGTAGGCCATTCGTCCCTTCGAGCCTGCACCACCATTCAATATGATCATGGCTGATCATGCAACTTCAGTACCCCATTCCTGCTTTCTCTCCGTCCCTCTGGATCCCTTTAGATGTACGGGCCACATCTAACTCCCTTTTGAATACATCTAACAAACTGGCCTCAACAACTTTCTGTGGTAGAGAATTCCACAGGTTCACAATTCTCTAAGTGAAGAAGTTTCTCCTCATCTCGGTCCTAAATGGCTTATTCCTTATCCTTAGACTGTGACCCCTAGTTCTGGACTTCCCCAACATCGGGAACATTCTTCCTGCATCTAACCTGTCCAGTCCCGTCAGAATTATATGTTTCTCTGAGATCCCCCCTCATTCTTCTAAACTCCAATGAATACAGGCCTAGTCGATCCAGTCTTTCTTCATATGTCAGTCCTGCCATCCCGGAAATCAGTCTGGTGAACCTTCGCTGTACTCCCTCAATAGCAAGAATGTCCTTCCTCAAATTAGGAGACTAAAACTATACACAATACTCAAGGTGTAGCCTCACCAAGGCCCTGTACAACTGCAATAAGAGCTCCCTGCTCCTATACTCAAAACCCCTCGCGATGAAGGCCAACATGCCATTTGCCTTCTTCACCGCTTGCTGTACCTGCATGCCAACTTTCAATGACTGATGTACCATGACACCCAGGTCTCGTTGCACCTCCCCTTTTCCTAATCTGTCACTATTCAGATAATATTCTGCCTTTGTGTTTTTGCCACCAAAGTGGATAACCTCATACTTATATACATTATACTGCATCTGCCATGCATTTGCCCACTCACCTAACCTGTTCAAGTCACCCTGCAGCCTCTTAACATCCTCCTCACAGCTCACACTGCCACCCAGCTTAGTGCCATCTGCAAACTTGGAGATATTACATTCAATTCCTTCGTCTAAATCATTCATGTATATTGTAAATAGCTTGGATCCCAGCACTGAACCTTGCGGTACTCCACTAGTCACTGCCTGCCATTCTGAAAAGGATCTATTTATTCCTACTCTTTGCTTCCTGTCTGCCAACCAGTTCTCTATCCATGTCAATACATTACCTCCAATACCATGTGCTTTAATTTTGTATACTAATCTCTTGTGTGGGACCTTGTCAAAAGCCTTTTGAAAGTCCAAATACACCACAGCCACTGGTTCTCCCTTGTCCACTCTACTAATTACATCCTCAAAAAATTCCAGAAGATTTGTCAAGCATGATTTCCTTTTCATAAATCCATGCTGACTTGGACCGATCCTGTCATTTCTTTCCAAATGTGCTGCTATTACATCTTTAATAATTGATAACACCATTTTTCTCACTACCGATGTCAGGCTAACCGGTCTATAATTCCCTGTTTTCTCTCTCCCTCCTTTTTTAAAAAGTGGGGTTACATTAGCTACCCTCCAGTCCATAGGAACTGATCCAGAGTCTATAGAATGTTGGAAAATGACCACCAATGCATCCACTATTTCTAGGGCCACTTCCTTAAGTACTCTGGGAAGCAGACTATCAGGCCCTGGAGACTTATCAGCCTTCAGTCCCATCAATTTCCCTAACACAATTTCCTGACTAATAAGGATTTCCTTCAGCTCCTCCTTCTCGCTAGACCCTCGGTCCCCAAGTATTTCCGGAACGTCAACAGTAGGCCACTGACTCACCGCGGCGCTTATCTCTTGCTGTGTTCTATTGACCGTAGTCCTTCCTCAGTTTGCTCTGTAATCGCGCTGTCCCTAAAGTCAAATAGCTGTAACTTTATATCCTTTTCCTTCCATACAAATGTTGTCAGAGTCTGCAGCTATCTCAGGCTTACAATAGATCATTCTAACCCTAACCCTCTCACCCTCTATGTTATATGTAGTGCTTCCCTGAGAACCTCTTGAAGGACTGTGTCACATAATTAATTGATCAGCTTGGCTGGACAAAATGTGACATGCTGAAGACTTTTCACTTATTCATAATTATTGTGCCTTTGCCATTGGGCTTCTCAATGAAGGTCTTTCAGCGAGATCAAAGAAAAAAGTTTTCATCAGCCTAGACACATTTCAGTCGCTTTTATCACATCCAAATTAAACATGACCATCAGCAATAAAGTAAAGCAACATCCACCTAACTTTTTTCCAGCAGTCCCACTCATAATGGTCCATCATCTGCACCATAGCCAAGATGTGCAGCGCTGTAGCACTCGGAGCCCTTCTCCCTGCCGCCCGACTCACGATCACACGAGACCTGCTTTTTACGAGCGGTCCTTCTGGCGGGCAGCAGGTCAATCTGAGGCCAGCATCCCTCACCAAGGTGGCCGATTTGCAGCATCTGGCAGGGGCGGGCGGCATGACGTCACGCCAGCAGAACCCTCCGTGACCAATCTCCCGCCGGGCGGAACATGGATAGCAGATGGGCGGTTCCGGAGGAATCGCCGCGAAAAACTACATTTCCGGCGGAACCTCGGTGGCTGCAGGTGCAACCTCCACCAATTTCAGTCCCTCAGTCCCTTCATCCAAGTCATGAATGTAGATTGTAAATAGTTGAGGCCCCAGAACTGATCCCTGTGGCATCCCACTAGTTACAGTTTGCCAACCTGAAAATGACCCATTTATCCGGACTCTGTTTTCTGTTAGTTAACCAATCCTCTATCCATGCTAATATATTACCCCCAACCCGTGAGCTCTTATCTTGTGCAGTAACCTTTTATGTGGCACCTTATCGAATGCCTTCTGGAAATCCAAATACACCACATCTACTGGTTCTCCTTTATCCACCCTTATCGTTACATCCTCAAAGAACTCTAGCAAATTTGTCAAATACAATTTCCCTTTCATAAAGCCATACTGACTCTGCTTGATTTTATTCAAGGGAGGAGGTGGTGGGGTGAAGTGCTTTTGGGAGAGAATTCCAGGAGGCTTGGTTTATAGGAGATATTATACAATGATTATTAACACTATTCAGTAGTTTGTATCCTAAGCTGTGTGTCACAACAGTGAAGGAAGCTTATAGAAGTATCCCACAGTATGCTTTTGTAAAAGTAGCAGCTTTTCCGAGTCTCTGCAAAAGGCAACGTTAGAGAGTCATGTCAGATCCAAATCCAATCCCACTGTCTTAACTAGTCATTTTCTAAATTGACAAGGGAGGTGATAGGTACATTATGTACATTTTAATGCAGTTGATTAATGTATAATAGGTTGACTACAATTTATCTCTAATTTTGTACTTTTCAAATATGACATGTAGGAAACAATTTGTCAATACATCTAACAAACTTGGTGAGTATTAGCAGATGTGATTTGTCTACTTCTGCAGCAGTAGCAGTGACACAAGGGAAGCTTAAATGACTGCTTCCGAACAGATGGTCTGCATCAAATCTAACCCTTGATCAATCACAAAAATCAAAAGAAGGACATAGCCATTTATTTTTACTGTTAATGTACATTCAATTGAAGCTGTTAGTGGACATTAAAATAAATTTTTAATAGTTATTCATTTGCTACTTGTGATGGAGTTTGACCTGTGAGGTCAAAAAATACAATTAACAGAAAAACCTTCTGGGAGCTAATAGTTTTCATTCATCAAAATAATAAGACATCTCTTAAGGTCTCACTTGAACCTTTATTTATTGTGGATACTTTTTTTCAGATGAAGTTTCATTTGACGCTCACAAGAAAACATGGTAACTATATTTCTTTAAGTTTTTTTAAATTATTATTTATGTATTAGGTAGAGATTTCTCCTACTGTTATAACACTGCTATATTATTTAAATGTACACAAAACAACAGAATGTAAAGTATATTGAACCTACATTACATCACAGTTATGACATGTTTCAATGTTTCTTTCTTGATTCATAGATTACAGTTATGTAACACCAGTGATATTCATTGTGTTGACTTAACGACTAATCCAGTATTGCATATGTGGAGATTTTAGACCTGAGCTGTTTTGACCCATTTCAAGGGGAAAAGCTTAATTTGGGGTTGAACAAACTACAACAACGATGGGATTAATAATGTATTTTTTTTTAAGAAAATTAAATTTCTTAAAACAAGCAAGAAAAAAAGTTGGTAATTGTTACAGAAACAGTCATAATATTCTTGAATTAAGTTTGCATAAACTAGCGGGGTGATTTTAACCCTATCCACCCAGGGGAAACCGGGCGAGTGGGCAGTTAAAATAGCCCAATTTACTTACCCAGCCTGCAGCTGCTGGGAATGGAAAGGTTCTGATTATCATCTGCTCTCCTGAGCAACCAGCCAAGACACCTGCTCAAAGCTGGTAGAAGTCCTTTTTAATATGTGAATGTTGGGCCTGATAACATCATCGGAGCCCGACAGCAACCTTTACTAATACAAAAGCAAATACTACGTGTCATGTATGTACTTTTGGGATCACTAGCCACTAGATAGAAACATAGAAAATAGGTGCAGGAGTAGGCCATTCGGCCCTTCGAACCTGCACCGCCATTCAATGAGTTCATGGCTGAACATGCAACTTCAGTACCCCATTCCTGCTTTCTCGCCATACTCTTGATCCCCCTAGTAGTAAGGACTACACCTAACTCCTTTTTGAATATATTTAGTGAATTGACCTCAACAACTTTCTGTGGTAGAGAATTCCACAGGTTCACCACTCTCTGGGTGAAGAAGTTTCTCCTCATCTCGGTCCTAAATGGCTTACCCCTTATCCTTAGACTGTGACCCCTGGTTCTGGACTTCCCCAACATTGGGAACATTCTTCCTGCATCTAACCTGTCTAAACCTGTCAGAATTTTAAACGTTTCTATGCGATCCCCTCTCATTCTTCTGAACTCCAGTGAATACAAGCCCAGTTGATCCAGTCTTTCTTGATAGGTCAGTCCCGCCATCCCGGGAATCAGTCTGGTGAACCTTCGCTGCACTCCCTCAATAGCAAGAATGTCCTTCCTCAAGTTAGGAGACCAAAACTGTACACAATACTCCAGGTGTGGCCTCATCAAGGCCCTGTACAACTGTAGTAACATCTCCCTGCCCCTGTACTCAAATCCCCTCGCTATGAAGGCCAACATGCCATTTGCTTTCTTATCCGCCTGCTGTACCTGCATGCCAACCTTCAATGACTGATGTACTATGACACCCAGGTCTCGTTGCACCTCCCCTTTTCCTAATCTGTCACCACTCAGATAATAGTCTGTCTCTCTGTTTTTACCACCAAAGAGGATAACCTCACATTTATCCACATTATACTTCATCTGCCATGCATTTGCCCACTCACCTAGCCTATCCAAGTCACTCTGCAGCCTCATAGCATCCTCCTCGCAGCTCACACTGCCACCCAACTTAGTGTCATCCGCAAATTTGGAGATACTACATTTAATCCCGTGCAGGAGTAGGCCATTCGGCCCTTCGAGCCTGCACCGCCATTCAATGAGTTCATGGCTGAACATGCAACTTCAGTATCCCATTCCTGCTTTCTCGCCATACCCCTTGATCCCCCTAGTAGTAAGGACTACATCTAACTCCTTTTTGAATATATTTAGTGAATTGGCCTCAACAACTTTCTGTGGTAGAGAATTCCACAGGTTCACCACTCTCTGGGTGAAAAAGTTTCCCATCATCTCGGTCCTAATGGGCTTACCCCTTATCCTTAGGCTGTGACCCCTGGTTCTGGACTTCCCCAACATTAATAAGAACATAAGAACATAAGAATTAGGAACAGGAGTAGGCCATCTAGCCCCTCGAGCCTGCTCCGCCACCCATCGATCTATCTTACAAATAATGTTCTCAGTCTCTAGTCTTTTGAGTTCTTGCTCAACTTTCTCCTCGAGTGCATATGGTATAGAACGTGGCTTGTAGTAAACCGATCTAGCGTCCTTCTGTACCCTGACACTCACCTTGAAGCTTTGGATCGGACTGCCCGTTTTGCAGAACACCTTCGGATACTGCTTGATAACCTCATCTGTTGATGAAAATCTCGCTTCCACACAGAAAATCTTACTCCAATCCAGCTTCAGTGAGCTCAACCAATTTCTTCCTAGTAAGGCATACTTGTCTCCTTTCACTACTAATAGAGGCAAGTTCTGAAATTGATCTTTATATTTCACCGGTACGGTGATACGGCCTACTACAGGAATTTTCTCTCCCGAGTAGCCTCGCAGCTCTATCTTGGATTTCTCCAGTTGGAAATCACGCAATTTGTCGCAGTGCAGTGACAGTGACTCTGATACTACACTCACGGAGGCACCCGTGTTAATTTCCATTGGTATCTTGAATCCCGCAACATCTATGTGGATTTTGATGCTTTCCGAATCGTTGTCCATTAACCTCGTGATCCTGATGACGTGTAACTCTAACATCTCCTCGTCCTGTTGTTGTTCTTCCAAGCTATGTAGTCTCTTTGGATTACTACCCATAGCTTTGAACGCTGGACTCATAGCTTTAAAAACTGGTTTACCCTTCAGTTGGCATGCCTTTGCAAGATGCCCAGTCTTTTTGCAGAAGAAACACTCTGCCTTCACGTATGGACAACTTTTAGCAATGCGTTGTCCCAGGCACCGATAGCACGACTTCGACATTCTGGTAGAATTTGCAGTTTCTGAGACTTTCGGCCATGGCCGTCTTTTACTTTGAACCTGCAGGTGATTTACCTCGGTTGACTGACGACCGTAATCATTATTTAATTCTCGGGAATATTGTTCAGTCATGCTCATCGACCTCACTGTCTGACAAGCAATCTCAAGAGTTAAATCATCTGTCGTCAATAACTTCCTTCTGATCACATCATTTTTCACCCCACAAACAAAACGATCCCCTAATGCTTGGTTTTGAAAGTTTCCAAAATTACAGTGCATCGATAGCTTTTTTAATGCTATGATGTAATCAGCGATACTTTCTTCCACCTTTTGATTCCGAATCCCAAAATGATAGCTTTCAACAATTTCTAACGGTTTGGGGTTATAGTGCTGCTCAGCTTCGTTAAAATCTCTTTAAGCGTTGTGTCCTTTGGTTCGTCAGGCACAAGCAGATTTACAAGGGTTTTGTATAATGCCAGACCTGCCACTGATAAGAAAATCGCTTTCTTATGTTCCAACACAGCCTGGTTCTGGACTGTATTGTCTGGAACTTCGATTATGTTATTTGCAGTGAAATACATTTCTAGCCAATCCACATATGCTTTAAAACATTCCTGGTCGTGTCTATATTCACCCAAATATCTGATTACACCTGCCATTTTAAACTCTAGCTGTTCACACCATGTGCTGTTTTTTACCTCAGATTTTGTAGCTTTTTTTTCAAAGACAGAAACTTCAAAAGTCGTCTGTCGACTGGCTGAATCCTTCACCAACAAAATTTAAGCTTTAAACATCCGAAAAATATCCCATCTCGCCGCCAAATGTGATATCATCACAGAACACAGCACACACAGCTTCCTAACATGCAGGCTGCTCTCTCGGAACTCTCCAGAAAGCTGCCTGTTGTTTAATGATTAACTATGCAGCTGCAGTACACAATACGTCCACATCCACAGTGTGAAGCTACAAGCATCACAAGCTTACAGACATTACAAACCTCAGTACCCCTTTCCTGCTTTTTCTCCATACCCCTTGATCCCTTTGGCCGTAAGGGCCATATCGAATTCCCTTTTGAATATATCTAACGAACTGGCCTCAACAACTTTCTGCGGTAGAGAATTCCACAGGTTAACCACTCTCTGAGTGAAGAGGTTTCTCCTCATCTCGGTCCTAAATGATTTACCCGTTATCCTTAGACTGTGACCCCTGGTTCTAGAACTCCCCAACAATGGGAACATTCTTTCTGCCTCTAACCTGTCCAATCTCGTCAGAATTTAATATATTTCTATGAGATCCCCTCTCAATCTTCTATACTCCAGTGGATACAAGCCCAATTGATCCAGTCTCGCCTCATATCTCAGTCCTGCCATCCCAGGAATCAGTCTGGTGAACCTTGGCTGTACTCCCTCAATAGCAAGAACGCCCTTCCTCAGATTAGGAGACCAAAACTGAACACAATATTCCAGGTGTAGCCTCACCAAGGCTCTGTACAACTACAGTAAAACCTCCCTGCTTCTATATTCAAATCTTCTAGCTATGAAGGCCAACATGTCATTTGCCTTCTTCACCGCCTGCTGTACCTGCATGCCAAACTTCAATGGTTGATGTACCATGACACCCAGGTCTCGTTGCACCTCCCCTTTTTCTAATCTGTCACCATTCAGATAATATTCTGTCTTCCTGTTTTTGCCACCAAAGTTGATAACCTTACATTTATCCATATTATACTGCATCTGCCATGCATTTGCCCACTCACCTAACCTGTCCCAGTCACACCGCATCCTCTTAGCATCCTCCTCACAGCTCACACTGCCACCCAGCTTAGTGTCACCTGCAAACTTGGAGATATTACACTCAATTCCTTCATCTAAATCATTGATGTATATTTTAAATAGCTGCGGTCCCAGCACTGAACCCTGCGACACCCCACGAATCACTGTCTGCCATTCTGAAAAGGACCCGTTTATCCCGACTCTCAGCTTCTTGTCTGCCAACCAGTTCTCTATCCACGTCAGTTTATTACCCCCAATACCATGTGCTTTAATTTTGCACACCAATCTCTTGTGTGGGACCTTGTCAAAAGCCTTTGAAAGTCCAAATACGCCACATCCACTGGTTCTCCCTTATCCACTCTACTAGTTACATGCTCAAAAAATTCTCAGAGAATTGTCAAGCATGAGTTTCCTTTCATAAATCCATGCTAACTAGGACCAATCCTGTCACTGCTTTCCAAACGTGCTGCTATTTCATCTTTAATAATTGATTCCAACATTTTCCCCACCACCAATGTCAGGCTAACCAGTCTATAATTCCCTGTTTTCTCTCTCCCTCTTTTTTTCAAAAGTGGTATTACATTAGCTACCCTCCAGTCCATAGGAACTGATCCAAAGTCAATAGAATGTTGGAAAATGATCACCATTGCATCCACTATTTCAAGGGCCACTTCCTTAAGTACTCTGGGATGCAGCCTATCAGGCCCTGGGGATTTATCGGCCTTCAATCCCATCAATTTCCCTAACACAATTTCCTGACTAATAAGGATTTCCTTCAGTTCCTCCTTTTCGTTAGACCTTCGAAGTTAAGACCTGGACCAGCCAGGACCTGTTTTATCGGTGGTGAAGAGTTGCATCCTCAAAGGTGATTGGTCTGCCATTCCCAAGCAAATGTGTGAGGAGACCAAACCTTATATTTGTCACAAAGACGAACTGTCTATTCAGTCGGATTGTATATTGTGGGGCAATCGTGTTGTTATGCCCAAGAAAGGGAGAGAGAAATTTTTACATGAGCTACATAGCACACATCCCGGCATTGTAATGATGAAAGCCTTCGCCAGGTCTCATGTATGGTGGCCGGGAATTGACTCTGAGCTGGAATCATGTGTGCATCAGTGCAACACTTGCATGCAGCTCAGCAAAGCACCAGTGGAATCACCACTGAGTCTGTGGTTATGGTCATCCAAACCATGGTCCATGATCCACATAGACTTTGCAGGTCCCTTCCTGGGGAAGATGTTTTTAGTTGTGGTGGATGCATATTCGAAGTGGATAGAGTGTATAATCATGTCATCCAGCACATCCACAGCTACCATTGAGAATCTCAGCGTCATGTTTGCGACACATGGTCTGTCTGACATTGTTGTTAGCGACAACGGATCGTACTTCACCAGTCAGGAGTTTCAAGAGTTCATGAAACTCAATGGTATCAAACATGTAAGGTCAGCACCATTCAAACCTGCATCCAATGGGCAAGCAGAACATGCTGTCCAAATCATAAAGCAGAGTATGAAGCGAATAACCCAAGGGTCACTGCAGACCCACCTGTCATGCATACTGCTGAGTTACAGGACAAGACCATACATGCTTACCGGGGTCTCACCTGCTGAACTAATAATGAAGAGAGGTCTTAAGACCAAGCTATCTGTTGTACACCCTGACTTGAATACTCATGTTCAATATAGAAGACAAAGTCAGCAAGGGCATCATGATCGCGCAGCTGTGTCATGCGATATTTCTGTAAATGATCCTGTATATGTTCTGAATTATGGTCAGGGTCCCAAGTGGATCGCTGGTACTGTCATGGCCAAGGAAGGCAACAGAGTATTTAATGTCAAGCTCAAAAATGGGCAAACATGCAGGAAACATATGGATCAGACAAAGCTGCAGCACACAGATGAACCGGAGGAAGAGAAAATTGACGACCAACCAACCTACACCTAGTCATCAGAGGACACAGTGGTCATCAGTGAATCGGGACTTTCAATCCCTGACATGGCCATTGCCACTCCCACCCGGTCAGCCACCCAGCCACCAGTCACAACAGACTTTGAACCCTCACCCAAGGCTTGAGTTGAACTGAGACGGTCAACCCGCGAGGGTAAAACACTGGACCGTATCAATTTGTAAAAGACTGTGTTAATATTTCAGAGGGGGGTATTGTCATGTATGTACTTTTGGGATCACTAGCCACTGGATGGCGTCACTGTTGGAGGCCATTGGACTGCACTCATGTGTGTGCAGCCCAAGTATAAAAGGCCAGCCATTTTGTATATTAGTCACTTTGGGCCTTAATAAAGCAGAGTTAAACAGTACTCAGTCTAACAGTTATTGCATACACAACACTACAGATGCAGGAACCTGAAATAAAATAAAAAATGCTGGAAATCTCAGCGGGTCAGGCAGCATCTATGGAGAGAGAAACAGAGTTAACGTTTCAGGTTGATGACCCTTTACCGGATGGCCTGAGCAGGAAGTGCTTTTGATTTTGCTGCCAAACCATCCCAGCGGCGAAGAGGATCAGGACCAGCAGAGGCCCAAATAGTTTTCTTGTAGGACTAGGAGAAGGAGGAAGAGTGCTAACCCAGGCTTCACATGCAAAGCCTAGGCTTCACCTGCCACGATTTTGCCCCCACTCCAAGCGTGGAACTGTGGGACAGCCCAGCAGCCGATCATGCCAAGCAGCCTGATTTTCCACCTGGAATGGGAGTTAAATGAGGCTCCAGTGTTAAAATCTGTTGCAGGAGATGGGAAATGAACTTGCCAGAAACCATGTGGGCAGTTAAAGTGCAGGCCTAGATGTCACTCAACAGGGCTTGTCAATAGTCAACAGGAAAAAAAGCAATATTCAACTTTAATTTTAGAAGAACTTAATGGCATCCTGAATAATCAAATTTGTCAGCGAAAGGGCTGAGCTCTTCCAATTAGAAAAGTGCCAGGCCACTAGTTCTGGCATGGAGCTCTACTTGGCCACTAATCAGTGGAAAAGCAAACTGAGTGGTACTATTCAGATCATTGAATCCCTGAAAGATACTTTATCCACTCTGGCACCCAAGAAGTCTGTTGCTTTAGTTACAGCTGTCAGGCCAGATGTTACAACTGCCCTTTTGGAAGGGGGAGCCTCTGCTGCAGCTCGTTTTAGAGCTGCTACCCACTCCAGGATTGACTGCATGGCTCTACTTACATTCATCATAGTGCCACAGATGCAGTTAATAGACTATTCCAGCTGAGCCACCATATGCAGCATGTTCTGGAACACTGTCCTGGTATATTTGTTTGATGCTCTACAAGCCTCCATCTTTTAAATGCCGAACCCCTGGGATCTGGGTCCTGAGGATCCTCAGCTGAGATTGACATCTCCTGACTTTCTAGCCACTATTTGCTGCTTCCTCATCCTCCATAGCAACTCCTCCCATCCATTCATGCTCAGTGTGTCACCCTGTGCACTTGCCTCAGTCTCACTACAGGTGGGTATCTCTGGACAGGTGCTTGTTAAGGATAGAGTAAATGGTGGCCTGTTAAGAGGGGCTGAGTGGCCCAGAAGCAGAGGGACTAGGTGCCTGTGAGCACCTATCATCAGCTTGTTCTTGTGGCACACCTAGGAGGACAGAAAAAGAAGTTCGGTTAATATGGGTGGATGAGCAATTCAAAGGCCATAGTGATTACAGATTACATTTAGCAGCAGGTACTGAAGAGACATGATAAGAGGAATTTCTTCAACCTGCAACTGGCACCTCCTTTCCTACTTCCCCATTTATATCTGCCCATGAGTTCCAGAGTTTCCTCCTCATAAGGGATGATAAGCCGGAAGTTTGGGTTTCTCCACCTGTGGCAGTTCTTTGTTTTTGTTGTGGATCATTTTCTCCTTTAACAAGAATATAGACAATGTGAAGGTGCTACAGCAAGGCCCAGAGCATCTGTAGAGATTTTAATGTCCGAAATAAGACAATAGACAGCAGATATTTGGCATCAAGAGATGGAAGTCAATCAAAGGCATGCTTCAGGCCCAGTGATAGGAGGTGGTCTTGGCAGTGAGGGTCATTGCCAATACCCTTGCCTGGCCTCTCAATGCAGCAAGAAGTTCAGTGACCTCACAACATAGAACTTCTGGAAGAAGGAAGGGGAGTATGAAGGGTCTCATGGGAACTTGTGGACATTTGTTAGTTAGTGGTATATGGTGTTCAACACAGAGAGGGAAAGTTGGTTGGAAATGTGAAACACATTTATGACATTGTAGGGGTTCAAGTTGTGACTCCCTTCCTGCCTTCAAAAGCCCCTTAAAAATTCTTTGTTTCAGGCTCCCCCAAATGTCCCTCAATATTTTCCTACTCGTTGTCATCTTACCTTGGTTAACCTGCTGAGGTCATTTGGACATCTTTCGGTACTGAGTAGCCATTGCAGAGGTTGCAAAGGCATGGTGCATGGTGTAGGCCCAAAGGAAGGAGGTGGACATTATTTTGTCTCCTTCCTCCAGTATTTTATGTTTTTTTCTATCGCCAGTTAGTTAGGGGACTGCAGCAATAATGAACTTTGCTGCTGCAATTCTCTGACTGACCAATGGTGACATTATAAAGCAAATTTAGAAGTAAAATACTTATTATGAATATCTATATATGATATATAATATATATTCACTATTCTTGAGTCCTCAAAAATAACAATACATTTCTTTGCAAATACTTGTCCTATAATATCATTATTACAGATTAATTTAAGAACAAAATATGTCTGCAATAAAACTCTCACCAACAACATATATAATTGCTGGCAAAGTGCTCAATGACAATAACCTAATGTAAATTAAAATGCCAAACTATTGTGATGCAGAGGAGTACAGGACTATGGATAGTCATGGTTCACTGGAGACGTACAGATAAGTGTGTGGATGTAAAATATATAATCCAGTTGAAAATGATACTCTTAATTATAGCTTTAGCTTCCACTACCCTGCAAAGAAAAACGACCTTAGCTTTTTTGCCTAGATACAAAGTGCCTGTGATTAGTTGATTGCTTGTAATGTTTTGTAATTCTGCAGGGTTTTCCTGAAATGGTCTAATAAATCTCTAGATTCATAGTTGTTCCTCCATAGCAACTGTCAATAAGGTGAACCATTCTCAATCTTCCTAATGATTTGGAGACAAAGAGTTATTGTCAGTTGTATTGATTAGCCAAATGGTACATACAGGAGGATGTCACTAGAATGTTTGTAATCAGGGGATGTGCTTTCAGTTCACATTTCAGAAGTTTGGATTCACACTAAATACATTACTTATTACTGCTGCTTCCAAACAAAGTCATTCAAAATTATGAAGTCATTGTTGCACCATGTAATTCTGCGTATGACTCATTCAGCTGACTGTTTGGCATTCCTTTCCCTTTGGCATTTTGTAACTGAATGGGTATCAACAATGTATTTTGACATGAAGGGATATTAGCGCCAGAGACAGGATACAAACAATGGTAAAGCTCAATGGGATGTGCAACCAAATTATTTCTGATACTGTGTTTCATACTGACTGCTGGTGCAATAATCTAGACTCAGCATGTGATTCCATGTCTCCATGGTCCATCAGAAGCCATTATCCTTTTCATAGTCAGGGGTTTGCTGCATTCTTCTTTTTGCATTTTTGTTTGTATAGGAATATGGATAGCACAGTTCCTCAATCGGGAAGGATTGGATTCTTGACACGAAGAATCAAGTTATACATGTCCAGCAAACTCATTGTGCTATTATTCATTCAGTTATTTGAATAATATCCCAAAAGTGTGGCTTGTGTTTCACATTTTGTCAGGGAGGGAGGGGGAGAGTTTTAATTGTGGGGGGGGGTGTGGTGGGGGGGAAGGAGGAGAGTTTTGATCCGGGGCAGAGGAGAGAGGAGAGTTTTGGTGGTGGGGTGGGGGGGGTTGAGGAGGAGAGTTTTCATTGGGGGTGGGGGGAGGGAGAAAGAGGAGAGATTTGATCCGGCGGAGTGAGGAGAATTTTAGTGGTGGGGGAGGGCGGGGGGAGGAGGAGAGTTTTGGTAAGTGGGTGGGGTGAAGGAGGAGAGTTTTGATCCGGAGGGCTGGAGAGAGGAGAGTTTTGGTAGGGCGGGGGGGGAAGAGAGGAGAGTTTTGATGGGGGGCGGGGGTAAGAGAGGAGAGTTTTGATGGGGGGCGGGGGTAAGAGAGGAGAGTTTTGATGAGGGGGGTAAGAGAGGAGAGTTTTTGATGGGGGGGGTTAAGAGAGGAGAGTTTTGATGGGGGCGGGAGTAAGAGAGGAGAGTTTTGATGGGGGGAGTAAGAAAGGATAATTTTGATGGGGGTGGGGATAAGAGAGGAGAGTTTTGATGGGGGGAGGGGAAGAGAGGAGAGTTTTGATGGGGGCGGGGGTAAGAGAGGAGAGTTTTGATGGGGGCGGGGGTAAGAGAGGATCATTTTGATGGGGGGGTAAGAGAGGAGAATTTTGATGGGGGGGGTAAGAGAGGAGAATTTTGATGGGGGCGGGGGCGGGGGGGAGGGCGTGATAACTGTGTAGCCAATAATTTTAATGAGCTCACTCAAGACTTTCCTTAACCCTGTTGATAAAAATACTTTTCTACGAGCAGGAGGTACTTCTATTTTTTATTTGGATATTTTGAAAAAATTATGTCAATATGTTTTGTCACTTTACTTCTTTTATTTTTGTAGTTTAAGCTTCCATGAATGCTTCTGTTGTATAGTAAATTAACTTTGTGAAGTTTGTCAGTCCTGTATAGCTGTTTGATGCTATTCACATTCTTTAGTCAAGTCATTAAGTACCTACCTGCGCTGATTTCTTAACTCTCTGCAAGGGTTTTCTGTGCGGCCACAAGTGGCCACATACGCTGGCCTAAGTTAGTTTGGAGCAACTATTAGCTATCCAAAGTGGCTTAAATGGCCAAAACGGGTGTAGATGACTGGTAACGCCCCCTTTTGAAAAAAACTAAACTAAACTAAAAAATCCTAACTAACTCACTTAAACTGACGCAAATTGAATGTGCAAAATGAGGATTTTTAAGATACTCCAGAAAAATCAAGTTGCTCCAAAAAGAAGGAGCAACTTCTGGGCAATTTTAAGCCCTATATGTCAACTGTGGCTCAGTTGGTAGCACTCTTGCCTCTGAGTCAAAAGGTTGTGGTTTAAGTTCCACTCCAGAGACTTAAGCAAAAAATCTAGACTGACACATCAGTGTGGTACAGAGGGAACGCTGCACTGTGGGACGTGCCGTTTTTCGGATGAGATGTTATACGTCTGTCCTCTCAGGTGATGCAAATGTCCCATGGCACTATTTTGAGAAGAGCAGGGAAGTTCTCCTTGGTGTTGTGGCTAATCACTCAACCAACATAACAACAAACAGATTATGTGGGAGCTTGCTGTGTGCAAATTGGCTGCTGCGTTTCCTACATTACAACAGTGACTACACTCCAAAAGTACTTCATGGACTGTAAAGTGCTTTGGGACATCCTGAGGTTGTGAAAGGCACTGTATAAATACACTTTTTTTTTACTCTATCCCACCTGGAGTAAAAACAGAAGCCTCAGTCTGAAATCAGAATGCCCCTTCTATTCCTGCAGCCTCATTCTTTGCACCTGTTACATTTAGAATAACTCCACAAGACTGTACATCTTAAGTTGTGACCTTGGTCTCTTTATTGTAACTCCAGAGTGAGGAGCTAGCATGGTCGGCTGCCTTTTATACCTGCTTTCCCAGGGTGTGCAGGTGATCCTTGGGTCTCCCACAGGTGCGCCCCCTGGTGGAAAGTCTCACATATTGGTAATGTTTACCTACATAACATCAATCCCCCCCAAAGTCTTATGTACAAGTTATTTACAAGTTGAGGCGATTCGGGGCTCTGCGTTCCCGGGTTGATCACCTGAGTTGAAGTCCTGGCATGGGTGAGTCAGTCGGATCATTGCTGCACTGCAGCGCAGCTGGTCTGATCGGACTGTCAGGCATGGTGGGTTCATCCTCGTGGTTGACTGCGAGGTCGATTGCTGGTTGGGTGTGTGTGGGTGGATCAATGATGGTAATGTTCCTCTTCAAACTGTTCTTGGTTGTCAGTGAACCGCAGTTTGGTCTGATCCAAATGCTTTTTGCATGTTTGTCCATTCAAAAGTTTGACACAAACACTCTATTCCCCTCCTTGGCTAACACAGTGCCAGCAAATCATTTGGGACCATGACCATAATTAAGAACAAACACACAGTCATTAACTTCAATATTGCGTGATCGTGGTACATATTATGCCGGTGACACCGGGTTTCTACATGATCATTGAGATCCGGGTGGACTAAGGAGAGCCTGGTTTTGAGTGCTCTCTTCATTAGCAATTCTGCAGGGGGAACACTGGTAAGCAAGTGGGGTCGCGTGTGGTAGCTGAGCAGAATCCCAGATAACTGGGTCTGCAGGGAACCGTCCGTCACGCGTTTCAAGCTCTGCTTGATGGTTTGGACTGCCCGTTCTGCTTGACCATTGGATGTGGGCTTAAACGGCTCAGACCTGACATGCTTGATGCCATTGCGGGTCATGACCTCATTGAATTCCGAGCTGGTGAAGCATGGTCCATTGTCACTAACAAGGACAAACCATGGGTGGCGAACATGGCCCGGAGGCTTTCAACGTGGCAGTGGACGTACATGACGACATTATTATACATTCAATCCATTTAGAGTAAGCGTCCACTGCTACTAGGAACATCTTTCCGAATCTCCGTGGCCCCTTGACCACGTTTTGGAGGGCTATGACCACAGACTCAGTGGGGCCTCCCTTGGTGCATTGCTCAACTGTGAGCAAGTGTTGCATTGGTGTACGCATGACTCCAATTCCGAGTCAATGCCAGGCCACCAAACGTGTGACCTGGCGATAGCCTTCATCATGACTATGCCTGGGTGGGTACTGTGAAGGTCGCGTATAAATGTTTCCTTGCCTTTTCTTGGCAAAATTTACACAATTCCCCCATAGGAGACAGTCCGAATGGATGGACATTTCGTCCTTATGTCGGTGGAACCACTTAATTTCGTCTTGCATTTCCCTGAGACCGCCGACCCAGCTCCCATTGAGGACACAGCTTTTTACTAATGATAGCACCAGGTCCTGGCTAGTCCAGGTCATGATCTGGTGAGTTGTGATGGGTGACCCCTCGCTCTCAAAAGCATCCATTACAAGGAGCAAGTCTGCGGGTTGCACAATTTCCACCCCGGTGGTGGCAAATTGTAGCCAACTGAGAGCATCCGCACAGTTCTCAGTGCCTAGTCTTGGCGGATTACATAACCATACGCCGATAACGTTAGTGCCCATCTTTGGATGCGGGACGAAGCATTGGTGTTAATACCTTTGCTTTCTGAGAACAACAAAATGAGTGGTTTTGAGCTCGAACCAGAGCCCAAATATGTATTGGTGCATTTTCTTAACACCATATACGCACGCTAATGCTTCTTTCTCAACCATACTGTAGGCTCGTTCAGCCTTAGATAAGCTTCTGCTTAGATAAGCATATGCAACCGATTGCAGTTTGCCTGACCCATTGGCTTGCTGCAACACACAACCAACCCCGTACGAAGATGCATCACAAGCTAGTACTAAACGTTTACATGGGTCATACAATACAAGTAGCTTGTTAGAACATAGCAGGTTTCTGGCCTTGTTAAAAGCTGTCTCTTGAGATTTACCCGAAACCCAGTCGTCACCATTGCGTAGCAATAAATGCAATAGTTCCAGCAAAGTGCTCAACCCTCGTAGAAAGTCACCAAAATAGTTGAGGAGTTCCAGGAATGAATACAGCTCCATCACATTCTGTGGTCTGGGTGCATTCTTGATGGCCTCCGTCTTGGAGTCCGTGGGTCTGATGCCGTCTGCCGCAATCTTTCTCCCCAGAAATTCGACCTCTGGCACCAGGGAAACACACTTGGAGCGTTTCAGCCTGAGTACCACTCTGTCTAGTCGCTTGAGAACCTCTTCCAGATTGTGTAAGTGTTCGGTGGTGTGACCAGTGAACAAGATGTCGTCTTGGAACACCACGGTGCGCGGAACTGATTTCAGCAGACTCTCCATGTTCCACTGGAAGATGGCTGCCTCCGAGCGAATCCCAAAGGGGCACCTGTGGTATATGAACAGTCCTCCGTGCGTGTTGATGCATGTCAATTTTTTTGAAGGTTAAGCCAGCTACCGTGTCATGTAAGCAGAGGTTAGATCCAGCTTGGTGAACGACTTCACCCTGCTAGTGTTGCGAACAGGTCATCTGCTTTGGGTAGTGAGTACTGGTCCTGTAACGCGATTCGGTTGATCGTTACCTTGTAGTCCCCACAGATTCTTACCGTCCCGTTCTTCTTCAACATCGGCTCGATTGGACTGGCCCACTCGTTGAACTCGACTGGCGATAAGATCCCCTCTCATTGAAGTCTGTCCAACTCAATCTCAACTTTCTCTCGGGCCTTGTGATGAACGGGTCGTGTATCAGGGACTACATGGATCTGCACTTTGGCGCCTGTGAAGTTGCCGATGCCTGGCTCGAATACCGGCGGGAATTTGTTCAGCACTTGGGCACACAAGGCGTCATCCTCCGAAGACAGTGCTTTAATGCAGTCCCAATTCCATCGGATCTTTCATAGAAACAAAGAAACATAGAAAATAGGTGCACGAGTAGGCCATTCAGCCTGCACCACCATTCATGGCTGATCATTCACCTCAGAACCCCTTTCCTGCTTTCTCTCCATACCCCTTGATCCCTTTAAAGCCGTAAGGGCCATATCTAACTCCCTCTTGAATATATCCAATGAACTGGCATCAACAACATTCTGCGGTAGGGAATTCCACAGGTTAACAACTCTCTGAGTGAAGAAGTTTCTCCTCATCTCAGTCCTAAATGGCTTACCCCTTACCCTTAGACTGTGTCCCCTGGGTCTGGACTTCCCCTTATAGGTTACAGAACCTACAAGGGAGCAAGCTATCTCAGATCTGGTCCTGTGTAATGAGACAGGAATAATAAACTATCTTCTAGTAAAAGATCCTCTCGGAATGAGTGATCACAGTATGGTTGAATTTGTAATACAGATTGAGAGTGAGGAAGTAGTGTCTCAAATGAACATACTATGCTTAAACAAAGGGGACGACACTGGGATGAGGGCAGAGTTGGCTAAAGTAGACTGGAAACACAGACTAAATGGTGGCACAATTGAGGAACAGTGGAGGACTTTTAAGGAGCTCTTTCATAGTGCTCAACAAAAATATATTCCAGTGAAAAAGAATGGCGGTAAGAGAAGGGATAACCAGCCGTGGATAACCAAGGAAATAAAGGAGAGTATCAAATTAAAAACTAATGCGTATAAGGTGGCCAAGGTTAGTGGGAAAATAGAAGATTGGAAAAATTTTAAACGACAGCAAAGAATGATTAAGAAAGCAATAAAGAAAAGAAAGATAGATTACAAAAGTAAACTTGCGCAAAACATAAAAACAGATAGTAAAAGCTTTTACAGATATATAAAACGGAAAAGAGTGACTAAAGTAAATGTTGGTCCCTTAGAAGATGAAAAGGGGGATTTAATAATGGGAAATGTGGAAATGGCTGAGACCGTAAACAATTATTTTGCTTCGGTCTTCACAGTGGAAGACACAGAAACCATGCCAGAAATTGCTGGTCACAGGAATGTGGGAAGGGAGGACCTTGAGACAATCACTATCACTTGGGGGGTAGTGCTGGACAGGCTAATGGGACTCAAGGTCGACAAGTCCCTGGTCCTGATGAAATGCATCCCAGGGTATGAAAAGAGATGGCGGAAGTTATAGCAGATGCATTCGTTATAATCTACCAAAATTCTCTGGACTCTGGGGAGATACCAGCGGATTGGAAAGCAGCTAATGTAATGCCTCTGTTTAAAAAAGGGGGCAGACAAAAGGCAGGTAACTATAGGCCGGTTAGTTTAACATCTGTAGTGGGGAAAATGCTTGAAACTATCATTAAGGAAGAAATAGCGGGACATCTAGATAGGAATAGTGCAATCAAGCAGACGCAGCATGGATTCATGATGGGGAAATCATGTTTAATTAATTTACTGGAATTCTTTGAGGATATAACGAGCATGGTGGATAGAGGTGTACCGATGGATGTGGTGTATTTAGATTTTCAAAAGGCATTCGATAAGGTGCCACACAAAAGGTTACTGCAGAAGATAAAGGTACGCGGAGTCAGTGGAAATGTATTAGCATGGATAGAGAATTGGCTGGCTAACAGAAAGCAGAGAGTCGGGATAAATGGGTCCTTTTCGGGTTGGAAATCGGTGGTTAGTGGTGTGCCACAGGGATCGGTGCTGGGACCACAACTGTTTACAATATACATAGATGACCTGGAAGAGGGGACAGAGTGTAGTGTAACAAAATGTGCAGATGACACTAAGATTAGTGGGAAAGCGGGTTGTGTAGAGGACACAGAGAGGCTGCAAAGAGATTTAGATAGGTTAAGCGAATGGGCTAAGGTTTGGCAGATGGAATACAATGTCGGAAAATGTGAGGTCATCCACCTTGGGAAAAAAAACAGTAAAAGGGAATATTATTTGAATGGGGAAAAATTACAACATGCTGCGGTGCAGAGGGACCTGGGGGTCCTTGTGCATGAATCCCAAAAAGTTAGTTTGCAGGTGCAACAGGTAATCAGGAAGGCGAATGGAATGTTGGCCTTCATTGCGAGAAGGATGGAGTACAAAAGCAGGGAGGTCCTTCTGCAACTGTATTGGTGAGGCCGCACCTGGAGTACTGCATGCAGTTTTGGTCACCTTACTTAAGGGAGGATATACTAGCTTTGGAGGGGGTACAGAGACGATTCACTAGGCTGATTCCGGAGATGAGGGGGTTACCTTTTGATGATAGATTGAGTAGACTGGGTCTTTACTCGTTGGAGTTCAGAAGGATGAGGGGTGATCTTATAGAAACATTTAAAATAATAAAAGGGACAGACAAGATAGAGGCAGAGAGGTTGTTTCCACTGGTCGGGGAGACTAGAACTAGGGGGCACAGCCTCAAAATACGGGAGAGCCAATTTAAAACCGAGCTGAGAATGAATTTCTTCTCCCAGAGGGTTGTGAATCTATGGAATTCTCTAACCAAGGAAGCAGTTGAGGCTAGCTCATTGAATGTATTCAAGTCACAGATAGATAGATTTTTAACCAAGAGGGGAATTAAGGGTTATGGCGAGCGGGTGGGTAAGTGGAGCTGAGTCCACGGCCAGATCAACCATGATCTTGTTGAATGGCGAAGCAGGCTCGAGGGGCTAGATGGCCTACTCCTGTTCCTAATTCTTATGTTCTTATGTTCCCCAACATCAGGAACATGCTTCCTGTATCTAACCTGTCCAGTCCTGTCAGAATTTTATATGTTTCTACTGGATCCCCTCTCATCCTTCTAAACTCCAGTGAATACAGGCCCAGTCGATCCAGTCTCTCCTCATATGTCAGTCCAGCCATCCCAGGAATCAGTCTGGTGAACGTTCGCTGCACTCCCTCAATAGCAAGAATGTCCTTCCTCAGATTAGGAGACCAAAACTGTACACAATATTCCAGGTGAGGTCTCACCAAGGCCCTGTACAACTGCAGTAAGACCTCCCTGATCTTATACTCAAAACCTCTAGCTTTGAAGGCCAACATACCATTTGCCTTCTTCACCACCTGCTGTACCTGCAGGCCAACTTTCAATGACTGATGTACCATGACACCCAGGTCTCGTTGTACCTCCCCTTTTCCTAATCTGCCGCCATTCAAATAATATTCTGCCTTCGTGTTTTTGCCCCCAAAGTGGATAACCTCACATTTATCCACATTACACTGCATCTGCCATGCATCTACCCACTCACCTAACCTGTCCAAGTCACCCTGCAGCCTCTTAGCATCCGCCTCACAGCTCACACCGCCACCCAGTTTAGTATCATCTGCAAACTTGGAGATATAACACTCAATTCCTTCATTCAAATCATTAATGTATATTGTAAATAGCTGGGATCCCAGCACTGAGCCCTGCGGTACCCCACTAGTGACTGCCTGCCATTCTGAAAAGGACTCGTTTATCCCGACTCTCTGCTTCCTGTCTGCCAACCAGTTCTCTATCCACATCAGTACATTACCCCCAAGACCATGTGCTTTAATTTTGCACAACAATCTCTTGTGTGGGACCTTGTCAAAAGCCTTTTGAATGTCCAAATACACCACATCCACTGGTTCTCCCTTGTCCACTCTACTAGTTACATCCGCAAAAAATTCCAGAAGATTTGTCAAGCATGATTTCCCTTTCATAAATCCATGTTGACTTGGACCGATCCTGTCACTGCTTACCAAATGCGCTGTTATTTCATCTTTAATAATTGATTCCAACATTTTTGCCACTACTGATGTCAGGCTAACCGGTCTATAATTACCTATTTTCTCTCTCCCTCCTTTTTTAAAAAGTGGTGTTACATTAGCTACCCTCCGGTCCATAGGAACTGATCCAGAATCGATAGACTGTTGGAAAATGATCACCAATGCACCCACTAATTCTAGGGCCATTTCCTTCAGTACTCTGGGATGCAGACTATCAGGCCCCAGGGGATTTATCGGCCGTCAATCCCATCAATTTCCAGAACACAATTTCCCGCTTTAGAAGGATATCCTTCAGTTCCTCCTTCTCACCAGACCCTCGGTCCCCTAGTACTTCCGAAAGGTTATTTGTGTCTTCTGTCGTGAAGTCAGAACCAAAGTATTTGTTCAACTGGTCTGCCATTTCTTTGTTCCCCATTATAAATTCACCTGAATCTGACTGCAAGAGACCTACGTTTGTCTTCACTAATCTTTTTCTCTTCACATATCTATAGAAGCTTTTGCAGTCAGTTTTATGTTCCCTGCAAGCTTCCTCTCATACTCGATTCTCCCCTTCCTAATTAAACCCTTTGTCCTCCTCTGCTGAATTCTAAATTTCTCCCAGTCCTCAGGTTTGCTGCTTTTTCTGGCCAATTTATATGCCTCTTCCTTGGATTTAACACTATCCTTAATTTCCCTTGTTAGCCACAGTTGAGCCACCTTCCCCATTTTATTTTTACTCCAGACAGGGATGTACAATTGTGGAAGTTCATCCATGTGATCTTTAAATGTTTGCCATTGCCCATCCACCATCAACCCTTTAAGTATCATTTGCTAGTCTATTCTAGCCAATTCACGCCTCATACCATCAAAGTTACCTTTCCTTAAGTTCAGGACCCTAGTTTCTGAATTAACTGTGTCACTCTCCATCTTAATAAAGAATTCTACCATATTATGGCACTCTTCCCCAAGGTGCCTCGCACAACAAGATTGCTAATTAGTCCTTTCTCATTACACATCACCCAGTCTAGGATGGCCAGCCCTCTAATTGGTTCCTCAACATATTGGTCCAGAAAACCATCCCTAATACACTCCAGGAAATCCTCCTCCACTGTATTGGTACCAGTTTGGTTAGCCCAATCTCTATAGAGATTAAAGTCACCCATGATAACTGCTGTACCTTTATTGCATGCATCCCTAATTTCTTGTTTGATGCTGTCCCCAACCTCAATACTACTGATTGGTGGTCTGTACACAACTCCCAAGAGCGTTTTCTGCCCTTTGGTATTCCGCAGCTCCACCCATACAAATCCCACATCATCCAAGCTCATGTCCTTCCTTACTATTGCATTAATTTCCTCTTTAACCAGCAACGCTACCCCTCTTCCTTTTCCTTTCTGTCTATCCTTCCTGAATGTTGAATATCCCTGGATGTTGAGTTCCCAGCCTTGGTCATCCTGGAGCCATGTCTCTATGATGCCAATTATATCATATTCATTAATTGCTACCTGTGCAGTTAATTCGTCCACTTTATTACGAATACTCCTCGCATTGAGGCACACAGCCTTCAGGCTTGTCTTTTTAACACACTTTGCCCTTTTAGAATTTTGCTGCAATGTGGCCTATTTGATTTTTGCCTTGGGTTTCTCTGCCCTCCACTTTTACTTTTCTTCTTTCTATCTTTCCTAGCCAGCTTCTGCCGAACAGCGTTGGACCATCGCCTGGTATAATCCATAGTGTTAAATCATGCACAGCTCCATCATACAATACCTTCACTGTCGCAATGTCAATGACTGGTATGGACTGTTTGGTGAAAGTGTGCAGCTTTGTCGAAATCGGATTTAGTTATGGCCTTTGTGCCTTGTTGCCCCACAGTTTCTCAACAGCCTTCTGGCTCATAATTGACTGACTTGCCACCGTGTCCAATTCCATGGAAACTGGAATACCGTTTAATTTGACTTTTAACATTATCAGAGGACTTTTGGTGGTGAAGGTTTGTACCCCATACACTTCCTCTTCAGCCTCGGGTTGAGTTGCCTCTCTTACTTGTTCAGCCGGATCGGTCATCTTCTGCCAACTCTGCCACGTGGTGAGTCGCAGCACGTCAGCACATTCGCTGGAGGTGCCCCATTGTTCCACAGCCGTTGCGCATGTCGTGCTTGAATCGACATTGATGGGCTCGATGATTACCCCCGCAGTGCCAACATGGTGCTAATGGATTCACATTCATGCCCCATGGCGGGCTCTGAGTCATCCTAGGTCTGGCCTCTGCGGGCGTGTAGGCCCTGCCATGTACAGTTCTTGCCTGCTGAAGGCGTTATTTTATGCACAGTACTTGCCAGTGAGTTCTGATGCTGCAATGATATCTGTTTAGTGTTATCGTTCGTGGACATAAAAGCCTGGGCTATCATGATGGTCTTGCTCAGATCGAGGGATTCGGCAGATAGCAGTTTGCAAGAATGACCTCGTGGCTGATTCCAAGCACGAAAAAGTCCTGCAACACTTCCCCCAAAAATCCAGCAAATACGCACGGTCCCGCAAGGCGTCTTAGGTCGGCGACATAGCTCGCCACGTCCTGGCCCTCGAAGCGGTGGTGCGTATAAAAGCGATACCTGGCCATTAAGATGTTCTCCTTTGGTTTGAGGTGTTCCCAAACCAGCGTGCACAGCTCTTCGTATGTCTTCTGCGTTGGTTTCGTTGGTGCTAGCAGATTTTTGATGAGGCCATATATCGTGGACCCGCAAATGGCGACGAAAAGCGTCCTGCGCTTGATTGCGGTTTCTTCCTTTTCCAGCTCATTGGCCACAAAGTACTGGTCAAGACGCTCAATGAAGAACTAGGGGGCACAGCCTCAAAATACGGGGGAGCCAACTTAAAACTGAGTTGAGACGGAATTTCTTCTCCCAGAGGGTTGTGAATCTGTGGAATTCTCTGCCCAAGGAAGCAGTTGAGGCTAGCTCATTGAATGTATTCAAATCACAGATAGATAGATTTTTAACCAATAAGGGAATTAAAGGTTACGGGGAGCGGGCAGGTAAGTGGAGCTGAGTCCACGGCCAGATCAGCCATGATCTCATTGAATGGCGGAGCAGGCTCGAGGGGCTAGATGGCCTACTCCTGTTCCTAATTCTTATGTTCTTATGTTCTTATGAAGGCTTCCCAATCATCACCCTCAACAAATCTCTCAAGAATACCAACGGCAGCCATAACTGCGTGAAAGTTCGTGATCTATTACTCATCGCCAATTGTTACATTTAAAATAACTCCACAAGACTGTCCATCTTAAGCTCAAACCGTTATTACCTTGGTCTCTTTATAGTAACTTCAGAGTGAGGAGGCAGCATGGTAGACTGCCTTTTATACCTGCTTGACCAGGGTGTGCAGGTGACCTTTGGTTCTCCCACAGGTGCGCCCCTTGGTGGCAAATCTTACACGTTGGTAATGTTTACATACATAACAGCACCTACGCTTGTTTTCCCTGTTCCTCCGCTGACTGCTCGGTACCACGGTATTGCCCTCTTGCCAAATCCCTGCAAGGCAGTCTGCGGGTTACCCAAACACCTGTTTGGGATTCATTTGGCATCCCAGCCATGGAACACCATTCCAAAGATATTTACAGGATCATCTCATTTCAATGAAGAAGCAGACCACAGAAATGAAAACAACAACCTTTTGGCTGGATGTAATTTATTGCAATGCACATCCATAAAAACTACAGCTGTCTCTTTAAATATTTTGGCCTAGAAATTCCCTACCTTACCGCCACATGTTTGCGCAGATTTCTTTAAAAATGGCGGCCGCTTCGCTTCTGCCTGCTTCTGACATGGGACACAGTGGCCTCCATTTGGGTGAGGGCCGTAGCTCTGCCGTTGCCAGTGCTTGCCTCTCAAATTCAAATGATCAGGTAGTGACGCCAATCGCCGTGCAACACCTGATTTGATACTATGACTGCTATTTTGAAGTGAGTGAAGTGAAGCCAGGAAGGTGAGGTGTGCCTTGTGTTTGATAGAGATTGTTGGTAGGTGAGTGATGGGGCAGGGGGTGATCGTTGAGCAGTGTGTGAGGCTAGAGATGCAATTAGTAGGGGACAGCTGTTGAAGATGCATTCACTGACCTTGACCACTGGCTTGAGGTCATAGAAACATAGAAATCAACAGCGCAGAAGGAGGCCATTTAGGCCCATCGCGCCTGCACCGGCCGACAAACAGCCACATGGCCCTCGGTCAGCAGCCCTGAAGGTTACATCTAAACCTATGAACAATGAACAATGGCGGAAAGGTAAAGAGCATCTGGCCCAACCAGTCTGGACCACACAACTGCCAAACGCATCGCAACATTTTACACTCCACCCCAACCGGAGCGATGTGATCTCGTGGGAGAGGCAAAAAAACAGATAAAAGTTCAGGCCAATTGGAGAAAAAAATCTGGGAAAATTCCTCTCCGACCCATCCAGGCGATCGAAACTAGTCCAGGATATCACTCTGGCCGTATTCGATTCCCTGAGGTACTTACCATCGTATCTGCACCAGCCAACAAGAGGTTATCCAGTCTAATCCCACTTGCAGGTTACGGCACTTCAAGTGTCCATCCAAGCACCTTTTAAATGTGGGGAGGGTTTCTTCCTCTACCACCCTTCCAGGCAGTGAGTTTCAGACCCCCACAATCCTCTGCATGAAGAAGCTTCCCCTCAAATCACCTCTAAATCTTCCACCAACCACTTTAAAACTATGCCCCCTCATAACTGACCCCTCTACCAAGGGAAATAGGCCCTTGATATCCATTATATTCAGGCCCCTCAAAATTTTATACACCTCAATGAGGTCTCCTCTCAGTCTCTTCTGTTCCAAGGAGACAAACCCAACCTGTCCTCATAGCTAAGATTCTCCATTCCAGGTAGCATCCTCGTAAATCTCTTCTGCACCCTAACCAGTCCAATCACGTCCTTCCTATAATATGGCGACCAGAACTGCACGCAGTTTTCCAGCTGTGGCCAGAGTATTATAGAATTTAAGCATAACCTCCCTGCTCTTGTAGTCTATGCCTCAGTCAATTAAGGCAAGCATTCCGTATGCCTTCCTAACCACCCTATCCACCTGGCCTGCTACTTTCAGGGATCTGTGCACAAGCACTCCAAGGTCCCTTTGTTCATATACACTTCTAAGTGGCCTACCATTTAATGTGTATACCCTTTCCTTATTAGCCCTCCCCAAGTGCATTACCTCACAATTCTCCGAATTAAATTCCATTTGCCACTTGACCAGTAGATTGATATCCTCCTGCTGTCCATGACTTTCCTCTTCATTATCAACCGCACAACCAATGTTAGTGTTATTTGGAAACTTCTTAATCATACCCCCTATATTCAAATCTAGTTCATTGATATATACCACAAAAAGCAAGGGACCCAGTACTGAGCCATGCGAAACCTCACTGGAAACATCCTTCCAGTCACAAAAACATCCATCAACCATTACCCTTTGCTTCCTGCCTCCAAGCCAATTTTGGATCCAACTTGCCACTTTGCCCTGGATCACATGGGCTATTACCTTCGTAACCAGTCTGCCATGTGGGACCTTATCAAAAGCTTTGCTAAAGTCCATATACACTACATCGTATGCACTACCTCATCAACCCTCCTGGTTACCTCCACGAAAAATGTAATCAGCTTAGTCAAACACGATCTTCCCTTAACATGAAACATGTTTGAGCACTGGAGCCAGGTCCTGGGAGGTGACACTGCTGGCAGTGAGTGCCTTGGCGATCTGGTCCCTCATCCTTCTTTCTGGAGGGCCACCTGGCCCCTGTGGGTAATGGACCTTTCTTCCAGTGTTGACCCCCTGCACAAAGCTGGAGTGCTGTGCGCGAAACCCTGGGGCCCCTTCCCTGGCTTGCTGAGTTATTTATTTTAGTGCTGGAACACTCTTCCCATTTTTTATGTGCAGAAGGTAATTCTGCTTTAAGAGCTGAAGACTACTATTTTGGAATTATTTTTAATGTTTTCTCTCAGAAGGCAGTTCAGCTCTAAGGGCTAAAGACTGTCTATTTTTAAATGATTTAAAAAAATTTTAGTTCCCTTTTAAGGGCTCAATACTTCTTTCTAAAATGACAGGCTAGCTTAAAGAAACCGCTGCCTCGCTCCAGGGACGCTACGGGTACGTTACATTGGGCCTCCTGCTGAGCCGTTGGTCACTCAGCTGCTCATTGCAATCATTCAAATCAAAATGACAATGCTGCCTGCAGTCTTGTTACGGGTATGAGTTAACCTCGCCCTGTGGGGGTACCGCCCAATTTCAGGCTTTAGCGGATTTCTAGGCCATAATGTATCATGCACGAGGAAATCCCTCCAGAAATTCTCTTTCCTTTATGGTGCTTCCATTGTGTGTCTGCCCCTTTAAGGTTACTGCTGCCTTTAAAGCCTAGGAAGCAGTCAGACATCCTCCTCTCTTCCTGGTTTGGATGATTAGTGTCCTTCCAAGTGTGCCCATGTACGGCCTGTGCAAAGCTCCTTCGCGTTAATTGTGGTGTCCCTGCACCTCAACTATAAACTCACATGAGGCATAGATATGTCAGACATGGTCCACTCTGTGGCCTTCACCTTTATTGCCAGGACCAAGAAGCGCTGACCCTGGGTGGGACCTCCCCTTTTATACCTGGAAACCCAGGTAAGGAGTGTCTCCCGCAAGTTCACCCACTGTGGTCAGGGTGTGCATTTCTAGGGTACAGGTGCAGTGTACATGAGTTACAGTTACATAACTATTGTCATTGCAAGATGGTGAAATACATGTCATCACCTCTCCCCTTAAGTCTTTTTGTTTCAGAAGTTGAGTCTGTCAGGTGGTCGCGCGCTCTCGTGCAGTGCCACAGTTGTGGCTCTGGTGGCTGAGCCTCAGCACGCGTCTCTGTCACTTGAGGTGATTCCGGCCTGTCCGGACTGGCCGCAGGGACTGTGCATGCTGAGGGCTGTCTTTGTTGCTCGTCCGCTGGCAGTGGTGTGGGTGCCATCTCATGCTCTTCTTCAGGTTCCTCCGTGTCTATGCTGAACCTTTTCTTTACTTGGTCCAAGTGTTTGCGGCATATTTGCCCATTGTTTAGTCGGACCACCATGACTTCTTCTTTGCCAATTACAGTGCACTCAAGCCACCTGGGTCCCAAAGCATGGTTAAGAACAAATACCGGGTCATCTATTTCTATACACCTCCCCCTTGAGTTTCGATCATGGAGCTCGGTTTGGGACTGGCGCTTGCCCTCAACAATGTCTGCCAGGGCTGGGTGAATGAGGGACAGCTGCGTCTTGAGCGTGCGTTTCATGAGGAGTTCCGCTGGTGGGACTCCTGTGAGCGAGTGCGGGCGGGACCTGTAGGCCAGCAGGAGGCGCGATAGGTGGTACTGAAGGGAGGATCCTTGGATGCGTAGCATGCCGTGTTTTATGACTTGGACCACCCGTTCTGCCTGGCCATTGGATGCCGGCTTGAACGGCGCTGTCCGGACGTGCGTGATACCATTGCCCGACATAAACTCTTGGAATTCATGGCTGGTGAAACACGGGCCATTGTCCCTGACCAGGATGTCCGGCAAGCCATGGGTCGCGAAAACCGTACGCAGACTCTCCACGGTGATGGATGTCGTGCACGAGTTCAATATGATGCACTCGATCCACTTCGAGTATGCATCGACAATGATCAGGAACATTTTCCCCATGAACGGGCCCACATATCCTACGTGAATACGTGACCATGGTCTGGTGGGCCAGGGCCACGGGCTGAGTGGGGCCTCCCTGGGGGCATTGCCCAGCTGGGCACACATCGTGCACCTGCGAACACAGTGTTCCAGGTCTGAGTCAATCCCCGACCACTATACATGTGACCGGGCAATGGCCTTCATTAACACGCTGCCAGGGTGCTCGCTGTGGAGTTCCCTGATGAACGCTTCCCTTCCTTTCTGGGGCATGACTACCCGACTGCCCCAAAGCAAGCAGTCGGCTTGGATGGAGAGCTCATCCATCCGTCTCTGAAATGGTCTGACTTCCTCGGGGCATGCCCTGTGTGCAGGCACCCAATCTCCAGTCAGGACACATTTCTTTATCATGGGTGGCATTTTAGTGTATGAGCTGTGGACGTCAGTCACATGAACCCACTGAACTTCAGCATCAATGGCTTTACCCCAGGCCTCATCCTGCATTGCAGACCGCTCGTCTGGTTCCTCTGTCTCGCAGATTAGCCTCGCTACTGCCTTTTTGCACATCCTGGCCAAGTGTCCACTGACATTACAAATCCTACAAGTATATTGCTGGAACCTGCAGCTTTTTGCAGTGTGTCTACCCCCCACACCTCCAGCATGAGCTGAGGTTGACATTGCTGTTTACAAAAGGACTATTACCAGGCATTCCTCTCTGATTGCCCATTTGGCTGTTTCTAAGCACTCTGATGGAGGGTGTTAATGGTCCCATCGTGGGACGCATTGTTCCTCGAGATAGCGTGAATTGCCAATCCCCTTTCCAGTGTCCTTGTTGCGGGCCCACCCTAGAGCCTGTTGCTGCCCGGGTGATTTCGAAATGCCCTTGCCTGCCTGTGGGGTCCCGAGCTGCGTTCACCATGTTAACTCCCTGGTCGGTTGCCACGTTTGGACCAGGGCTGCGCGCGTAAATTAGCTTGGTCTCCTCTTCCCCTGCCATAAAGGTCTGAGCTATCAACGCTGCCCCTTCTAAAGTCTAGTCCTTAGTCTTTATGAGCTTCCTGAAAATGCCGGCATGAATAATGCCCTCGATGAAAAAGTCCCTTAACATTTCCCCCCTGCAGGCATCGGAGAACTTACAGAGACTGGCCAAGCGCCGCAATTCCGCCACGAAGTCGGAGACGTTTTGTCCCTCCTGAGTAGAACCAGTGCCGGGCCATGTGTATGCTACTCGCCGGCTTGAGATGCTCATTGATCAGCTGGCTGAGCTCTTTAAAAGACTTGTCCGCCGGCTTTTGGGATGCGAGCAGTTCTTTCATCAACGCATACGCCTGTGGTCCGCAGCTGGTCAGTAGATGCGCCCTCCGCTTGTCAGCCGCTGTCTCTTCTAGCCAGTCCTTTGTGACAAAGCTCTGCTGGAGTCTTTTCACGAAGCCGTCCCAGTCCTCACCCACACAGTAACGTTCCTCTGTGCCATCGGTGGCCATCCTCTTGGTTCGGTGATTCCCGTTTCTCGTCGCCAAATGTGGTGTCCCTGCACCTCTACTACAAACTCACACGAGGCATAGATATGTCAGACACGGTCACTCTGTGACCTTCACCTTTATTGCCAGGACTAAGGAATGCTGACCCTGGGTGGGACCTCCCCTTTTATACCTGGAAACCCAAGTGAGGAGTGTCTCCCGCAAGTTCACCCCCTGTGATCAGGGTGTGCATTTCTAGAGTACAGGTACAGTGTACATGAGTTACAGTTACATGACTATGTCATTGCAAGATGGTGAAATACATGACATTAATTATGCCTCAGTGGAAGTTTGGTTGCTGAGCTTGGTTAAGCTTATTTCTGATGTTCTCTGCAGTACTTGCTTCTGGACAGTGCTGGGAGAAGAATATCGGTTCTTGTTTTTTTTAGCTAAAATGTCCTGCAGACTGAGCAAGTCTGCTTTAATCTCTGTGTGAAACAATATAAACTGCCAGTCGGTGGCTGAAGCTGCCTGTCACCTGGTCCTTACTGGAAGATGAATTTTGTCAGTCAGATGTTCTTATTGGATCAAATTACAGTTTTAAAAATAGCACAGCACAAACTGTGCTTCATTAAAGCAATTCACTTTCCCAACCACTTGAAACTTTTCAAAAGGAAGAACTGTCATCAGCACAGATTATTTACCGTGAATCACTTGAGCAGCAATAAATTGACGAAAGCCACTCCTCCCCTGAGCAAACCAGAGAACCACAACGAGCCAATA
The DNA here is from genome assembly GCF_044704955.1 of Pristiophorus japonicus. Lineage (NCBI taxonomy): Eukaryota > Metazoa > Chordata > Chondrichthyes > Pristiophoridae > Pristiophorus > Pristiophorus japonicus. The sequence continues at coordinate 159,681,706 of NC_091979.1, read as the reverse complement.
AAATGACCTTCGATGGCATGTGCTTAAATTAGATTAGTACTACCCCAACATGAAAATACCAGACAATCTTTTATTGTACTTTTTAGTCTTTGGTAATGTACTGTTCCTTCAGAAAGGTTCCTAGGTGCTTCGATGTTGCACAATTCTCAAAATATTGTCCATTCACATTTCGGAACTTAATTTGAATTTAACTCCGTTGGCAGTTATGTTCTTTTTGATTTTCAAAATACACGCTCTCTATCAGATTACAAAGTTAAAATCATTTTTTGCAGCTCTAATGCCATCTATTTTATAATCAGAGAATTAAAGTGGTAAACCACTTTTAAATCCATGTAGATTTTGTAAATAACTTAAAAATTGCATTCTCCTATTTTTTAAAATTTTGGATCAAATTTGCTCATCCAGTTCGTGCCTTGAAAAATGATGGGCATTCTGGCGGACCCCTGGTAAGTGGAGAGTATTCAACCGCACTCCTGACTTGTGCCCTGTAGATGGTGGAAAGGTTTTGGGGAGTCAGGAGGTGAGACACTTGCGACAGAATACCCAGCCTTTGCCCTGCTCTTATAGCCACAGTATTTATGTGGTGGGTCCAGTTAAGTTTCTGGTCAATGGTGACCCCAGGATATTGATGGTGGGGGATTTGACTATGGTAATGCCATTGAATGTCAAGGTGAAGTGGTTAGGCTCTCTCTTGTTGGAAATGATCATTGCCTAGCACTTATGTGGCACGAATGTTACTTGCCACTTATTAGCCTAATCCTGAATGCAATCCAGTCTTGCTGCATGTGGGCATGGACTGCTTTATTTTCTGAGGAGTTGCGAATGGAACTGCACACTGGATCATCAGTGAACATCCCCACTTCTGGCGTTATGGGGAGGGAAGGTCAGTGATGAAGCAACCGAAAATGGTTGGGCCTAGGACACTGGCCTGAGGAACTCCTGTAGCAATGCCCTGGGGCTGAGATGCACTTGTGAAATACATACACTTTGAGCGGGTTTCAGACATGCACAGCAGTAAGTAAATTACTGCTTTCTCATCCTACTTGAAGAGGCCATTGATAGGAGGCATGTGTGGGAAGAAAAATATAAATAAAAAAATACATTTGGTTCATTGTTGTTGTGTAGGATGGGGAGAGGAGGAAAGGAGGAGGAGCAGGCTAGAGAGAAAATATATTTCAAAAATGTGAAGTAGTGGCACAGAATTGGGTTGTAAGGCATGGAAAATGTAGAAACATAAATAAAGAGGCAGGATGAAAAGTGTCTATTGAGTTACACAGAGATAAATGGGAGAGTGTTTATGATGGAGAGCAGTAAGTGTCATTTGCTACTTCTATTTTTGTGCAATTGATTCTTGGAGCTTATTGGATGCTATTGACCATGGAAAGAATAATACTATGGGGTAGGATTTCTGCCATTTGCTATTTCTAGCAAAATCATAAACACACGTATAAATAAAGCATTTACAATTTTATTATATTGAAGAGTGGAAATATAGAAACATAGAAACATAGAAAATAGGTGCAGGAGTAGGCCATTCGGCCCTTTGAGCCTGCACCACCATTCAATAAGATCATGGCTGATCATTCCCTCAGTACCCCTTTCCTGCTTTCTCTCCATCCCCCTTGATCCCTTTAGCCATAAGGGCCATATCTAACTCCCTTTTGAATATATCTAACGAACTGGCCTCAACAACTCTCTGCGGTAGAGAATTCCACAGGTTCACAATTCTCTGAGTGAAGAAGTTTCTCCTCATCTCGGTCCTAATTGGCTTACCCCTTATTCTTAGATTGTGACCCCTGGTTCTGGACTTCCCCAACATCGGGAACATTCCTCCTGCATCTAACCTGTCCAATCTCGTCAGAACTTTATATGTTTCGATGAGATCCCCTATCATTCTTCTAAATTCCAGTGAATATAAGCCTAGTCGATCCAGTCTTTCTTCATATGTCAGTCCTGCCATCCCGGGAATCAGTCTGGTGAACCTTCGCTCCACTCCCTCAATAGCAAGAATGTCCTTCCTCAGATTAGGAGACCAAAACTGTAAACAATATTCAAGGTGTGGTCTCTCCAAGGCCCTGTATAACTGCAGTAAGATCTCCCTGCTCCTATACTCAATTCCACTCGCCATGAAGGCCAACATGCCATTTGTCTCTTCACCGCCTGCTGTACCTGCATGCCAACTTTCAATGACTGATGTACCATGACACCCAGGTCTCGTTGCACCCCTTTTCCTAATCTGTCACTATTCAGATAATATTCTGCCTTCCTGTTTTTGCCACCAAAGTGGATAACCTCACATTTATCTACATACTGTATCTGCCATGCATTTGCCCACTTATCTAACCTGTCCAAGTCACTCTGCAGCCTCTTAGCATCCTCCTCACAGCACACACTGCCACCCAGCTTAGTGTCATCTGCAAACTTGGAGATATTACATTCAATTCCTTCGTCTAAATCATTAATGTATATTGTAAATAGCTGGGGTCCCAGCACTGAACTTTGCGGTATCCCACTAGTCACTGCCTGCCATTCTGAAAAGGACCCATTTATTCCTACTCTTTGCTCCCTGTCTGCCAACCAGTTTTCTATCCACATCAGTACATTACCCCCAATACCATGTGCTTTAATTTTGCACAACAATCTCTTGTGTGGGTCGTTGTCAAAAGCCTTTTGAAAGTCCAAATACACCACATCCACTGGTTCTCCCTTGTCCACTCTACTAGTTACATCCTCAAAAAATTCAGAAGATTTGTCAAGCATGATTTCTCTTTCATAAATCCATGCTGACTTGGACCGAAGGAGCACAAGGACTAGCTGATTAGGAAACAATGGCTGGGATGTTCAGTCCTTCTGTGTTTACTTGTATACTGGACTTTGCCCCGACTGCAGAAACATTGAACTCTCTTATATCTTGTCCCTATATCTCAGTTTACAGCCTGGAAAAATAGCATCCAACAACACAGATTAATTCATAATGACCCTGTCACAGTCATAGGCCCCGATATTGGTAGCCTTACCGCCCACTGCCGCCTGCTGCCGCTGACTGCTACCCGAGTTTTGCTGGCGTTTTCCTCACCTTGCCATTTTCCACTTGGGCTGGAGCGGGCGGGAGGGGAGTAATGCAGGGAACCGCCCGCTGACGTCCTCTGGTGGCTAATTCGTGTAAGTGGCCTCCTGCCCGCCAAGATGCCAGATTGGTGCGGGCAGGAGTTGGCGGGTCTGAAGACGTGCAAGAAAAGGTTAATGAACATCTTTAGAAAAAAATTTTTACAGCGACTTACCTGGATGGGGTCCCCTGAAGGTGGTCTTTATTTTTGGTAATGTTTTTTACTTTCCAGGTCTTCCACCCTCCCTGGAACCGACTCCATCCTCGGCGGCACTTGGACGGCAAGCTCATTTGCTGCCGAGATTGAGAGCTCCCGCCTGCTGCTGTCCAGATTGACGGCGTAAGCCGTTGTTTGGCTGCCGGGCGGTGTTGCCACCTCTTTTAGAGGAATCTTTCAGGCAAAGTACCGCCCGGTCTCTCGGCAGCCATCGGCGATCCTTTGGGCGGCAGGTGAGAGGGCCTTGCAGTACATGAAAACCGTGGCCATAGAATTTATAACAATGTTCAACAAAAGTCCTTCTCTAGCCTGCTAAACGAAAATGCCTCAAAGGAGAGAAACAGTGGTTGTTGGACATGTCAGGAGAAATAAAAAGGAAAATGAAATGGCTGTGATTGAGTTTTAAGGCATGGTTGAAGAGAAGACTTCTGAATGCAGATTGGGTGATTACTTTGCTGAACACCTCCATTCAGTCTGCAAGTATGACCCTTAGCTTCTGGTCACTTACCACTTTAATTCTCTTACTCTGGCATCTCCGTTCTCAGCCTCCTACACTGTTCTAATGAAGCTCAATGCAAGCTTGAGGAACAGCACCTCATCTTTCGATTAGGCGCTTTACAGCCTTCCGGACTCAACATTGAATTCGACAACTTTAGATCATAACCACTGCTCCAATTTTCTCAGACAGCAGATGCTGGTAATGGTTCTGCTGTTGCCATTTACACCGTTTCTAAACCCATGTTTTGTTTCTTTACTTGTCCCATTACCACCCCGTTTTGCCTTGCAACATTATCTCTTTTGTCAATTAATCCCTCCTGCCCTGCACCCTATCACAGACTTCCCTTTTGTTATCTGGACAAGGAAGGATCGAGGGAACAGATCATCGGCTTCACGGACAAGGTGACTGTGATGAGCGGCGAGATGAAACAAAACCACGGAGAATGGAATGAGTAAGGGCTCAGATGGAGGGCAGGACGGAAAGTTATGAGTTATGGGACAGTTAGCTGAGCCAGCAACAACTTTGTGGATGACCTCAATTTTGGACATGAAAAAATCCTTGTATTTTGAGTCTGAAGTCAGACTGGGAGTGAAGATGGTCCAAGGAAACATCTCCCCTCATGCATGTATGTATTTATTTCTGGTTTGTTTATTTCAGTAGTAGTCATACAATTTATATTACTACTATTCACACATTTTATGTCAGCAATGTTCTTTCTATATGCCTATACTGTATCTATGTGTCCAATTTTTGCCATGTCATTCGTCTCAATGGGTTTCATTATACGGGTGTCAACCAGTGAGGGACAGCATGTCAAAGAGCCTTGAACAACAAACATGCCACCTTTAATGAAAGTAAGCTGGATAAAAATGCTTATTCCTGCGGTTTCACTTCTTACAGCAGTATCAATAACAGTAGTGCCAACAGGTTCCCCCCCACAGCTCATCCCTTATTGTCCCAGGGGACCCAACTGTTACAGGTTTTGGGTTTTCACTCCAAATATTGGGCTCAATTTTCCCCAAAGCATTTCTTTGGCATACTTGAAGAGTTACACCCAATTTTTTGGGCCTAAGTACGCCAAAAAAAAAGATTCTAAGTTTCCCCATTGGATTTCTTCATTTTGGTGTGGCCTAACTTGGCCTTTAGTTTTGGGAGTGGAGCCTTGACCTGCGCCAAAAAGATCGGGCTGCCATGGTAACCAGAGACACGATGCAAGCTGAAGCATACAGCCAGCACCCAACACAATAATAGAATTGAAAAACTTACCTCCAACCCCGCCCAAAGGGCTTGCCGGTCCAGTCCCATTCCCAGTCCCCGGATTGTTTGAGATCTCTCCCTTTCTCTCTCTCTCTCTCTCTCAAGTCCTGCTTCCTGCTTCCTATGAACCAGGGTGTGCCTTTACCTGCCAAATATCTGGGTGATTTGTTACAAGCCCAGGGGTTGAACAGATAAGGCTTTTCACTGTGTGTAGGCTTGCTCGTTAAATTCTTGGCCCTCAAAGTCATCTCACTCAAATTTGGAATATAGTAAAATAAACACTTCACTAGACCATTCGGTGGGCTACAAATGGACAGATTTATTCATCAGTAAATGGATAAGTTAAGAGTAGCCATAGCATATATAGATTTAAAGGCTTAACATCTGTTGCACTAAACTTTAATGTGAACTAAACTGATACAAAGTCCCTTACATGGCAGTTAACTGCTTACATTTCACCAAGTCTCTCTGGTCTATCATATCTCTCGGAAAGTTTGAGATAGACAACTCAATTGGAATAAGACAGGCTGAGATACACTTTCAAAATGTGACTGGGACAAAGGAAATTTAAATATGTATCTCTTAAAATCAAATAGGGCGGCCAAACTAATAGTTTCGAACAAAACTCACAGGACATTTGTATTTGAAACTGAACAGCTTGGCCTCTCTCTTGGATACCTGTCTCAGACATACCAGGACAGATTTTCCTCTTTTACACTTGGATGCAAATAATTACCTGGGCAGAGTGCATATAAGAAAGTTGGGCAGAGAGGTATGAATGCCCACAGCGGAGCCTGTCCACTTTTCCATCCATTTAAGGTCTTGGGCAGGAAATCAGGCAGGTTTCATTGCACGTATAGAGTTCTCCCCACCTGATTTTCCTCAAAACATCATGTGCCATTTTCTGTGAATGAACCTAGATTTTACCCCCATTGTGAGCTACCATGACACAGAAAGAAACTGATAACATGAGACATCACGGACACACCAACCCCAAAACATCATCCACTGCTTCCAACAGCACCACTACAAAATGCACAGGGCCACCAAAAGTATTGCAGGTATCACAAGCTCAAACAAATGATTACAGGAGCTGCACCATGACAAACCACCATCCAGTTTATTGTCAGCGGTGCCACTGGATGTCAACTGGTATGTTGTTAAAATTCCACGTGATGCTGATAAAGGTGTGAAACATAGAAGATTTTAGCACCAAGTACTGATTAAACTAAATCAGTCCATGCTCCTCTGGTGTCAGCTGGTTATTAGGGTAGTGAGTAGCTGAGCTATACAGAATAGGAATATCTCAGGTTGAATTTCCAGCCTGTTAGCCGCTCTCAGCTGAGGCAGCAGTAAGGCTGCTAAGACTGTACTCAGTGACCCTGGCTAAAGTTGTGACTCCTAATCACTAACCAGCAGCTCCTGCTGGAAGTATGCATATATGGATATTGGATGAGGCCCAACTATGATGCCTTCCCCCCCTCTCCCCCACCTCGGGTGAGGTACCGGAAGGCCGGCTTAGAACTGCAACCCTCAGCAATGTCTTCAAGAGAGGGAGGAAAGGGAGAACATTGGTGGAAAAACCCTTTTGGCTTACTTAAACATACATTGACAAAGACTACCTAGATACAAGAGGATAGATTTTCCCCACCTTCACCCCTGGAGTGGAGGAGGGGGGCTGGTACATTTGCAGCCGCCAGCGCATATCAGAATATCGCAGGCATGTTACCCAGATTCACTCTGACAGCGGGCAAGGTATCTCGCTGTAGGCATAGACTCTGAAAATCCACCATCTATACAAAGAATGAACTGAACTGCAACGGCAAATCCATGAGCTGAATCAGTAGTGATCTGTTTGGTGAGTTCTTAATATCATGTTTATTCTTGTTTGGTTTAAAAAATAATAATCTTTATATTTCAGTGCAGTGCTAGGTGTTCTGCAGAGAAAGAGTGACCGAGTAGCTCACTTTGTTGAGTAAAAGTAGAAAGCAGGTCAGGATAGCAATGCATTCAGGAGGCAAAACAAGAAAATCAAACAATAAAGTGAGTGAGGAGGAAAGCTCAGTGAGGCATGTGGAAAAGTAATTAAAGTAACAGCAGAGGAAGAACGATGAATGAGCTCAGGGAGGGATGGAGAGACTTATGCCCTGTTTATACTGAGTCTGACAGTGGCTGCTGCAGGATAAACCTGCTCTGTCCCAGTTCAGTTGAAGTCATTTGTAGAATTCACAGCAGTTGTATTCAGCAAAATCTGCAAACTTGTGCTTCCTGTCTGGAAAAGTGCACGTCTGTCTGGCTTACATTGTTGTTACTGCCTAAGTACTATGGCTGGAACATTGCCTTGTAATTAGCATGAATCTAACAATTTTCTGGCTCAGATTTCTGGAGTGAAAAAGTGAAAGTTCCCCTAAGATAACCTTTTTTTGTTGCCTTGTGCCCGTTTATATTATTTGGCAATTGAAACACCTCCCCTCTCCGACAAATCTGTTCAGGAAATTATAAAATAAACACATCAGACTCTTCCTAACATGAGTTGGGTTCTGACACAGACCAGCAATGTTTGATAGTCTCCAGAGTTCATTATGGGTGGATCCAAAAGAAAACTGAAATCCAGCCACACCATGAAACAGTATGAGTACACGTTCCTACTGTACATGTTCACGTGGTCCGAGGGCTTCACCATGTGGCCAGAATGAGAAAAGCAGGATGTTATTGTTAGATCCCAAATAGCAATCAATACTCAGTGAAATACATACTTCACTTTCAATCAATGTGCTTTCCAACCTAAAAAACCTGTACAAATTAACCAATGGTTTCAAAAATGTTGATACTTTTATGTACATGAGGGAGAAAGGAATCAAAGGATATGCTGATAAAGATAAAGTAGGGTGGGGGGTGTCATATATCCTACATGGCTACTTTTGGTACCATCATAAGGTGTGCCACCAGAGGGCACAGCAGTGGGCGACTTGTAGGTTACCTGTGCAGGTGTGCCTGGCCTAGTATAAAAGGCAGGCCACCAGGTGTGATCCTCGGGAGTTAACAAATAAAGGACTAAGGTTACTACAGTTCAATACAACACATTGCCTTGTGGCGTCATTACTAGAGCATCTAAGGACACAACAATTGGCGACGAGATTATGAACTTTCAAGCGAAAATGGCTTCCCTTGGCACGTTGCAGCAGTTCGCCGATGGTGATGATTGGGACACCTTTGTGGAGAGGCGAGAACATTTCTTCACAGCAAACGACCTGGCAGGAGATGACCCGGCCACACTGGCTGATAAGCGCCGAGCTATCTTGCTAAACAGTTGTGGACCCACCATCTATGGCCTCGTCAGGGACTTGCTAGCACCAGCCAAGACAATGACCAAGACGTACAAGGAGCTCGTAACCCTGATCCATGAGCAACTCAAGCCCAAGGAGAGCATTTTCACAGCCAGACACCGGTTTTATACCCACCGACGACCCGAAGGCCAGGAAGTCACGAAGTACGTCGCAGACCTCAGGAGGCTGGCGGCACCGTGCGAGTTCGGCACCCACCTCAACGAAGCACTGCGGGACATTTTTGTCATTGGAATCGGCCATGAGGGCCTTCTTCATAAGCTACTGTCGGTGGATACCACAGTCACACTGCAGAAGGCCATCTCCGTGAGCCAGTCATTCGTGACCTCGACCTGCGGCTCTAGGCAGATGACTCACCCTCAGGACTCAAACCCGGCAGGTACTGTGCACAGAGTGGCGCCGTTTAGAGGCTGGACTCTAGAACGTGAACCCTCTCAGGGAAGAGAGAACAGGCCCCCGAGTCCCTTAACTCAGAGGGGGGCTAATCGAGTAGCACCATGCTGGCGTTGCGGAGGGAATCACAGGGCTCACCAGTGATTGGCTGGTGATTGGTGAGTAGCTTTTCTTTTTCTTTTTTATATCAGTAAGTAACCTGTTAACATTGTTGTTGCCAACTTAAGTGTATCTAAGGGTTAAGACACTTCCGGTGTCCCTGACGACTACGTGTGCGGGAAGTGTATCCGCCTCCAGCTCCTGACGGACTGCGTTGCAGAATTGGAGCTGAGGGTGGATTCACTCTGGAGCATCCACGATGCTGAGAATAACGTGAGTAGCACGTATAGCGAGTTGGTCTTACAGCAGGTGAAGGGTCCACAGCCAGAAAGGGAATGGAAGACCAGCAGGAAGAGTAGTGCAAGGAAGGTAGTGTAGGGGTCCCCTGCAGTCACCCCTCTGCAAAACAGATACACCGCTTTGAGTTCTGTTGAGGGGGATAACTCATCACGGGAGGGCAGCAGCAGCCAAGTTCATGGCACCGTGGCTGGCTCTGCTGCACAGGAGGGCAGGAAAAAGAGTGGGAGAGCGATAGCGACAGGGGATTCAATTGTAAGGGGAATAGATAGGCGTTTCTGCGGCCGCAACCGAGACTCCAGGATGGTATGTTGCCTCCCTGGTGCAAGGGTCAAGGATGTCTCGGAGCGGGTGCAGGACATTCTGAAAAGGGAGGCTGAACAGCCAGTTGTCGTAGTGCACATTGGTACCAACGATATAGGTAAAAAAAGGATGAGGTCCTACGAGACAAATTTAAGGAGCTAGGAGCTAAATTAAAAAGTAGGACCTCAAAAGTAGTAATCTCGGGATTGCTACCAGTGCCACGAGCTAGTCAGAGTAGGAATCGCAGGATAGCTCAGATGAATACATGGCTTGAGCAGTGGTGCAGCAGGGAGGGATTCAAATTCCTGGGGCATTGGAACCAGTTCTAGGGAAGGTGGGACCAGTACAAACCGGACGGTCTGCACCTAGGCAGGACTGGAACCAATGTCCGAGGGGGAGTGTTTGCCAGTGCTGTTGGGGAGGAGTTAAACTAATATGGCAGGGGGATGGGAACCAATGCAGGGAGACAGAGGGAAACAAAATGGAGACAGAAGCAAAAGACAGAAAGGAGATGAGTAAAAGTGGTGGGCAGAGAAACCCAAGGCAAAAAACAAAAAGGGCCACTGTACAGCAAAATTCTAAAGGGTCAAAGTGTAATAAAAAGGCAAGCCTGAAAGCTAGGTGCCTCAATGCGGTGAGTATTCGGAACCCAGGAGAGGGCTCTGAAATAGTTAGAGTGGGTGAGAGCTCAGATGAACAGGACGAATGCAAGAAAGAATGCTAAAGGCAGGAGGCAACAGAGCAGAGTAGCACTGGGGTAAGTGTAAACTACAAGGTGATAGGAAGGGACAATATGTATGAATATAAAGGGGGCTGCAGGAGGGGTCAAAACTAAAAATCATGGTTTAAAAACTAGTATTAAAACACTCTACCTAAACGCACGCAGCATTCGAAATAAAGTAAATGAGTTGATGACACAAATCATTTCAAATGGGTATGATTTGGTAACCTTTACAGAAACGTGGTTGCAGGGTGGCCAAGACTGGGAATTAAACATACAGAGGTATCTGACAATTCGGAAAGATAGACAAGAAGGGAAAGGAGGTGGGGTAGCTCTGCTAATAAAGGATGATATTAGGGCAGTTGTGAGAGATGATATTGGCTCTAATGAACAAAATGTTGAATCATTGTGGGTGGAGATTAGAGATAGTAAGGGGAAAAAGTCACTGGTGGGCGTAGTTTATAGGCCCCCAAATAATAATTTCATGGTGGGGCGGACAATAATCAAGGGAATAATGGAGGCATGTGAAAAAGGAACGGCAGTAAGCATGGGGGATTTTAATCTACATATCGATTGGTCAAATCAAATCGCACGGGGTAACCTTGAGGTCAAATCACATGGGGTAGCCTTGAGGAGGAATTCATAGAATGCATACGGGATTGTTTCTCAGAACAGTATGTTACAGAACCTACAAGGGAGCAAGCTATCTTAGATCTGGTCCTGTGAAATGAGACAGGAATAATAAACGATCTCCAAGTAAAAGATCCTCTCGGAATGAGCGATCACAGTATGGTTGAATTTGTAATACAGATTGAGGGTGAGGAAGTAGTGTCTCAAACGAACATACTATGCTTAAACAAAGGGGACTACAGTGGGATGAGGGCAGAGTTGGCTAAAGTAGACTGGGAACACAGACAAAACGGTGGCACAATTGAGGAACAGTGGAGGACTTTTAAGGAGCTCTTTCATCGTGCTCAACAAAAATATATTCCAGTGAAAAAGAAGGGCGGTAAGAGAAGGGATAATCAGCCGTGGATAATGAAGGAAATAAAGGAGAGTATCAAATTAAAAACCAATGCGTATAAGGTGGCCAAGGTTAGTGGGAAACTAGCAGATTGGGAAAATTTTAAACGACAGCAAAGAATGACTAAGAAAGCAATAAAGAAAAGAAAGATAGATTACGAAAGTAAACTTGCGCAAAACATAAAAACAGATAGTAAAAGCTTTTACCGATACATAAAACGGAAAAGAGTGACTCAAGTAAATGTTGGTCCCTTAGAAGATGAGAAGGGGGATTTAATAATGGGAAATGTGGAAATGGCTGAGACCTTAAACAATTATTTTGCTTCGGTCTTCACAGTGGAAGACACAAAAACCATGCCAAAAATTGCTGGTCACGGGAATGTGGGAAGGGAGGACCTTGAGATAATCACTATCACTAGCGGAATAGTGCTGGACAGGCTAATGGGACTCAAGGTAGACAAGTCCCCTGGTCCTGATGTAATGCATCCCAGGGTATTAAAAGAGATGGCGGAAGTTATAGCAGATGCATTCGTTATAATCTACCAAAATTCTCTGGACTCTGGGGCGGTACCAGCGGATTGGAAAGCAGCTAATGTAATGCCTCTGTTTAAAAAAGGGTGCAGACAAAAGGCAGGTAACTATAGGCCGGTTAGTTTAACATCTGTAGTGGGGAAAATGCTTGAAGCTATCATTAAGGAAGAAATAGCGGGACATCTAGATAGGAATAGTGCAATCAAGCAGACGCAACATTGATTCATGAAGGGGAAATCATGTTTAACTAATTTACTGGAATTCTTTGAGGATATAACAAGCATGGTGGATAGAGGTGTACCGATGGATGTGGTGTATTTAGATTTTCAAAAGGCATTAGATAAGGTGCCACACAAAAGATTACTGAAGAAGATAAAGGTACGCGGAGTAAGAGGAAATGTATTAGCATGGATAGAGAATTGGCTGGCTGACAGAAAGCAGAGAGTCGGGATAAATGGGTCCTTTTTGGGTTGGAAATCAGTGGTTAGTGGTGTGCTACAGGGATCGGTGCTGGGACCACAACTGTTTACAATATACAGAGATGACCTGGAAGAGAGGACGGAGTGTAGTGTAACAAAATTTGCAGATGACACAAAGATTAGTGGGAAAGCTGATTGTGTAGAGGACACAGAGAGGCTGCAAAGAGATTTGGATAGATTAAGCGAATGGGCTAAGATTTGGCAGATGGAATACAATGTCGGAAAATGTGAGGTCATCCACCTTGGGAAAAAAAAACAGTAAAAGGGAATATTATTTGAATGGGGAGAAATTACAACATGCTGCGGTGCAGAGGGACCTGGGGGTCCTTGTGCATGAATCCCAAAAAGTTAGTTTGCAGGTGCAGCAGGTAATCAGGAAGGCAAATGGAATGTTGGCCTTCATTGCGAGAGGGATGGAGTACAAAAGCAGGGAGGTCCTGCTGCAACTGTACAGGATATTGGTGAGGCCGCACCTGGAGTACTACATGCAGTTTTGGTCACCATACTTAAGGAAGAATATACTAGCTTTGGAGGGGGTACAGAGACGATTCACTAGGCTGATTCCGGAGATGAGGGGTTACCTTATGATGATAGATTGAGTAGACTGGGTCTTTACTCGTTGGAGTTCAGAAGAATGAAGGGTGATCTTATAGAAACATTTAAAATAATGAAAGGGATAAACAAGATAGAGGCAGAGCAGTTGTTTCCACTGGTCGGGGAGACTAGAACTAGGGGGCACAGCCTCAAAATACGGGGGAGCCAATTTAAACCGAGTTGAGAAGGAATTTCTTCTCCCAGAGTGTTGTGAATCTGTGGAATTCTCTGCCCAAGGAAGCAGTTGAGGCTAGTTCATTGAATGTATTCAAATCACAGTTCGATAGATTTTTAACCAATAAGGGAATTAAGGATTATGGGGAGCGGGCGGATAAGTGGAGCTGATTCCACGGCCAGATTAGCCATGATCTTGTTGAATGGCGGAGCAGGCTCGAGGGGCTAGATGGCCTACTCCTGTTCCTAATTCTTATGTTCTTATGTTCATATGAGACTGCACACAGGGAGGTTAAAGTAACAGTGACCTCAGTCTTTATTAAGACACTCCAGAGTGAGGAACAGGCCTTAGGGGCCGGCTTATATACAGTGCTCCCAAGGGATGCTGAGATCCCTTGGGACTTCAGGGGATGCGCTCCCTGATGGCAGAACATGGGAGTGCATGCTTTACAGATACACAACATCACTCCCCCGCAAAGTCAAAGTGAAAACTATTTACAAGGTGAGGCGGGCGGATCCTTTCTTTCCCTGGTGGACCGCCTCGGTACAAATGTCTGTTGTGGTGTGTTGGCTGTGCTTTCGCTGGGCTGGCTTGTTGGCCCTGCAGGGCAGCTGCGTGAGCCTGGCCTTGCTGGGCTGTTGGGCGTGATGGGTTTGATTTCCTGGTCCAGGGTGGTGTCGTTCATCCTTTGGGTATGTGTTGTGGGCTCGAAAAAGGTGGTGTCTGCTGTGGGTTGTTCAGGGCAGTCTGTGAACCGCAGCCTAGTTTGGTCCAGGTGCTTTCTGCAAATTTGTCCATTGTCTAGCTTGACTACAAAAACCCTACTCCCTTCTTTTGCTATCACCGTGCCCGCGATCCACTTGGGACCATGTCCATAGTTTAGCACATACACAGGGTCATTCAGATCAATTTCCCGTGACACAGTGGCGTGATCATCGTTTACATTTTGTTGCTGCCGCCTGCTCTCTACCTGATCATGCAGGTTGGGGTGAACCAGCAAGAGTTTGGTTTTAAGTGTCCTTTTCATGAGTAACTCAGCCGGGGGCACCCCTGTGAGTGAGTGGGGTCTCGTGCGGTAGCTGAGCAGTACTCGGGACAGGCGGGTTTGGAGTGAGCCTTCTGTGACTCATTTAAGGCTCTGTTTGATGGTTTGTACTGCCCGCTCTGCCTGCCCATTGGAGGCTGGTTTAAACGGGGTCAAGGTGACATGTTTGATCCCATTGCGGGTCATGAATTCTTTAAATTCGGCACTGGTGAAACATGGCCCGTTGTCACTGACCAGTATGTCAGGCAGGCCGTGGGTGGCAAACATGGCCCTCAGGCTTTCAATGGTGGCGGTGGCGGTGTTTCCCGACATTATTTCACATTCAATCCATTTTGAAAAAGCATCCACCACCACCAGGAACATTTTACCGAGAAACGGGCCCGCATAGTCAACATGGATCCTCGACCATGGTCTGGAGGGCCAGGACCACAAACTTAGTGGTGCCTCTCTGGGCGTGTTGCTCAACTGAGCACACTCGCTGCATTGCCGTACACAGGACTCTAAGTCAGAGTCGATACCGGGCCACCACACGTGGGATCTGGCTATCGCTTTCATCATTACTATACCCGGGTGTGTGCTGTGGAGATCCGAGATGAACGTCTCCCTCCCCTTTTTGGGTAGCAGTACACGGTTACCTCACAACAGGCAGTCTGCCTGAATGAACAGCTCGTCCTTTCACTGCTGGAACGGCTTGATTAGCTCTTGCATTTCAACGGGGATGATGGCCCAGCTCCCATGCAGTACACAGTTTTTTACTCGGGACAGCAGAGGATCTTGGCTGGTCCAAGTCCTAATCTGGTGGGCCGTGACAGGCGATTTATCATTTTCAAACACTTCCATGACCATCAACAAGTTTGCAGGCTGCGCCATTTCCACCCCCGTGGTGGGCAATGGTTGCTTAGTGAGATCATCTGCACAGTTCTCAGTGCCTGGCCTGTGGCGGATGGTATAATTATACGCTGATAGCGTGAGTGCCCACCTCTGTATGCGGGCTGAGGCATTAGTATTATCCCCTTATTTTCAGCGAACAGGGATATGAGGGGCTTGTGATCGGTTTCCAGCTCAAATTTGAGGCCAAACAGGGACTGATGCATTTTCTTTACCCCGAACACACATGCTAATGCCTCTTTCTCAATCATGCTGTAGGCCCTCTTGACCTTAGACAAGCTCCTGGAGGCATAGGCGACAGGTTGCATCTTCCCTGCAACGTTAGCTTGTTGTAATACACACCCGACTCCGTACAACGACGCATCACATGCTAGCACAAGTCTTTTACATGGGTTATACAATACAAGCAGCTTGTTGGAGCTTAAAAGGTTTCTGACTTTCTCAAAAGCAATTACTTGTTTTTTTTCCCCATACCCAGTGCTCACCTTTACGCAATAACACATGTAGGGGCTCGAAGAGGGTGCTTAACCCCGGTAGGAAGTTATGAAAATAGTTGAGGAGTCCCAGGAACGACCGCAGCTCCGTGACGTTCTGTGGCCTGGGTGCATTCCTGATAGCCTCTGTCTTGGCTTCTGTGGGCCGAATGCCGTCCGCCGCGATCTTTCTCCCCAAAAACTCCACTTCTGTTGCCATGAAGACGCATTTCTACCTCTTCAGCCGCAGCCCTACGCGACCCAGTTGCTGGAGGACCTCCTCCAGGTTTTGTAGGTGCTCGACGGTGTCCCAACCTGTGACCAATATGTTGTCCTGAAAGACCACCGTGCGTGCTACCGACTTGAATAGGCTCTCCATGTTTCTCTGGAAGATCGCTGCAGCTGACCGAATTCCAAATGGGCATCTGTTGTAGATGAACAGTCCCTTGTGCGTGTTGATGCAGCTGAGACCTTTCGAAGACTCCTCCTGCTCCTGCGTCATGTAGGCCTAAGTCAGGTCGACCTTGGTGAACGTCTTGCCTCCTGCCAGCGTCGCAAATAGGTCGTCTGCCTTCGGTAGCGGGTATTGGTCCTGTAGCGAGAAACGATTAATAGTTACTTTATAATCACCGCAAATCCTGACCGTGCAATCATTTTTGAGTAGTGGAACAATCGGGCTAGCCCACTCACTGAATTCCACTGGGGAGATGATGCCCTCGCGTTGCAGCCTGTCCAGCTCAATTTCCACTCTCTCCCTCATCATGTCAGGTACTGCTCGCGCCTTGTGGTGAATGGGTTGTGCCTCTGGGACCAAGTGGATTTGCAACTTCGCCCCGGAAAAGTTTCCAATGCCTGGCTCAAAAAGGGAAGGAAATTTGTTGAGAACCTGGGTATATAAGGCCTCATCGACATGTGATAGCACTCGGATGTCATCCCAGTTCCAGCGGATTTTGCCCAGCCAGCTCCTTCCAAGCAGTGAGGGGCATCGCCCGGGACAATCCAGAGTGGCAGTTCGTGCACCGTGCCCTCGTAGGTGACCTTGACCATGGCGCTGCCCAGGACAGTGATGAGCTCTTTGGTGTACGTTCTCAGTTTCATGTGGATGGGGCTCAGGGCTGGTCTGAGTGCCTTGTTGCACCACAGTCTCTCAAACATCTTTTTACTCATGATGGATTGGCTAGCACCAGTGTCCAGTTGCATTGCTCCGGCTAAGCCATTCAATTTTACATTTAGCATTATAGGTGGACATTTCATCTAAAATGTGTGCACTCCATGTACTTCAGCATCTGCCTCCTCTCTCTGAGGCTCGAAATTGCTTTGATCCACCATGGACCGATCTTCCTCTGCCACGTGGTGGTTAGCAGGTTTTGCAGAGCTTGCAGCTCATCTGCAAGTTCATTGGAGGTGCCTCATTGTTCCACAGCTCTTGCAAACATACCCTTTGAAGCTGCATGTATAGGCTGAATGGAAGCGTCCACAACGCCAACAAGGTGTGATTTGCCTTGCATTGATCCTTTGTTGCGGACTCTGAGTCATCTGGGTCACCTGAGGCCTGCTGGCAGTTGCAGACTCCTGGTTTCTGCCCTGTACATTTCTGCTCGCAAACACAGTTCCAGTTACTTTGTGAACATTGTTAGCACTTGTGTGCTGAGAGATTTGTTTGGTGTTATCATTGGTGGACATAAACGCCTGTGCTATCGCAATGGCCTCATTGAGGGTCGGTGTCTCTACAGTCAAAAGTTTTTGTAGGATGGTCTTGTGGCCAATGCCCAGTAAAAAAAGTCTCTGAGCATTTGCTCCAGGTAGCCATCAAACTCACATTGTCCTGCAAGTCGCCTTAGCTCGGCGACATAGCTCGCCACTTCCTGACCTTCAGATCACTGGCACGTGTAGAACCGATACCTCGCCATCAGCACGCTCTCCCTCGGGTTAAGATGCTCCCAAACCAGTGTACACAGCTCCTCATACGCCTTATCTGTTGGTTTCACCGGAGCCAGAAGATTCTTCATGAGGCTGTAGGTCAGTGCCCCGCAGACCGTGAGGAGGACCGCTCTGCTTTTTGCAGCACCTCCTTCTCCGTCCAGCTCGTTGGCTACAAAGTACTGGTCTAGCCGTTCGACATAGGCTTCCCAGTCCTCACCCTCCGAGAACTGTTTGAATTGGGAAGGGGGATGTGGGTTGAGAGTGATACAAGGAAATGGTCAGAGATGACTTTATCTGTAATCGACACGATGGGAGCAGTGAGGCCACGAGAGATGGCAAGATCAAGGGGGTGGCTGTGAATATGGGTTGGGGAGTTCACATGGAGGGAGAGATTAAGGAGGGCAGTGAACTCAGAGGAGAGGGAGCATAATTGAGATGGAGTTTAAAATCACCCAGGAGGAGAAGTCGCTCGGTGCAGAGGCTGAGGGAGGAAAGCAGTGACGATCTCTCAGTGATAAAATGTTTAGCGTACTTGGGGAGGATGGAAGAGAATGAGAATTTTAAATGAGAGGTGAGAGGGGTGGAATAAGGTGAGATGTTCAAAGGAAGAGAAAGTGCCAGAGAAATAGGGGGACAGACCAAGGTATGATTTGGTGATGAGAGCCACACTGTCACCATGTCGGTCTGGGTGCGGCAAGTGATGGAAGGTACAGCCAGGCGGGGAGGCTTCGTTTAAAGATAAGGTGTCATCATCCCTCAGCCAAGTTTCCATCAGGGCCATGATGTCGATGCAATTATCCACAATATGCTCATGGATGGCAAGGGCCTTGTTCGCAAACGAACCGACTTTCTGTAAGGAGATTCGGAGAGGATCGATGATGGCTGATCCACTGGCAGCATCCACAGGGTCAGCGCTTGGAGAGGTGAATGGGATCGGGAGGAAATTGTCAAGATTAGCCCCCTGCGGGCAAGCTGGGCGGCAAGGTCAGTGAGCAAGGTTAGAAGGGGACAGTTGGGGTTGCTACTCACGAGGAGACAGCGTCGAGTGCCACAGTGGGCCCTTCGGATGATGACAAGAGAGGCACAGAGAGAAGCTGCAGGCTTATCTAAAAGGGAGTCAAGCCTGGGACAGCGGCAGGAGAGTAGGAAGTAGAAGTAGGAAGTAGAGAGTACGAAGAGTAATGAAGGGTTGGGTTAGGGAGTGTCCGAGAGAGATGAAAGGTGGCATGACAACAGGAGAGACCAGTCAGGAAGGGATAGAGAGAAAACAGAAAAAGGGAGAGCAAGAAGTGGAAATAGAAGTGAATGACTCGTGTCCGAAGCGGCAGCCAAAATCTGCACGCAAATGGACACAGTGAAAAACTCAAGCTACATATTTATGTAGCAATTATAGGGATGCATATTTCCTGGTAGTAACAGGGAATAGGTTGGTGACAATAATAAGTAATCCAGAGTTAAAGTTGGAGGTCCCGTGGAGGGCAAAAGTTGACAGCAGTAGGATGGAGTCGGATTGGAGCATCAAAAAACTGTTGTCCAAGTTCGGAGGTCCAGAAGGTATTTGGAGGGTCGAGAATTGAAGGATGGAGGTTATTGCCATGGTAATGAGAGTCAGTGTCGATGCAGGAAGTTCACGCGAAGTTGGAGGGCAACGTAAATCAGAAGCAGTGGAGAAAATGTAAAACAACACAATCCAGCAATCAACAATGCAGAAAAACCAGTAGAACGAGTCAACCAACTCAGCAGAGATACAGCCAGAGTGGGGAAGATAATTTTTAATTTTAACAGCAGATTTTTGACACAGCAAATGAGTCTTATGGTGTAGTCCAGTGCAGAAGCGTAGTGGTGTAATCTGCCCCCAGCGTGAAATTTCCCTTTGCGTCCCTCAAATGAGGCAGAGTGCTGTCTCAGGTTCTCCACCTCGTTGGACGGGGGGTTCCCAAGGCATCAACACGGCGCGGAGTCCTGCACAGCCCAGCCCTCCCCTTCAGTTAAAGGGGAAGGCCACTGTGAATTCTGCAGGCCCTTTGGTGGCCAGCACTGGTCCACCAGGGACAATCTCGACCGGGCCAGTGGCCCGGCACCCAAAGAGGAGTGCCAGGCTGCATGATGATGGCCTGGTCGAGACGAGGGCCGCCATTGTCTGGCCGACGGAAGAGTCGGCCGACCAAAGAATGGCGGCCCAAGTCACACACGGGCCCCCTCTTTAAGGGACATCCCGGCTGGATGGCTGTGCTCCACGGGGCACAAAGGGGTCAGCACTGGACAGTGAGGGGTCATCGGCGGGTGCGTGCCGGCCCGGGGCACAAATCGCGGCACATGGCGCTAACTTCAAATCGGCTCCAAATTTATGGGGGCAATTTCGTCCAAGGCGCAACCGCCGCCCACACCAGGGCGAAAAAGCCTCCCGGCGGTGCTAACTGACCACAAAAAAAGGGCAATTTCAGCCTTGTAGTCTTGATGTCCAGAAAAGCCCAGGACTTCAGAAACCAAATTTGAGAAGCAGACAGCAGGGATGGGTGATGACGGTTTAAAACAGTTAACTTGTAGTTAACTTGTAATTGGGGCTAAAATGCACCAACTGATGAAGCCGTGGGAACGTGAACAGTGGAAGCGAGAAGATTAGGGAGAGAAAGGGCAAAGGATGGTGTGATATATTGACAGAGCACAAGCACGCACAGCTTCCAACATGGCAGGCAGCTCTCTCGAAAACCTCCGGAATCTCCTGGTTCTGTTTATTATTAACTCTGCAGTTGCAGTACATAATACATCCACATCCACAGTGTGGAGCTACAAACATTACAAGCTTACAGACATTACACTTCTCCCTCCTTAATGAAGAAGTTATTATAACAAACATCATACATAACTTTCATGTCTATACATAACACAGGATATAAACTTATTTTTTTTCCATATTTACAAATTTAACTTTACCACTTTTTTCTGTTTCGAAGAGGATACCTTCGCTCTCGAACAGAACCTTCCAAACCTGGTGTCGATTTCAACTCATTCGAGGCTCACCCTGAGGAATGTTTTCCTCCACGGAATTGCCTTGATTTTCATTTGAACTCACTCTAACTTCAGGCTCTTTGTTTTCCTGACTTGGACTCAGACTTTCATTCTGATTCTCTCCTGGATTTGTTTCCAGTACATTGGATTTAGGATTTGCTACTGGTGTATCAAAACTATCTGATGAATCAGAAATAATTGAATCATTCCTACCTTCAACTCCTTCCATGTCTGTAGGTAAAATATGATCAATTTGAATAAACCTAACCTGTCCATTATCAAACATATTTACCAAATATGTGCGAGGACCACATATCTTCACCACTCTTCCTGGTAACCATTTTAACCAGTTATAGTGATGGTTCTTCACTCTCACCTTCTGGTTTAATTTCACACTTCTCTCTTTTACTCTACCTCTATCATGATTCTCTTTCTGTCTTAATTGTGTCTCTTCTACGGACTGTGCCAAATTTGGTTTTAACAACGAGAATCTGGTTCGTGGCTGTCATTTGAGAAACAACTCTGCTGGTGTTCTACCAGTAGTTGTATGAGGAGTATTTCGATATGTAATCAAAAAATTAGCCTATTTGTGATCCAATGACAACTGTCGTTTCCTTGGATTTGGATCTAACATTTGTTTTATGAGGGTACATGTTACAATTTGTACAGTGCGCTCTGCTGCACCATTCGAAGCAGGGTGGTATGGTGGAACCTTGGTATGTTTCACACCATTTTTGCTTGTGAATTGTGCAAATTCTTCTGAACGAAATTGTGGTCCATTATCCGAAACAATCTCTTCAGGGAGGCTAAATGAAGAAAATAATTTTCGTATGTCCAATGTTTTACTTGTTGTTATTTTCCACATTGGAAACACCTCAACCCACTTCGAATGGCTATCAATCACAATGAACAATTGTTGTCCTTCTAACTCAGCAAAATCAATATGTAGCCTTTGCCACACCCTGGGAGGCCATTTCCATAGCTGTAATGGTAATGGTGGTGGTTGCTTGCTTACCGATTGACATGTTGTACACTGGCTCACGATGTACTCTATATCTTTATCAACACCTGGCCACCATAAATAACTGCATGCAAAATGCTTGGTCAAGCACATTCCCAGGTGCTGGTCATGGAGGTCTCCTAATAATTTGGACGTGAATTTATTTGGTATAACCACTCTTGCACCCCACATGATACAATCTTTATCGACTGATAATTCATTCCTACGAATGAAGAATGGATGTATATCTTTGTCTGTTACCTGGTTTGGCCATCCATTTGCAATATACTCATACACCTTTGACATCACTGGGCCACATTTGGTTGCTCTACCAATCTCTTCAGCTGTGACTGGCAGTTCATCAATGTATGAAAAATAAAACACTTCTTCCCTATCGGGTGTAATTTGTGATGGGGAAGGCAATCGAGACATTGCATCAGCATTACTGTGATCAGCTGATCGTCTGTATTCAATATCATATGTATATGCTAACAAAATCAAAGCCCATCTCTGCATTCGGGCTGCAGCTAATGTTGGAACTGGGGACTTTGGATGGAGGATTGCTGTTCGAGGCTTATGGTTCGTAACAATGGTAAACGTACGACCATACAAGTATTTATGAAACTTCTTGACCCCAAAAATTAATGCCAAAGCTTCCCTTTCAATTTGCGTATAATTACTCTCACTGGCACTGAGAGTGCGTGAAGCAAAAGCAATTGGTCTCTCCTCCCCACTACATAGTACTTGAGAGATCACTGCCCCAACTCCATACGGAGAGGCATCACATGCTAGCTTAATCTCCTTAGATATGTCATAGTGAACTAACATGGTGCTCTCTACCAATTTGCTTTTACACTCCTTGAATGCTGTATCGCATTCTTTTGACCACTTCCAATGGACCTGTTTTTTCAAAAGTTCATTCAGTGGATGTAATACTGTAGCCAAATTTAGTAGGAACTTCCCATAATAGTTCAAAAGACCCAAGAATGAACGAAGTTCAGTGACATTCCTGGGAGTGGGTGCATTTCTAATTGCATCCAATTTTTCCATGGTTGGATGTAACCCATCTTTGTCTACTCTGTACCCTAAGTACTCCACTGAGTTTTTAAATAACTCACACTTAAGAGCAGACACTCGTACTGTGTGCTTCTCTAACCGTTTGAGGACTTCATTCAATATGTTATTATGAATTTTCCTATTTGGTGCTGAAATTAGTATGTCATCCAAATACCATACTTCCCCTTCAATACCTTGCAAAATCTGGTTCATCACCCCTTGGAATATGGCAGGGGCGGAAGACACTCCAAACGGTAGCCTATTAAATTGATACAGGCCTAGATTAATATTTATAGTCAAACATGACTTGGATTCCTCATCTAGTTCAAGCTGGAAGTAGGCATTCGTAAGATCCAGTTTTGAGAAGATCTGACCACCTGTCAGTGTTGTGAACAAATCTTCTATCTTCGGCAATGTATTGGGAATATTACCCTCAAGAACCTGGTTTACGGTTACTTTATAATCACCACACAATCTTAATCTTAGCTTACCAACGGACTTAGGTACAACAACAATAGGTGCAGCCCAATTACATCAATCTATCAATCTATCTTACAAATAATGTTCTGAGTCTCTAGTCTTTTGAGTTCTTGCTCAACTTTCTCCTTGAGTGCATATGGTACGGAACGTGGCTTGTAGTAAACCGATCTAGCATCCTTCTGTACCCTGACACTTGCCTTGAAGCCTTGGATCGGACTGCCCATTTCACAGAACACCTTCGGATCCTTCTTGATAACCTCATCCGTTGATGAAAATCTCGCTTCCACACAGAAAATCTTACTCCAATCCAGGCTTCAGTGAGTTCAACCAATTTCTTCCTAGTAAGGCAGACTTGTCTCCTTTCACTACTATTAGAGGCACATTCTGAAATTGATTTTTTTTTTCACCAGTACAGTGGTATGACCTACCACAGGAATTTTCTCTCCCGAGTAGCCTCGCAGCTCTATCTTGGATTTCTCCAGTTGGAAATCACGCAATTTGTCGAGGTGCAGCAACTCCGGTACTGCACTCACGGATGCACCCGTGTCAATTTCCATTGGTATCTTGAATTCCGCAACATCTCTGTGGATTTTGATGCTTTCCGAATCGCTGTCCGTTAACCTCGTGCTCCTGATGACGTGTAACTCTAACATCTCCTTGTCCTGTTGTTGTTCTTCCATGCTATGT
Source organism: Pristiophorus japonicus (assembly GCF_044704955.1). Taxonomy (NCBI): domain Eukaryota; kingdom Metazoa; phylum Chordata; class Chondrichthyes; family Pristiophoridae; genus Pristiophorus; species Pristiophorus japonicus. The sequence continues at coordinate 159,658,107 of NC_091979.1, read as the reverse complement.
AGTCTCTTGGGATTTCTACTCATAGCTTTGAACGCTGGACTCATAGCTTTGGAAGCTGGTTTACCCTTCAGTCGGCATGCCTTCGCAAGATGCCCAGTCTTTCTGCAGAAGAAACACTCTGCCTTCACGTATGGACAACTTTGAGCAACATGTTGTCCCAGGCACCTATAGCACGACTTCGACGCTCTGTTAGAATTTCCAGTTTCTGTGACTTTGGGCCCCCGCTGTCTTTTACTTTGAACCTGCAGGTGATTTACCTCGGTTGACTGACGACCGTAATCATTATTTAATTCTCGGGAATATTGTTCGGCCATGCTCATCGACCTCGCTGTCTGACAAGCAATCTCAAAAGTCAAGTCCTCCGTCGTCAATAACTTCCTTCTGATCGCATCATTTTTCACCCCACAAACAAAACGATCCCGTAATGCTCGGTTTTGGAAGTTTCCAAAATTACAGTGCATCGATAGCTTTTTTAATGCTACGATGTAATCACTGATATATTCATCAGTCTTTTGATTCCGAATCCCAAAACGATATTTCAGCAAGTTCTAACGTTTGGGGTTATAGTGCTGCTCCAGCTTCGTTAAAATCTCTTTAAGCGTTGTGTCCTTTGGCTTGTCAGGTACAAGCAAATTTACAAGGGTTTCGTACAATGCCGGACCCGCCTCCGATAAGAAGATCGCTTTCTTACGTTCCAACACAGCCCGGTTCTGGACTGCATTGTCGAGAACTTCGATTATGTTATTTGCAGTGAAATACATTTCTAGCCGATCCACATATGCTTTAAAAATTCCCGGTCGAGACTATATTCCCCCAAATGTCCGAGTACACCTGCCATTTTAATCTCCAGCTGTTCACACCGTGTGCTGTATTTTACCTCGGATTTTGTAGCTTTTTTCCAAAGACAGAAACTTCCAAAGTCTCTCTGTCGGCTGGCTGAATCCTTCACCAACAAAATTTAAGCTTTAAATCATCCGAAAAATCCCATCTCATCACCAAATGTGATATATTCACAGAGCACAAGCACACACAGCTTCCAACATGGCAGGCAGCTCTCTCGGAAGCCTCTGGAATCTGCCTGGTTCTGTTTATTATTAACTCTGCAGTTGCAGTACACAATACATCCACATCCACAGTGTGGAGCTACAAACAATACAAGCTTACAGACATTGCAGATGGTTGGAGATTCCTATGGATGGAAGTGAAAAGCTCCAGAGCTCTTTATAGAACTGCCAGCCTAGCAGCAGCCATTTTGCAAGCATGGACACGAAATTCCCTGTTTGGGGGCAGTATCCGAGTCGGGGTGGGACATTTTGCGCCTGGCTCAGAAGTCCCACCTGGCCACGAAATTGCAGTTACCGTCCCTCACGTGCGCGCCAGTTCCTGTTGGGGCAGGTTTGGAGATGTTATTCAGGCACGTTCGCCAGAGCCAGGTGGCTGCTCCGCATAGGGCTGACGCATTTCATGCCCCTCCCCTTCCGTTAAAGGAGAGGGCCACTGCGCACTCTGCAAGACCTCTGATGGCCTTCACTGGACTATCAGGGCAGCGTGGTGCTGAGGCCACAGCCCACACCAGACCACGCAATGGAGGAGCAATACAGGTCGATCGGTGAGTTGGCCAAACATTCAAAATGGCGGCGCGCACCACTCCCCACCTCCCCTTTAACTTCCACCCCGCGAGCGGATGCCAGTCCATTTCGCAACCCATGAGACTGCCGTTGACACCGCTCACGGCAGCCTCGCTGGGCACTGGCCAATTTCCGCCACGGGGCAGAAAGGGTTTGCCACACACGGTTGTCATCACCGGTTGCGCGGCAGCCCAGGGTGCTACCAGTGGGGCGTGGTGCTACTATGTCAGTGCCACCGCTAACTCTGACGTAATTTCGCGGGAACCGGTAGCGCCTCGTCCCCGCCCCACCAACCCTCTTCAGCAAAAACTGTTTCACACCCTGTTAGTGTCCCCCCAAGATGCGCTAATGGGAGGCACAAAACAGGGCAATTTCGGCCCCGTTAACTCTGTTTCTCTCTCCACGGATGCTGCATGACCTGCTGATAATTTCAGGTATAGTGGTACGTCCTACCACAGGGATTTTCTCTCCTGAGTAGCTTTGCAGCTCTATCTTCGACTTCTCCAATGATAAATCACTCAACTGGTCGAGATATAATGATTCCGGTACTCTGCTCACGGATGCACCAGTGTTGATGTCCATGGGTATCCTGGTTCCTGCGACGTTTACTTGGATGACGATACTTCGCGAATTGTTGTTAGATACCCTTGTGCTCCTGATGATGTGTATCTCCAGAACCTCCTCGTCCTGTTGCTTCTCTTCAATGCTATGTAGTCTCTGGCGATTGCTACTTCTAGCATTGAACATCGGTTTACTCTTCAGTAGGCATGCCTTCGCAAGATGCCCAGTTTTCTTGCAGAAGAAACACTCTGCCTTCACATATGGACAGCTTTGAGCTATGTGTTGTCCCAGGCACTTATAGCACAACTTCATTAACCTGAAGCCGATTCACCTCGGCTGTCTAACAACTGCAAATGACACACATTTTTGGGAGTATTGGTCGGCTATATCCATCGACATAGCTGTTTTACAAGCTAAATCAAAAGTCCAGTTCGGGGTTATCAATAACGTTCTTCTGATTGCTTCATTTTTCATCCCACAAACAAAGCAGTCATGAAATACTTGGTCCTGAAAGTCTCCGAACTGACAGTGAATGAATAGCTTTTTTAATGCTACAATATGCTCACTGATACTCTTGTCATGTAATTGATCGTGTATTCCAAAACAATAACTTTCAGCAATTTCCAGGGGCTCAGGACTAGTGCTGTTCTGTGGCGTGTCCTTCGGATTGACAGTAAGAAGCACATTTTTCAAGTTTTCAGACACTTCGGGGTCTGCTTCAGTCGGGTAAATAGCACATTTACTTTCTAACACCACCCAGTTATGGTTTTCATCATCGGGGATTGGGACGATACTATTTGCAGTGAAAATATTTCGAGTCATTCCACATATGCTCCGAAAGTCTCTCAGTCACAATGGAACTCACCCAATCGCCGTATTATTCCCATAGGTGTGGCCATCTGGACACTTCGGTGCAACCAGGTGTGCTTATAATTTACATTGGATTTTTAGCTGTTCTGCAAAACAAAGAAGCTCTCAAAGTCTCTCTGTCAGTTAACTGAATCATGCGCCAACAAAAATTTCAGCTAGGGAATCTGATTATCCTATCCTACATCGCCAATGTGATATACCTTCTTGACAACATCATACACACAAACACATACATACAAGATGGCTCGACAGGAACTTGCCAGGTGACCTGGTCACCTGATGCTTTTATTGTATTTACATCAGCAGTTGCATTACCACAGTAGTCCACTAGGTGGAGCAGTGATCCAGTAGGTGGAGCTATATTACAGGCAGGCAGCTTCTGTTAGCTCGAACAAAAGTACGAACCTCCAAAAGACAATGGTCCTTGGACGAGATTAAAAGGGTCTGGGGAAAAACGACCCGTATGAAAAATAAAGACCGAACTAGATGGTCCCTAGCGGTTATGGGCCAGATTCGAAAGCGGATTGAAATTATAATGCGTTCCCAACATGATCGAGAACTGACCAGTACAAAGGATCAATTGCAAGCAGTTTGTGCGCAGCTGCGACAGAAAAAGCTTGAACTTGAAAAGCTGGAAGCGGAAGTTAAAGATCTTAAAGGTGAAATTAAAGAATGGAAAAAATCATTTGGTCAAGAGACAGTAATAGAAAAGGAAAATGTATCGGTCAATTCCCAGGGTACCCATGTTTGGATAAATTAAAAGCGCAAACCCGAAGACACGACCGAGGAATAGATACAGTGTCGGAGGATGAAGAATTAGGGGTGCGCTTTGCCCCGTTTAAAAAATACAATTCAGCCAACAAACCAGGCTTGTCACAAGATAATGACCTCATAGACTGAGGTCACTGTTACTTTAACCTCCCTGTGTGCAGTCTCATCTGTGTTAGGAACACAATAGTTCACGTGCTGGGTACTCTTATCTCTCAGGACAACAGCACATGTCAGGCTTCTGGCCTTATCCTTCAACGCACCACTACAGTGGAACATGGGAGGTAACAGCAGGCTGCTAGGAGCACCCTCCAGAGATGAAGCCAACAGCAGCTGCCAAGAGATGAAAGTCACCTCACTCCCATGATCCATCTGTATAGCATGGGGAGCCAATCACCTCCAGTGATCCTGGTCCTCAGGTAGCACATAGAAGGAGCACCGGAACAAATTATGGAGAGGCATGTGTAAGCATCCAGGGGTCACAAGGTGTTAGGACAGAGCAGGGTGATTCTGTGCACTTTGCTTTTATTGTATTAAAATAGACTGCACTGACATGGATATTACATTCATACAAGAAAGGGTGACCCTATCTGGCGCGAACATTAACTGAGGTAATGATTACTGGCACGGTAATGTAACGGCAAAGAGGGCTGATGTATTGTCATGTGGTAGAATGGCTAATGGTTTAAGGGAATTACTCTTTATTTGCAATGGGGGAGAAGGAAGTCAGTTTGTGTTGCACAAAAAAGAAGACTTCAGAGATCATCTATATTCTGATACAGTCATTGAGAACTCTTCTGAATACTGGTCATCGTGATGGTCTGCTCCATGTAGTTCTGGTTCCAACTGAACAAGGGCCTCCTCATCAGCCATGTTAAAGCCCAGCCCTTGCTGAAGTGCTAAGATGTTAAGGACACATCAGATTATAAATATTCTTGTCACCTGATATGGAGCATAGTGCTCCTCCCAACCTTTCCAGGTAGTCTAATAAAGGCATGTGCCTCGTTGGAGGGCTTCTCTGCTGCTATTTGGGCTACCCTTAATGGATCATTAGCTATGAGAGCACGGATTTATCACACAGATGGCATAAATTAATTTGATTTTCTTCCCTGAAGAGATCAGGGAGTGACGAATTACGTAGCATCATCATGTTCTGGGAGGGAGAGCAACACTGAACCCCGATCTGTGCCAAATCTGATGCTCGAACTTCCTGAGATTTACACCCTCCAATAAACTTTCAATTGCAACCTATTAATGAGCTTGGTCTTTGCCTGGAGGAACCCCTGGAAAAATATTATTCACTTGGGGTGAATCTAAATTCACCTACATTTTAAAACTCTATCATTCTGTGCCCTGAACCCTTGGAGTATTGGCAACATTTCCTGAAACACACTAAGGGCTAGAAATTGGCCAGGTTTACCGCCATTTCTTCGCGTTAAAAGTTTGTTTTTTGGCGCTAAAGTTTTTTTCCGTCATTTTGCAATAGTGCCCAGCGGTTTACCGCTGTCTGTAAAAAATACCATCTGCCCTTTTTTTGGATCATTTTTGTGACGTCACTTGGCGTCAAACACTCCGATACTGCCGTTTTTGAAATATTGGCCAATATCACCATTTTTAAATACCACGGAAAAAAACGGCCAAAAAATGCAAGTCTCACCAGGTCGGATTCACGATGAAACAGGCGCTAATGGCGCCATCTTGAAAAACGGTGCTACAGTTCAGTGAATGAAAGCATTTGGAGGGAAGGCTGCGTTTTACACTTTGAGCATTTTGTGAGTTTATAAGGATAGTTAAAGACATTAAAAAGAATGGGGCCTATACTATCTCTGCCATTATTGCTGGCTGCTTTTCCAATGGAGCAGAGGCCTGGAAGAAGGCTTATTCGGCAGCATCACCAGCGTAATCAAAGATCTCGCAGACTTATGGAGAGGAGGCCTATCCCCCATGAGTTTTCAGGGAGCAGCACTCATACCTGCACCTGTCTGCGGCATAGTGCTTTCGAAAAGAGGTGGTCACATTGATCTGCCAATTCATAAAGGCAGACATACAGCCTACAAGTATGAGGAGGACTGCACTGCCCGTCAAGGTGAAGGTGACTGTGGCATTTGCCTTCTATGCTTCCAACTTCTTTCAGTCATCAGCAGGGGAGATATGCTCCCTCTCGCAGTTCGCTACACATCGCTGCATTCACCAGGTGACTATTGCACTGTATGCATGCAGGAAGGACTTCATAAATTTGCCAATGACCAGGGAGGCACAGAATGAGAGGGCTTTAGGCTTTGCACAAATTGCTAGCTTCCCAAAGGTACAGGCTGCCATTGACTGTATGCGAGCCCTGCGAGCATCTTTTGAGGATATAGAGGTTTACCAAAACCGAAAGGGATTTCACTCGCTGATCATCTGTGACCATACTCAGCATATCATGGCAATAAATACACAATTTACAGGGAGCAGCCATGATGCTTTCATCTTGCGTTGGAGCACTGTCTCACAGCTGTTTGAGCGTCAGCCAGGAGGCCAGAGCTGGATGCTGGGGGACAAAGGTTACGGGCTCGCCACCTGGCTCATGACCCCCCTCCTCAACCCTCAGACAGAAGCCGAGCATTGCTACAATAACAGCCATATAGCAACACGCAACATCGTCGAAAAGACAATTGGGTGCTCAAGCAGCGCTTCCGATGCCTGGACCACTCTGGTGGCTCCCTGCAATACTCCCCTCAGCAGGTCGCTGAGTACACTGTGGTGTGCTGCATGCTACCAACTTAGCCATCATGAGGGGACAGGATTTGCCACTGGAGATTGCAGGACCACCTCAGGAGAGAGTGGGGGAGGAGGCCTCGTAGAGCTTTCCCCACTGCAAAAGCCTTATGTCAACAGCTGAAAATTCACTGCTTTGCATGGAGGCTGAACGGCACGTTTCATCATTGACTGCCCTCTCTATTCCACCATGTTGACTATTTCCCCCTGTTACTCTAAAAATGAGACACTGCTCAAGTTCAGGTTTAGGTGAAAAAATAAATTTAAATTTATTAAACATTTGTACAGTTGTACATTATTGAAACTTCGTAAATGTTCATTTAGTAACTTCAATAACATTTTTAAATGTCAAAACTTTTGAAATGTAAACTTTATTTAAATAACAGCAAAACAACAACAGCAAAAGACCAACAAAACAACAACCCCTGCACCAAACATCCTTCAGCTGCAGCCACCTTTAACCCCCCCTAATTTGAACCCGCGCAACCCCGTCGACTGTTGCCCTTGCCCCTACGCTGGTGGTGTTGGGGGAGAGACGTAGTAGATGCCATTGCACCCACTGGAGAAGCTGGGGCTGTGGAAGGCCAGGCTTCTGTGGAGAGCCTGTTGCTCAGCCTCACCACTCACTGGTGCTGTCAGTCTGGGTGACATGACACTGGGGACTGGAGTGCCATGAGTTGAGACCGCCAATTGTTGCTGGGCATTGACAGCCTCAGTGTTCTGCCTTGTTGCAACTACAAGCTGTGAAAAACCCTCCCTTATGTCTGCAGATAGTGCTGCAATGTTTGCGGAGATCCCACCCATGACCTCGAGGAGCTGTCGGCTGAGCTGGTTGCTCTCCCCAGACAGTCCCACCAAATCCATTTGCTTGTCTGCCTGCCCTTCGGCAGAACACAGACGACATATGGGCTTCTGCCCTGGGTGTGCTTTGCTGCAACCCACTGGGACCTGGGGCCTCGGATGCTGGATAACCGGGGAATGTGGTGTCCTCATCCGACGAACTGGTGGCTGTAGCTGAAGTGGTCAGTGCCTGTGTGGGCTCCCGGCAAACCAGTCTTCCCACCCACCCTTTCCTTCAGCGACTGTCTGTCCCATCTGTGACGGAGACTGTAATTCCCGTATTGGACTGTTGAGTCACCTAAGAGTGGAAGCGATTTCGAGGGACTGCCGATGATGATGATATACCATACTGTGTGCATTTAATACAGTGCTCTGTTTAATGGCCCTGGTAGTTGCACGGGGTTCATCAGGAAAACATCGAAGTGCAGAAACATCTTTTAAGATGTCAAAAAGCAGTCTTTATTATTGTGACAATCATTCACGGCGAATAAGGTGCAACACTAAGTCTAGCGACACCAATATGTGTCACATTTACAATTTAAGTAATTGGAGTGCACAAATAAAAATATTACTTACTCTGACGACCCTGCAATGGTCATTCTACCTCTTCCTGCACTGGACATGGTCCCTCTGGATAGAGTCCACTGAGGAAACCTGCTCAGCCACACTTTTCCACACATGTTTTATAGCAGATGGGTGAAGTTTTGCACGACCCTTCCTTGAGATCTCTCCCCCATCTGTTTTCTACAGCAGTGATGAGGGCTTCATTTGAATCTATAGTGAATTTCCTGGCCCTCTTCCTTGCTGAATCACCCGGCATTTTTAATTTTTGGTGAACTGTGCTGAACTCTGCTGATCATTAAATCCCCTCTCAAAAATGGCTGATTCAGTGTACTTTGCATTTGCGGACGCACCTTGCCCGTGACCTGGAAGGTGCCAGAAGGATCAGGAGAACAAAAAGGTCGGAAAAAAAAGTTGCGCATGCACACGAAAGTTATTCAAAACGCCGCACTTTTATCGCTATAGCGATTGCCAAAAAGTGTTTGGCCAATTTTGCACATTTAATTTTTTATGCTATTTCGGCGCTAAAAAAAATTAACTGCAATTAGCGCCAAACAAACGACGTTAGCGGTATTTGACCAATTTCTATTAACTGTTCCACAGTTTAGGTCTGAAAATGGCAATCTTGTAGCTGAGTCGAGAGAAGCACGGTTGGATGGATGCAAACATTGATGTCTGGTTCTGTCATGCATGTATATTCTGTCATAGCCACCAGATGGCGTCATTGTTGGAGGCCACTGAGCAGCACGCAGGTGCTGCTCAGATATAAAAGGCCAGCCATTTTGAGAATCATGCACTTTGGGCCTAAATAAAGCAGAGCCAAGGTTGTACCTTGCTTAGTTAAACAGTACTCAGTTTGAACCTTTATTGCGTACATACTATTTAGCGACAAGAATACAAGAACCTTTGTTTGTAAAATGAGCACGATTGGATTTTTAGAGCAATTCGTGGAGGGAGAAGATTGGGCAGACTTTGTAAGCCGTTTGAACCAGTACTTCGTGGCCAACAAAATGAAGGGTGTCGACGATGTAGATTGGTGGCAGGCCCTGTTCCTCACTGTGTGCGGTTCAAGGATCTATGGTCTGATAAAGAATCTACTCATGCCTAGTGATCCAACAGAGAAAACGTACATGGAGTTGTATACATTGGTACGGGAGCACCTCAGGCCAGACAACGCCATCATCATCTCGAGATACAGGTTTTATACACACGTTCGATCGGAGGGCCAGGATGCGGCGGAATTCGTTGCTGACCTGAGACGTCTAGCAGAACCGTGCAAGTTCGGGACAATGTTGGCAGACATGCTGCGGGACTTCTTTGTTATCGGGATCAACCACGAGGTGATCCTGCACAAACTTCTGGCGGTGGAAGAGTTGGATTTAAAAAGGGCCACCCAGATCGCTCAATCATGTATGAGGACGGACAGGAGTCTAAAGCCAATAGCGGTGAAGAACCGAACCTCGGCAAGTACTGTAAATGCGATTGATTTGGCGTTCGGCAGGGTGGCACATGGCAGGGCCTATCCGGCTGCATTCGCGAAACCGGTGGCTGCCTAAAGTCCGCCAGCGGGAATGTATCCGACTTCTCCGTGTTGGCGTTGTGGGGAAAATCATCGGCACCAGCAGTGCCGATTTAAGCAATATAGTTGCAAAGGCTGTCTGAGAGCGGGGCATCTCCAGCGCAAGTATCCGCAGATGAGCAAGCGAGCTGCGACACACCACGTGGAGGATGAGTGTCAGACTAGCGTGGATCCGGATAGGCAATCCGAGATGCCAGAGGAGGAAGTGTATGGACTGTACTCCTTCATAATCAAGAGTAAACTAATTTTGATTAATGTGAAGTTTAACAGGATATCGGTATCGATGGAACTGGACAATCGATCATGAACGAGAGGGCGTTTTATAAGCTGTGGGATACTAAGACTGTGAGGCCCAGGCTGGGCCCTGTTAACGCCAAGCTGTGCATGTACATAAAGAACTGATAAAGGTGATTGGCAGTGCACAAATTAATGTGTCATCTAACGGTGCGGTTCATGAGTTACCGCTGTGGATTGCTCCAGGCAATGGCCCAATGCTGCTCGACAAGAACTGGTTGGAGAAAATCAGATGTGACTGGAATGACATAAAGGCATTGTCATCGGAGGAAGGTACATGTGCCCAAGTATTGAGCAAGTTCCCCTCGCTGTTCGAACCGGATATCGGCAACTTCACGGGAGCCAAGGTGCAGATCCATGTGGACTCAGATGCAAGATCCGTCCATCATAAAGCTCGGGCAGTGCTGTATATGATTTAGAAGAAGGTCAAAATTGAACTGGACAGACTCCAGCAAGAAGGAGTCATATCATGAGTTGAATTTAATGAATGGGCCAGCCCCATTGTTCCTGTGCTGAAAAGTGATGGCACAGTCAGACTCTGTGGAGACTAGAAGGCTATGACCAACAGGGTTTCGAAACAAGATCAGTACCCGTTGCTGGAGGCTGATGACTTGTTTGCGATGCTAGCCGGAGGGAAGTCGTTCACAAAACTGGACTTGACGTCGGCCTATATGTCACAGGAGTTGGTCGAGGCATCGAAGAGACTTACGTGCATTAACACGCACAAAGGACTGTTTATTTACCACAGGTGCCCTTTCGGAATTCGCTCGGCTGCAGCAATATACCAGAGGTATATGGAAAGTCTACTGAAGTCTGTTCCCAGAATTGTCGTGTTACAAGATGACATCCTGATTACCGGTCATGACTTCAAGACATCTGAACAACCTAGAAGAGGTTCTACTGCATTTGGATAGAGTGGGACTCAAACTGAAACACTCGAAGCGCGTCTTCATGGCACCGGAGGTCGAATTCCTCGGGAGGAAATCGCCGCTGATGGCATCAGACCTACTGACGTGAAAACCACGTCCATCAAGAATGCACCCACGCCGCAGAATGTGATGGAGCTGCGTTCATTCCTGGGTCCACTCAACTACTTCGGTAACTTCCTATCTAAATTGAGCACCTTACTAGAACCACTGCACATGCTATTGAGAAAAGGCGACAACTGTGTGTGGGGCGCATCGCAAGACAGAGTTTTCGAGAAAGCCACCAATCTGCATTGCTCGAACAAGCTACTGGTACATTATGACCCATGTAAATGTTTAGTTTTAGCCTGTGACGCATCGTCATATGGAATTGGTTGCGTACTCCAAAAAGCCAATGAGTCGGGGAAACTTCAACCTGTCGCGTATGCATCCAAAAGTTTGTCTAAAGCAGAAAGAGCCTACAGCATGGTAGAAAAAGAAGCTTTAGCTTGTGTGTACGATGTTAAAAAGATGCATCAATACCTGTTCGGTCTGAGGTTCGAATTAGAGACCGATCACAAGTCACTCATTTCATTGTTTTCCGAGAGAAAAGGTATCAATACCAACGCTTCATCCCGCATCCAAAGGTGGGCGCTGACATTATTTGCCTATGATTATATCATTTGCCACAGACCTGGCACAGAGAATTGTTCCAATGCTTTGAGCTGGTTGCCGTTGCCCACACCGGAGATGGAAACGCCACAACCGGCGGATCAAATGTTATTCGTGGATGCTATTGAGAGTGAAGGAACCCCTGTCACGGCTCAACAAGTTAAGACCTGGACCAGCCAGGACCCGATTTTATCGGTGGTAAAGGGTTGCTTCCTCAAAGGTGATTGGTCTGCCATACCTAAGCAAATGTACGAGGAGGCCAATCCATACATTTGTCGCATGGATGAACTGTCGATTCAAGCAGATTGCATATTGTGGGGCAATCGCGTTGTAATGCCCAAGAAAGGGAGAGAGAAGTTTGTGCGTAAGTTATACAGCACACATCCAGGTATACTGATGATGAAGGCCATCACCAGGTCCCATGTATGGTGGCCAGGAATTGATTCTGAGCTGGAAGCATGCGTGCATCAGTGCAACACTTGCATGCAGCTCAGCAAAGCACCAGCGGAATCGCCAAACCTTGGTCCAGGATCCATGTAGATTTTGCAGGTCCCTTCCTGGGCAAGATGTTTTCAGTGGTGGTGGACGCTTATTCGAAGTGGATGGAATGCATAATCATGTCATCCAGCACGTCCATGGCAACCATAGAGAATCTCAATGTCATGTTCGCGACACATGGTCTGCCTGACATAGTGATGAGCGACAATGGGTCGTGCTTCACCAGTCAGGAGTTTCAGGAGGTTATGAAACTTAATGGGATAAAACATGTAAGGTCAGCACCATTCAAGCCTGCGTCCAACGGGCAAGCTGAACGTGCAGTACAAATTATCAAGCAAAGCATGAGGAGAGTAACCCAAGGGTCACTGCAGATTCGCTTATCCTGCATACTGCTGAGTTACAGGACAAGACTCCACACACTCACAGGGCTCTCGCCTGCTGAACTCATGATGAAAAGTGGTCTTAAGACCAAGCTATCTCTGGTACACCCGGATTTAAATAACCATGTTGAATACGGAAGACAATGTCAACAAGGGAACCACGATCGCGCAACTATGTCACGCGAGATTTCTGTTGATGATCCTGTATATGTGTTGAACTATGGTCAGGGTCCCAAATGGATCACTGGTACGGTCATGGTCATGGAGGGCAAGAAGCTCAAGAATGGGCAATCTTGCAGGAAACACATGGATCAGACAAAGCTGAGGCACACAGACAAGCCAGAACAGTCGGACAAAGAAACCATCGACGACCAACCAACCTACCAGCAGTCTTCAGAAGACTCAAGTGTCATCAGTGAACCCGGAATTTCCATCACGGATCTATTCAATAAAAATGGACTTGCAATTCCTGACATGGCCACTGCCACCCCCAACAAGTCAGTCATCCAGCCATCAGCCACAACAGACCCCGCACACTCACCCAAGGCTGGAATCGAACTGACATGGTCAACCTGGGAGCGCAAAGCACCGGACCATCGCAACCTGTGAAAGACTGTGATAAGATCTCAGAGGTGGGTATTGTCATGTCGTAGCCACCAGATGGCGTCATTGTTGGAGGCCACTGAGCAGCATGCACATGGTGCTGCTCAGGTATAAAAGACCAGCCATTTTGAGTGTCAGGCACTACGGGCCTAAATAAAGCACAACCAAGTTTGTACCTTGCTTAGTTAAACAGTATTCAGTTTGAACCTTTATTGCTTACAGGTTCCTTCAGTTACTAAGGTTTTTTTAAAAGGGCATGAGGTCTCCCATTGCAGAGTCGAGGTTTTATTTTCCAGAGGTTAAACACTTCTCGGGGGTGCAAGGGGAGGGGGTGGAAACGGCTGAGTTGGGTTATCAGTTGGGTTGGCTAGGATAGCAACTAATTTGCATCCCATAGAATGCGATGTGTGAAACTGGTTTCTCTGTCAGTCTTCCTCCCCACTCCCCTGCCTGGGAAATAGACATTTGTACAGCACCTTATCATCTCTCAGAAGTGTCACATGTCACTAAAAAGTGTGGTGATTGTTGTTATATGGGTAAATGTGTAAAATATTGGTAAACCTGCAAAAGAAGATTCATAAAATGAAATGGTCAAATCTCTGCTGGATTATTAAATAATAATATTGGGCCTGAAATTCCAGCCTCCCCGGGTGTGTACGGAGTGTGCTGGGAAGGCATCAGAAAAGCCGGTTTTCGGCACATAATGCACATGCACATGGGCTGAAAACCAGCTTTTCCCATCTGTCAAGTTTTTGGCTTGACAGATCCTCCGCATCTCGGGGAGAAGGACATTCCCACAGCAGAGATTGGGCTATTTGCCCATCCCTTGCCCTATGAATCTCCTTAAAACTCTTGCACCTGGTAAAAGCAGGCGCATAGCCCACTTTTACCAGCGTTACAGTTTAAAAACATATCAAAAACATATTAAAATAAAATTTAAAAATACATATTTATGTTAAAAACTCTGCCCACTCAGATAATTTTATTTTAATTTAAAAAAATTTTTTAAATCGGCAAATAATTTTTTTTTCAAAAACATTTCTATCAACTTTAATTTCTATAATGTATTTATGTGAGGTGTTTTTAAAAATGTTTCATGTAGTGTTTGGGTGTTTGGGGGTGTTTCTCATTCATAGTAATCGGAGTTTCGGACTTACGAAATTCCTATTACTATGAATGAGAAATCATCATCATCATCATAGGTCGTCCCTTGAAATGAGGATGACTTGCTTCCACGCCAAAAAGGGATGAGTTCACAGGTGTTTCAATGAAGGACCTAATATTCCAGATCCCGAACTACATCATAAAGGGTGGAAGATACCTGTGCTTGGATTTTTTTAACGTGTGGTGGCCATTGCACACCAGCCACCACACAGGCTTGACAGAACTCGGTCTTGGTCCAGTGGCAAGGATTACCCAAGACTAACTGGAGACCAGCTCTGCTGCACAGACCCAGCGCACACACTTATCGCAGTGTGGGCTGGCCTGTGCTGCCCCTGGGCCCTCGCCTCTTCTCGGCCCCAGATTCACGCCCCTCCTGGGCCCCGGTCACTTGCTGCTCCTTCACCCCTCCTGCTGTGCCTGCCCGCACTGCAATCAGCGACCTGGCTTCGCAGCCGTCGCCCTCCTGCAGCAGCACGCACTGCTCCCTGCAGTGGTATGCCGCCGCACGCTGCTCCCTCCAATGGCCCCGGCCTGCTGATGGTCTCGCAGACCAGGACCACGCCGATTTCCGGGCAAATATGAGAAAATACTTACCTGTGATTGGGTGTCCAGGCCCATGTGACTCCTACGGACATCCCAACGTGAACGTGCTCCGTTGCGCAAGAAAAGGAGGCCTCGAGTCCGGGATCTCTGGCGAGCGTTCGACCAAAAGGTAAGTGCGCATCTTTTCTCCTAATTTTAGTCGATCGCCTGCGGGAAGAAGGAACCGGGATTTCAGGGCCAATCACTTTTATTTATGAAATGCCTTTAACGTAGTAAAAACGGCCCAAGGCGCTTCACAGTAGTGTTAACAAGACCAAACAGACAAATTTGACAGTGAGCCACAAAAGAAGAAATGAAGGCAGATTGACCAAAAGCTTGGTTGAATAAGTAGATTTTAAGGAGCATCATAAGGGAGGAAAGACAGGTAGAGAGGCGGAGAGGATTAGGGAGGGAGTTCCAGAGCTTAGGGCCCAAACAGCTGAAGGCACGGCCACCGATGGTTGAGCAGTTATAATGAGAGATGTTCAAGAGGGCAGAATTTGGGGAGCACAGACATCTTGTGGGGTTGTGAGGCTGAAAAAGATTACAGAGACAGGAAGGGGCAAGGCCATGGAGTGATTTGTAAACAAGGATGAGAATTTTGAAATCGAGGCATAGGTCAGAAAGCACAGGGGTGATGGGTGATCATGATGCTGCGAGTTAGGACACGGGCTGCTGAGTTTTGGATGAGCTCAATTTTATGTAGTGTAGAATGTGGAGGGTCAGGCAGGAGTAGTTGGAGTAGTCAAGTCTAGAGGTAACAAAGGCATGAATGAGGGTTTCAGCAGCAGAAGAGCTGAGGTAGGGGCAGAGGCGGGCAATGTTACAGAGGTGGAAAAAGGCGGTTTTAGTCATGCTGCGGATATGTGGCCCGATACTCATTTCAGGGTCAAGTACGACACCTAGGTTGGGAACAGTCTTGTTCACCCTCAGATTGATACTAGGGAGAGGAATGGAGTCAGTGGTTAGGGAACACAGTTTGTGGCGGGGACTAAAGATAATGGCTTCGGTCTTCCCAATATTTAATTGGAGAAAGTTTCTGCTCATCCAGTACTGGATGTCAGAAAAGCAAACTG
The DNA here is from genome assembly GCF_044704955.1 of Pristiophorus japonicus. Lineage (NCBI taxonomy): Eukaryota > Metazoa > Chordata > Chondrichthyes > Pristiophoridae > Pristiophorus > Pristiophorus japonicus. Next base: position 159,642,369 of record NC_091979.1, on the reverse strand, counting down.
ACAATTTAAATGTCAAGCAGGGGTCGAGAGAAGTGGTGGAGAGGCAGAGCTGGGTGTCATCAGGGTACATGTGGAAACTGACTCTATGTATTTGGATGATATCGTCAAGGGGCAGCATGTAGATGAGAAATAGGAAGGGGCCAAGGATAGATCCTTGGGGGTCACCAGAGGTATCGATGCAGGAGAGGGAAGAGAAGCCATTGCAGGAGATTTTCTGGCTACGATTAGATAGATAAGAATTGAACCAGGTGACTGCAGTCCCACCTAGATGGCTGATGGTGGAGAGGCGTTAGAGGAGGCTGGAGTGATCAACTGTGTCAAAGGCTGCAGACAGGTCCAGAAGGATGAGGAGGGATAGTTTACATTTATCACAGTCACAAAGGATGTCATTTGTGACTTTGATGAGAACCATTTCGGTACTGCAGCAGGGCCAAAAACCAGATTGAAGGGATTCAAACATTGAATTCAAGGAAAGGTGGTCACAGATTTGGGAAGCGACAACACATCCAAGTACTTTGGACAGGAAAGGGAGGTTGGAGATGGGGCGATAGCTAGCAAGCCAAGTGGGGTCAAGGGTTGGTTTTTTGAGAAAAGGGGTGATGACAGCAGATTTGAAGGATGGGGGAACAGTACCTGAGCAGAGAGAACCGTTAACAATGTCGGCTAACATGGGAGCCAAAAAAAGAAGTTGAGTGGTCAGCAGTTTAGTGGGAATAGGGTCAAACAAGCAGGATGTGAGTCTCATGGACAAGATGAGCTTGGAGAGATTAAGAGGGGAGATCAAAGAGAAACTAGAGAATGATGTGAGTTTAGGGCTAGGGCAGGTGGGAGCCTCAGATGAAGTTTTGCCCTGTGGGCAAGGTGAAGGAAGAGAACTCGCAGAGGCAGCTGATTGGATGGTCTCAATCTTTTTTGTTGTTGGAGGTGAGTGTGGTGGAGACAAGGGAGATAGGTTTAAGGAGACAGTTAGCAGTAGAGAATAGTATCCAGGGTTATTTTTGCATTCCAGAATGATCCTGGAATAGTGAGTAATTTTTGTAGACAAGAATAGGAACCGACATTATTTTATGTGTTTGAGCCAGATCTGGCAGTGAGTGGTTAAACCAGTTGTCCACCACATCCATTCAAATCTGCGCTCTTTTTACTTGAGGGAGTAAAGATGAGGGCCGTACCAGAGGGAACAGCCAACGTGGGAGAGAGTAACGGTGTTAATAGGGACTAGGGCATCAAAGGTGGTGGTGAGGTTGTGGTTGAGCAGATCAGTGGCTGCAGAAATGTCATTGTTAAAAGAAGGCCAAAGGTTGGACAGTTTTAAGTTGATAAGTTCAGTTGAAAGAGAGTTTGGAGAGAGTTTTTTCCAGGGGAGGATGCAGAAGGAAGTAGATTTGAATTGGGGAAGGGGGATGTAGGTCGCGAGCGATAAAAGGAAATGGTCAGAGATTACTTTATCTTTAATTGACACAGTTGGAATAACAACCCACAAGAGGTTGCAAGGTCAAGGGGGTGGCCGTGGATATGGGTTGAGGAATTTACATTGAGGGAGAGATAAAGGGAGGATAGGAGGGTAGTGAACTCAGAGGAGAGCGAGCATGATGAATTGAGATGAAGGTAGTCACTGAGGATGAGAAGTCGCTTGATGCATAAGCTGAAGGAGGAAAGCAGTGAGGATATATCCGTGATAAAATGTTTATCATATTTGGGTGGGCGGTAGAGAACGAGAATTTTGAATGAGAGGTGTGAGAGGTGAGAAAGTGCCGGAGACGTAGGGGGACAGACCAAGGTATGATTTGGTGATGAGAGCTATACTGCCACCATGGCGGTCTGGGTGGGGCAAGTGGTGGGAGGTATAGCCGGGAGGTGAGGCTTCGATTAAAGGTAATGTGCCATTATCCCTCAGCCAAGTTTCCGTTAATGCCATAATGTCGATGCAGTCATCCACGATAAGGTCATGGATGTCAAGGACCTTGTTTGCAAGTGAACGGACATTCTGCAAGGAGATTTTGAGAGGATCTGCGGCGGCTGATCTACTGCCAGCATACATATGGTCATTGTTTGGAGGGATGAGTTGGACAGGGAGGAGATTTGCAAGGTTAGCCCTCCCTGGGCAAGCTGGGCGGTAAGGTCGGTGAGAGAGTAGGATGGGACAGTTGGGGTTGTGCTTGTGAGGAGACAGCGACAAGTGCCACGATGGACCCTTTGGAGAATGCCAAGAATGGCACAGAGTGAAGCTGCAGGCTTGTTTAAAGGGATTCAAGTCTGGGATGGTGGCATGAGAGTAGGAAAATTGTAGAGTAATGAAGTGTTGAGGTTGGGATTTTGGAGAACAGAGTATACGAGAGAGGAGAGATGAGAGGCGGCATAACAACATTAGATACTGACCAGGGAGGGAAAGAGATAAAAAGCGGGAGAAGGAAGTGTAAAAACAAGTCAATAGCTTGGGTCCAAATCGGCAGCCAAAATGCACATGCAGATAGACACAGGCGAAAAACTAAAGAAAAAGAAATTCAATTTATATGGTAAATACTACAATAAGGATTCTACAATTGTAGAATCATTATAATCAAGTTTAATTATATTAAAACAAAATTAAATATGTAGGGCTAGACTTTCCACTAAGATTGCTATCGCCTATATGATTTTTTATTTTTCAGGATCGCTGGAATACCACCCATTTTTTTGACTGCTAGTTTCGGCTTTTTATTTTGGGCGATAGCCTTAGCGATGTGAAATGGGCCTTAGCGATGTATTCAGTCGGGCAAGGCTGGAGTCCATATCAACGGCCGTTCTACACATGTGCTTTTTTTTTAGCAAATAATTTTTCCCGCGATTCAGGAGGTCATGGGTCATCTGCGCATGCTCAGAAGACAAAGGGAGGAAGAATATTTGTAGTGAAGAGAAGAGCATTTGTGAAGGATTGCTGATTTTTCAAGTGCTATAGTTGTGAAGGAATTAGTTATAAAGTGAAAAGATTGTTGTAAATCGTTAGAAAGATAAAAGTTATGGAGATGTCGCATGAGGACTCGGGAGAGAGTCTGCAGGGAGAAGGAGGGCAAAACCCTTCTCTGACAAAGCAAATGACGCATTGGTCAATGAAGTCGCGACGCGGTGGGGCCACTTAACCCGGGGTGGGCGTGGGAAACCTCCACTCCGGATGTATCGGAAAATATGGGGCGAGATCGCCGATGTAGTGTCGTCAGTGTCCCACGATAGGCGTGAATCCGACCAGTGCCGCAAGAGGTGGAACAGCCTGGTTGCTTCCGCAAGAGTAAGTTTTAAATAGACTTTAAATTGTAATGATCCACTGAATATGTAAATCTGCCAGATTGTAATGAAGCTGGGTAATCTTGCGTAGCCTCCCTGCTAAGATTTGGACTGGGGTTGGAACCTGCGCCCTTTAAGTCTAATTTTGGCACCGTCTCCTTTTGGGTTACATTGGTGGATGGGGCACGACTGTGCACTCAGGGGTCCGTTCACCTTTACCCAGACTGTACGAGTCTCTCCGGCTGCTGTCACTCACACAGTGACCCAGCCTGGACTGGGGAAGAGCTGCCCTGGCTTACTGTCTGCCCTGGGACACTTTGGGACATTAACTCCGGCTACACGGAGTTCTGAGCACAGCACATGGGCATGGTGTCCCCTCCCCTGTAATTGGCGAGCTCACTAGCGGTCCTGAATCCCTCCCGGGGGGACCTCCATCAGGTCAAAAAAAACAGCTACCTCCCCTCAGGCGCCAAATGCAACAGCCCGTGGATGGGGCCCTTCCTGGAGGTTGTACGTGAGATGTTTGGTGTTATGTATGTAATAACACGATAGACTGAATACTGTAAACTAACACAGGTACAAACCTGGCTCTGCTTTATTAGAGCCAAAGTTGTCATGTATTTAACCATCTTGCAATGACATAGCCATGTAACTGTAACTCATGTACACTGTACCTGTACCATAGAAATGCACACCCTGACCACAGGAGGTGAACTTGCAGGAGACACTCCTCACCTGGGTTTCCAGGTATAAAAGGGGAGGTCCCACCCAGGGTCAGCACACCTTGGTCCTGGCAATAAAGATGAAGGTCACAGAGTGACCGTGTTTGATATATCCATGCCGCGTGTGAGTTTGTAGTAAGGTGCAGGGACACTACATTTGGCGACAAGAAACGGGAATCACCGAATCACAAGGATGGCCACTGGTGGCACAGAGGAACGTTACTGTGTGGGTGAGGACTGGGACGACTTTGTGGAAAGACTCCAGCAGAGCTTTGTCACAAAGGAGGGGCTGGAAGAGACAGCGGCTGACAAGCGGAGGGCGCATCTACTGACCAGTTGCGGACCACAGACGTATGCGCTGATGAAAGACCTGCTCGCACCCCAAAAGCCGGCGGACAAGTCCTTTGAAGAGCTCAGCCAGCTGATCAGTGAGCATCTCAAGCCGGCGAGTAGCGTACACATGGCCTGGCACTGGTTCTACTCTCACCGGCATCGGGAGGGACAAAACGTCTCGGACTTCATGGCGTAACTGCGGCTCTTGGACAGTGTCTGTAAGTTCTCTGATGCCTGCAGGGGGGAGATGTTAAGGGACTTTTTCATCGAGGGCATTAATCATGCCGGCATTTTCAGGAAGTTTATAAAGACTAAGTACTTGACTTTAGAAGGGGCAGCATTGATAGCTCAGACCTTTATGGCAGGGGAAGAGGAGACCAAGCTAACTTACGCGCGCAGCCCTGGTCCAAACGTGACGACCGACCAGGGAGTTAACATGGTGAACGCAGCTCGGGACCCTGCAGGCAGGCAAGGGCATTTCGAAACCGCCCAGGCAGCAACAGCCTCTAGGGTGGGCCCGCAACAAGGACAATGGAAAGGGGATCGGCAATTCACGCCATCTCGAGGAACAATGCGTCCCGCGATGGGACCATTAACACCCTCCATCAGAGTGCTTAGAAACAGCCAAATGGGCAATCAGAGAGGAATGCCTGGTAATAGTCCTTTTGTAAACAGCAATCTCAATCTCAGCTCATGCTGGAGGTGTGGGGGTAGACACACTGCGAAAGCAGTGGACACTTGGCCAGGATGTGCAAAAAGGCAGTAGCAGGGCTAATCTACAAGATAGAGGAACGAGATGAGGGGTCTGCAATGCAGGATGAGGCCTGGGGAAAAGCCATAGATGCTGAAGTTCAGCGGATTCATGTGGCTGACATCCACAGCTCATACACTAAAGCGCCACCCATGATGATGCAAGTCTTACTGAATGGCATCCCGGTGCACATGGAGCTGGATACGGGAGCTAGCCAGTCACTCATGAGCGCCCAACAATTTGAGAGACTATGGCCACACAGAGCTAGCAGGCCCAAACTGGAATGCATTGAGACGCAGCTAGGAACGTACACCAAAGAGATCATCCCAGTGCTGGGCAGTGCAAACTTGGTGGTAACACATAATGGATTACAGAACCGGCTGCCACTCTGGATCATTCCGGGAAATGGCCCTGCGCTTGTGGGGAGGAGTTGACTAGCTGAGATGAATTGGAAATGGGGGAATGTGCACGCCATTTCATCCGTGGAGCAAAGTTCATGTTCACAGGTCCTGCAAAAATTTGGATCACTGTTTCAACCTGGTGTCGGAACGTTCAAGGGCACTAAAGTAGTGATACGCATCACTCCGGAAGCCAGACCAGTGCACCACAAAGCCAGAGCGGTGCCATATGTGATGCGTGAAAAAATTGAATGTGAACTGGACAGGCTGCTCAGAGAGGGCATAATTTCGGCCGTTGAATTCAGCGACTGGGCAAATCCCATCGTTCCCGTCCTCAAAGCAGATGGCTCGGTTAGGATTTGTGGCGACTACAAAGCCACCATCAATCGAGTATCGCTGCAAGATCAATACCTGCTCCCGAGAGCGGAGGACATCTTTGCCATGCTGGCAGGTGGCAAGCTGTTCACGAAGTTGGACCTCACTTCGGCCTACATGACTCAGGAACTGGCTGAAGAATCCAAGCTTCTGACCACCATCACGACGCACAAGGGATTATTTGTCTACAACAGGTGTCCGTTTGGCATTCGTTCGGCAACAGCCATCTTTCAAAGAAACGTGGAAAGCTTGCTCAAATCCATTCCTGGAATGATCGTATTCCAAGACGACATTCTCATAACGGGTCGAGACACCGAAGAACACCTCCACAACCTGGAGGAGGTGCTACGCCGATTGGATCGGGTAGGCTTGCGACTGAAAAAGGCCAAGTGTGTGTTTTTGGCCCACGAGGTCGAGTTTTTGGGCAGGAGGGTTGCCGCAGACGGGATCCGGCCCACTGAATCAAAAATGGAGGCGATCCGCCGGGCGCCCAGGCCCGGCAACATGTCGGAGTTGCGATAATTCCTGGGACTTTTGAACTATTTTGGGAACTTTCTGCCGAACTTAAGCACATTATTGGAGCCATTACACATGCTCCTGCGTAAAGGTTGTGAATGGTTTTGGGGGGACTGTCAAGAACGGGCTTTCAATAAGGCAAGGAACCTGCTGTGTTCCAACAAACTGCTAACTTTGTATGACCCTTGTAAAAAACTGGTTTTAACATGCGATGCGTCATCCTACAGGGTTGGGTGTGTGTTGCAAAAGGGTAATGATGACGGCCGACTCCAACCGGTGGCTTACGCCTCCAGGTCGCTCTCTCAAGCAGAGCGTGGATACAGCATGGTCGAGGAGGAAGCACTCGCGTGTGTGTATGGGTGAAAAAGATGCACCAGTACATTTTTGGTAGACTGTTCGAGCTAGAGACGGACCACAAGCCGTTAACATCCTTGTTGTCCGACAGCAAGGCTGTCAATGCCAATGCATCAGCTCGCATACAGCGCTGGGCCCTCATGCTGGCTGCGTATGACTACACCATACGGCAACACCCAGGCACCGAAAATTGCGCTAACGCGCTCAGCAGGCTCCCACTGGCCACCACCGAGGAGGCGTCGGAGCAGAGTGCCGAGATGGTCATGGCCGTTGAGGCTTATGACACTGTGGGCTCCCCCATCACAGCCCGCCAGATCAAACTCTGGACCAACAGGGACCCCCTCCTATCCATGATAAAGAAATGTGTCCTGACTGGGGATTGGGCGCCCGCAAACAGGGCGCGCCCCGAGGAAGTCAGACCGTTTCAGAGACGGATGGATGAACTCTCCATCCAAGCCGACTGCCTGCTATGGGGCAGCCGGGTAGTCATGCCCCACAAAAGAAGGGAAGCGTTCATCGGGGAACTCCACAGCGAGCACCCTGGCATCGTGTTAATGAAGGCCATTGCCCGGTCACATGTGTGGTGGCAGGGGATTGACTCAGACCTGGAACACTGGGTTCACAGGTGCACGACGTGTGCCCAGCTGGGCAATGCCCCCAGGGAGGCCCCACTCAGCCCGTGGCCCTGGCCCACGAGACCATGGTCACGTATTCACGTAGACTATGCAGGCCTGTTCATGGAGAAAATGTTCCTGATCGTTGCCGATGCATACTCGAAGTGGATCAAGTGCATCATATTGAACTCGTGCATGACATCCATCACCGTGGAGAGTTTGCGTACGGTTTTTGCGACCCATGCCTTGCCGGACATCCTGGTCAGCGAAAATGGCCTGTGTTTCACCAGCCATGAATTCCAGGAGTTTATGTCGGGCAATGGTATCACGCACGTCCGGACAGCGCCGTTCAAGCTGGCATCCAATGGCCAGGCAGAACGGGTGGTCCAAGTCATAAAACACGGCATGCTACGCATCCAAGGATCCTCCCTTCAGTACCACCTATCGCGCCTCATGCTGGCCTACAGGTCCCGCCCGCACTCGCTCACAGGAGTCCCGCCAGCGGAACTCCTCATGAAACGCACGCTCAAGACGCAGCTGTCCCTCATTCACCCAGCCCTGGCAGACATTGTTGAGGGCAAGCGCCAGTCCCAAACCGAGCTCCATGATCGAAACTCAAGGGAGAGGTGTATAGAAATAGATGACCCGGTATTTGTTCTTAACTATGCTTTGGGACCCAAGTACCTTGAGGGCACCGTAATTGGCAAAGAAGGAAATAGAGTCATGGTGGTCCAACCAAACAATGGGCAGATATGCCGCAAACACTTGGACCAAGTAAAGAAAAGGTTCATCATACACACGGAGGAACCTGAAGAAGAGCATGAGATGGCACCCACACCACTGCCAGCGGACAAGCAACAAAGACAGTCCTCAGCATGCACAGTCCCTGCGGCCAGTCCGGACAGGCCGGAATCACCTCAAGTGACAGAGACGCGTGCTGAGGCTCACCTGACAGACTTAAACTCTGAAACAAAAAGACTTAAGAGGGGAGGTGATGTCATGTAATTAACCATCTTGCAATGACATAGTCATGTAACTGTAACTCATGTACACTGTACCTTTACCATAGAAATGCACACCCTGACCACAGGGGGTGAACTTGCGGGAGACACTCCTCACCTGGGTTTCCAGATATAAAGGGGGAGGTCCCACCCAGGGTCAACACTCCTTGGTCCTGGCAATAAAGGTGAAGGTCACAGAGTGACCGTGTCTGATATATCCATGACTCGTGTGAGTTTGTAGTTAAGTGCAGGGACACTACAAAAGTGATTACATTATATGATGACTGGCCTTTTATACCTGGACCGTGCACACGTGTGGACAGCCCAATGACGTCTGACAGTGGAGCCACCTGGTGACTAGTAACCCCAAGCATACATACATGACAATATCCCCCTTTAAGATATTAGTAACAGTCTTTTTACAAATTGAGACGGTCCGGGGCTTTCCGCTCCCGAGTTGATCATCTCAGTTCAACTCCAGCCTTGGGTGAGCGTTCTGATTCTGTTATGAATGGGGGCTGGGTAGTCGATCTGATGGGAGTGGCAATGACCATGTCAGGGATTGAAAGTCCACATTCACTGATGACAGCGGTGTCTTCTAATGACTGAGGGTCACTGATTGTGTCTTCCTCAGACTGTTCCAGTTCATCCGTGTGCCGCAGTTTTATCTGATCAACATGTTTCATGCATGTTTGCCCATTCTTGAGCTTGACGATAAACACTCTGTTACCCTCCTTGGCCGTAACAGTACCGGCGATCCACTTGGGACCTTGACCATAATTTAGTACATACACAGGATCGTTAACAGAAATGTCGCGTGACACAGCAGTGCAATCATGATACCACTGCTGACTTTGACGTCTGTATTCAACATGATTATTCAAGTCAGGGTGGACAAGAGAGAGCTTGGTCTTGAGACCTTTCTTCATTAATAATTCAGCCGGGGACGGACCGAGGTAAGCATGTGATGTCTTGTCCTGTAACTAAGCAATATGCATGACAAGCGAGTCTGCGGTGAACCTTGAGTTTCACGTTTCATACTCTGCTTGATGGTTTGGACAGCATGCTCTGCTTGACCATTAGATGTGGGTTTGAATGGTGCTGACCTCACATGTTTGATACCATTGAGTTTCATGAACTCTTGAAACTCCAAACTAGTAAAGCAAGGTCTGTTGTCGCTTACAACGATGTCGGGCAGACCATGAGTGACAAGCATGACACAAAGACTCTCAATGGTAGCTGTGGATGTACTGGATGACATGATTAAACACTCTATCCACTTGGAATATGCATCCATCACAATGAAAAACATCTTTCCCAGGAAGGGACCTGCAAAGTCGATGTGGATCCTGGACCATGGTTTAGATGGCCACGACCACAGACTCAGCGGCGATTCCACTGGTGCTTTATTTAGCTGCATGCAAGTGTTGCACTGATGCACACATGATTCCAGATCAGAGTCAATTCCACGCCACCATACATGAGACCTGGCAATGGCTTTCATCATGACAATACCGGGATGAGTGCTATGTAGATCATGTACAAATTTCTCTTTGTCTTTCTTTGGCATAATAACATGATTACGCCACAGTAAACAATCTGACTGAATGGATAGTTTGTCATTGTGACGGTTGTAAAGTTTGGTCTCATCACCTATTTGCTTGGGTATGGCAGACCAATCACCACTAAGGATAAAATGTTTCACAACCAATAATATCGGGTCTTGGCTGGTCCAGGTCTTAACTTGTTGAGCCGTGACAGGGATTCATTCACTTTCAAAGGCATCCATAACTAACAGTAGGTCTGCAGATTGTGGCATCTCCACTTCTGGTGTGGGCAACGACAGACGGCTCAGTGCATCGGCACAATTCTCGGTGCCAGGTCTATGGTGAATGACATAATGATAGGCAGATAATGTCAGTACCCACCTCTGGATGCGGGACGATGCATTGGTATTTATATCTTTGTTTTCCGAAAACAATGAAATGAGTGGCTTGTGATCTGTTTCTAGTTCAAACCGAAGACAAAATAGGTACTGATGCATCTTTTTAACCCCATACACAAAAGCTAATGCTTCTTTTTCTACCATGCTGTGGGCTCTTTCCGCCTTTTACAAACTTTTCGAAGCATACACAACAGGTTGTAGTTTTCCCGACATATTAGCTTGTTGGAGCACGCAACCAACTCCATATGACGAAGAATCACAGGCCAATACTAGACACTTACACAGATCATAATGTACCAGCAGCCTGTTAGAGCAAAGCAGATTGGTAGCTTTCTCAAAAGCTCTATCTTGAGACGCACCCCAAACCCAGTTGTTGCCTTTTCTTAGCAGCATGTGCAGTGGCTCTAATGAAGTGCTCAATCTAGGTAGGAAATTACCAAAGTAGCTGAGTAGACCAAGGAATGAATGCAGCTCCGTCACATTCTGAGGCTTGGGTGCATTTTTGATGGCCTTGGTTTTCGAGTCCATAGGCCTGATGCCGTCAGCAGCAATTTTCCTCCCCAGGGAATTCGACTTCCGGTGCCATGAAGACGCACTTCGAACGTTTCAGTCTGAGTCCCACTTAGTCCAAATGATGTAGAACATCTTCCAGATTGTTCAGATATTCGGCGGTGTCATGACCTGTGATCATAAGAACATAAGAACATAAGAATTAGGAACAGGAGTAGGCCATCTAGTCCCTCGAGCCTGCTCCGCCATTCAAAAAGATCATGGCTGATCTGGCCGTGGACTCAGCTCCACTTACCCGCCCGCTCCCCATAACCCTGAATTCCCTTATTGGTTAAAAATCTATCGATCTGTGATTTGAATACATTCAATGTGCTAGCCTCAACTGCTTCCTTGGGCAGAGAATTCCACAGATTCACAACGCTCTGGGAAAATAAATTCCTTCTCAACTCGGTTTTAAATTGGCTCCCCCGTATTGTGAGGCTGTGCCCCCTAGTTCTCGTCTCCCCAACCAGTGGAAACAACCTCTCTGCCTCTATCTTGTCTATCCCTTTCATTATTATAAATGTTTCTATAAGATCACCCCTCATCCTTCTGAACTCCAACGAGTAAAGACCCAGTCTACTCAATCTATCATCATAAGATAAACCCCTCATCTCCGGAATCAGCCGAGTGAATCGTCTCTGTACCCCTCCAAAGCTAGTATATCCTTCCTTAAGTAAGGTGACCAAAACTGCACGCAGTACTCCAGGTGCGGCCTCACCAATACCCTGTGCAGTTGCAGCAGGAACTCCCTGCTTTTGTACTCCATCCCTCTCGCAATGAAGGCCAACATTCCATTCACCTTCCTGATTACCTGCTGCACCTGCAAACTAACCTTTTGGGATTCATGCACAAGGACCCCCAGGTCCCTCTGCACCGCAGCATGTTGTAATTTCTCCCCATTCAAATAATATTCCCTTTTACTGTTTTTTTTTTCCAAGGTGGATGACCTCACATTTTCCGACATCGTATTCCATCTGCCAAACCTTAGCCCATTCGCTTAACCTATCAAAATCTCTTTGCAGGCTCTCTGTGTCCTCTACACAACCCGCTTTCCCATTAATCTTTGTGTCATCTGCAAATTTTGTTACATTACACTCTGTCCCCTCTTCCAGGTCATCTATGTATATTGTAAACAGTTGTGGTCCCAGTACCGATCTCTGTGGCACACCACTAACCACCGATTGCCAACCTGAAAAGGACCCATTTATAGAAACATAGAAACATAGAAAGTAGGTGCAGGAGTAGGCCATTCGGCCCTTCGAGCCTGCACCGTCATTCAATGAGTTCATGGCTGAACATGCAACTTCAGTACCCCATTCCTGACTGACTCTCTGCTTTCTGTTAGTTAGCCAATTATCTATCCATGCTAATACATGGATGTCATCTTGGAACACGACGGTTCTAGGGACAGACTTCAGTAGACTCTCCATGTTCCTCTGAAATATGGCTGCAGCTGAGTGAATTCCAAAAGGATACCTGGTGTAGATAAACAGTCCTTTATGAGTGTTGATGCATGTAAGTTTCTTCAACGTCTCGACCAGCTCCTGTGTCATGTAGGCCAATGTCAGATCCAGTTTAGTGAATGACTTCCCCCCGGCTAGCGTTGCAAACAGGTCATCAGCCTTCGGTGACGGGTATTGATCCTGTTTCGAAACTCGGTTGATCGTAACCTTGTAGTCTCCACAAATCCTGACAGTGCCATCACTCTTCAACACAGGAACAATGGGGCTGGCCCATTCATTAAATTCGACTGGTGATATGAACCCTTCACGTTGGAGTCTGTCAAGTTCGATTTCGACCTTTTCCATCATCATGTACGGGACCGCCCGGTCTTGCATCCGAGTCCACGTGGATCTGCATCTTGGCTCCCGTGAAATTGCCGATACCTGGTTCAAACAGTGAGGGGAACTTGCTCAGCACTTGAGCACATGGAGTATCATCCTCCAACGACAACGCTTTGATATCGTTCCAATTCCATTTGATTTTTTTCTCGACAATTCCGGCCGAACAGCATTGGAACAATCCATAAAGGTAAATCATGAACCGCACCATCATACAACACCTTGACTACTGCACTGCCAATCACCGTTATGAGTTCTTTGGTGTATGTATGCAATTTGGCATTGACTGGACTCAGCTTAGGCCTCACAGCCTTAGTGTCCCACAGCTTGTCAAATGTCCTCTGGCTCATTATTGATTGACTCACACCCGTGTCCAATTCCATCGGTTTCATCACACCGTTAAGTTTCACATTAATCATTATCGGTTGGCTCATTGTTAGGAATGAATACCAGTCCATACGCTTCCTCCTCTGGTATCTCGGATTGCATATCTGGATCCGCGCTACACTGGTCATCATCCTCCACGTGGTGTGTCACAGCACACTTGCTCAGTTGCAGACACATGTGCTGGAGGTGCCCCAGTCTTGAACAGCCTTTACAAATGTACTGTTTAAACCAACACTGATGAGGCCGATGATTGCCCCCACAATGCCAACACGGTGAAATTGGATTCATTCCCGTTGGCGGACTTTGGGCAGCCACAGGTTTCGCATACACAGTCGAATAGGCCTTGCCATATGCAGCTCTACCAAACGACGATACAATCTTGTTTACAGTAATTGCCAAGTTCTGATTTTTCGATGATATCTGCTTTAAGTTTTTGTCCGTCGTCATGCATGCCTGGGCAATCATGATGGCCTTGCTCAAATCCAGCGTCTCTGCCGCCAGTAGCTTACGCAGGATCACCTCGTGGTTAATGCTGATTACAAAGAAGTCCCGAGCATGTCTCCCAACATGTTTTCTAACTTACGTGGTCCAGCTAGACGTCTTAGGTCGGCAACAAATTCCAACACATCTTGGCCCTCAGAACGAACATGCTTGTAGAATCGATATCGTGAGATGATGATGCCTTCTTCTGGTTTGAGATGGTCATGTACCAGAGGACACAATTCCTCATAGTCCTTGTCTGTTGGACTTGCAGGTGAGAGAAGATGATTTAATAGTCCATAGATTTTCGGACCGCAAACCATGAGGAAACCGTCAGTGGGGTCCTCCATCTTGTTGGCCACAAAGTACTGGTCCAGGCGAGCTACAAAATCTGCCCAGTGCTCTCCCTCCACGAATCTCTCCAGAATTCCAATTGTGCTCATTTTTGCATGTGAAGGTTCTTAAGTTATCTCGTCGCCAAATGTTATGTATTTAATAACTCGATAGACTGAATATTGTAAACTAACACAGGTACAAACCTGGCTCTGCTTTATTAGGGCCCAAAGTGATTACATTACATGATGACTTATCTTTTATACCTGGGCTGCACACACGTGCGTACAGCCCAATGGCCTTCGACAGTGGCGCCACCTGGTGGCTAGTAACCCCAAGCATACATACATGACATTTGGTGTCAAGCATTAGTTCCTAAACATGATACTATTAAATATTTTCTCTAACTGTAGATGTTATAACCATTCATCCATTGTGGATACAAACTGTATTAGCATATAACATTAGAATCTGTTGTGTTTCCGTAATAGTACCTAGTCAATTAGCTTATGACATGCTCTTGTCACGTTTGCAAAGGAAGATATCTAAGAATTGGGTGGAGCAGAGGCGCACGGGAGGAGGCCTTGCTGAACTACAGCCACTCACTGAGTTGGAGGAATGTGCTGCAGCACTAGTGGGTAGCCACAGTCGTTCTACCACCCGTGGTGGTGCAAATTCCGTTGTTGTGCCACGTGAGTAATGTGTAAAGCAGTGGTAAATCAGTGGTAATTTAAAGTAATGTAACAGCATTTCATTATAATATATGAATGATGTCATGTTATGCATGCAGCTTCTGTACTACTCTCAGGTTAACAACATAAGAACATAAAAAATAGGAGCAGGAGTAGGCCATTTGGTCACTCGAGGCTGCTCCGCCATTCAATAAGATCATGGCTAATCTGATCATGGACTCAGCTCCACTTCCCTGCCCGCTCCCCATAACTCTTTACTCCCTTATCGCTCAAAAATCTGTCTATCTCCACCTTAAATATATTCAATGACCCAGCCTCCACACCTCTCTGCGGCAGAGAATTCCATAGATGTGCAACCATATGATGTAATCATATGTAACGTCTCTTGTTCACATTTATTGCAGTAGTGTTGCTCCTCGTACATATGTCAGCGCAGCGCAAGCATTCTCATGTCTACCTTTCTGTTCAAATTACCTCAATTATGTTTTGCAGGTCCCGAGACTCCCGAGGCGCAAAGGGAGGCCACTCTACAAATGCCTGTGCCATTGCAGGTGGTCATCACCATGGGTGCAGAGGAGACTACTGAGGAGGAGGAAGATGACCAATTGTCATCTGTTGTACATGTAGCCACGTCTTCATCGACAGATAAAGTAGCGGGGCCAAGCGGCTGCAGCAGGCGACTCCAAGGCGTACAGTGCCCATGCCGACCCCACAGAGGTTGAGTCGGCGAGGTAGGCACCCACTGCGATGGGAAGATCCTAATAAGGACATGGTAGCACTGTCAAGGGCGAGCGTCGACATAGGTCGAGAGCACCTCCAGGTGATTGGTGGATTGACCGGAAACATTGCCACAATGTCCGCACGAATAACAGAGGACATGGAGCGGATAGTTGTGGCAATGGGCCAAATGACTGACACTGTCCATGCCTTGCGGCATGCGATAGTGTCGGGAGACGGCACTGCACCCCAAGGTGCCGTCCCACCAACCACACCCGGACAGATGCGAGTCCGGAGGAAGAACTTCCTCTGACTAAATGTCTTCTCCTCCAGCCACTGAGGAGATTCTGCCAACGTCAGACCACCCCGCACCCCCCCTCCCCCCCCCCACCCACCCCACATTGGCAGGCCTTGAGGTCCCCTGCTGCAAGATGTATTGGTCCCGTTACTCGGGGATTGAAACAGAGCTTATTAGAAGGGGGGAGTCAAGGTTCAGGAGGGAAGCATGGCCGCAGGTGGGGTGGGGGTGGGGGGGGGGGGGGTGGGGGCGGATGTTGTATATAGTGTTACTTCTTGTTAAAAATACATTTTTGTTAAATGTTCACTGTTATTTTTGTGTTAAAAATATTGTTGGGGGGTGTTATATATGTTTGTTGTAAAAATTTTCAGATTCGTGTTTAACTATTAACTATTTTTATTTAACTTTACAATTGTCCTGAAATGTCTTCTAATAACGTAAGGTAAGACATCAGTGCAATGGTTGGAAACAATGCCCATGGCCAGGCCACGCAAAGATGAAACGTAACGCAACTGTAACTGTCACCAATGTAAGTTCATGCAAAGCTCATTTATGAGCTGCTGACGCAACAGTTTTGCAGCTGCATAATTACCATGGGGCTTTTCCAGTCTTGCGGAGGGGGCGTGGTGACATGGGCTCATCGCCAGGCTGATTGTCTCCCGAGGTCCTCATCATCTTCCTCCTCGTCCTCCCCTTCCACCTCGCCTCTCTCCTGAAGTGGACCAGTGGTCCCATCTGGCAATTGTTGTCCTCTCCTCATGGCTAGGTTATGCAACATGCAGCACACCACAATAAACTCAGCGACCTGCTCAGGGTGGTATTGTAGCTTGCCTCATGAGTTGTCCAGGCATCTGAAGCACTGCTTCAGCCCTCCAATTGTCTTTTCGACAACATTGCATGTAGCTATATGGCTTTCCTTGCAGCGCTTCTTGGCTTCCGTCTGGGGATTATGCAGAGGGGGGTTCATGAGCCAGCAAGGCCATATCCTTTATCCCCCAGCATCCAACCATGACCTTGTGGCTGACTCGGTGTGCGCATCATTGATGCAGCCTGGAAAATTTGCATTTACTGCCATGATTATTTGGTTATGGTTGACAAAGATCTGCACATTCAGGGAGCGGAATCCCTTTTGGTTCCAAAACATCTCTGCTTTCTGTAAAGGAGCTCTCAGGGCGAGCTGCATACAGTCTATTGCTCCCTGCACCTTGAGGAAGTTTGCTATTCGCGAGAAACCCAAAGCCCTCTCAGTCTGTGCCTCCCTGGTCATAGGGAACCTTATAAAGTCCATCCTGCATGTCTAAAGGGCTTGAGTCACCTGTCAAATGGAGCAATGTGTGGCATGCTGAGTGATACCGCAAATGTCGCTAGCTGACACCTGAAAGGAACCTGATGCATAGAAGGAAAGTGCCGCAGTAACCGTAATCTCAATGGACACTGAGGTCCTCATGGTGCTGGTAGGCTGCACATCTCCCTTAATGAGCTGGCATATCTCACTGATGACCTCCTTTCGGAAGTACAGCCTTCTAACACACGTGTTTTTGGACAAGTTCAGGTATGATCGCTTTTCCCTGTAAATGCGTTGGGTATAAGGTCTCCTCCTCTGCAGCAGTCTGCCATCTCTTTGATTGGGCACATAATGCTCTTCAATATACCTTCTATCTCTAGTCTGCAGCATGTGATTAATGATCAACACTGGTTGAAAAATTACAGGCCCCATCATCACAAATCGCTTTAAATGCCCTTAATTTGTCCTCAACAGATACAAATGTGATTAGGTGATTGGCAAGTGTCAAAAAGACCATTAAAATCACACACAAATTGCTTCTCCTCATAAGCACTTGAAGCAGCCTTTCAGTACATCCTCTGACTTTCAAAATGGCGTCCGCAGAGACGAGTAATGCTGAGTCGTGCCGACTTAAGGTCAGGTGAGTGCAGCTTTTTTTCTGCGACTTTTTCGGCCAGCGATCATTTCGGCGAAGTGTGGGCGAAATGCCGAAAGTTGCGGTCGGTGATCATCTGGGCGATAATCGGGTGCAAGTTTTCATTTTCAGCACTATTCTCGGCCTTGCACGCGGATATCGTCATATTTTTTTTTGAACTTAGTCCTTGTGATGCAGCACATTCATGTGTGCCGAAAGTTAGGCCGGCGATAAATGGGCGATAATTGGGCGCTAATTTCCACTTTTTTAGCAAAAATGGGCGATAGCCTGCATCTCAGCACGTATATGGGCTCTAAATGGGTGATAAATGGGCGATGATATGCCGAAAGTCATAGAATAATTATAAATGGTTAAAATCAGAAAATCAGTAATTGAAAAAAGTTAAATTATTGGGGAGTAGATGTTTGACAATTGCATGCTTCCTCCCACTATTTTATTTCCATCCCCCTGTAACTCTGGTCAGCTTTGTCAAACATCAGGTATTGGAGTTGTGTGACCTGGGTCTGTGAGGTGAAACCCTGGCAGATACCACATGCATGTAGATCTTGACTATGATGCAGCATCCTACTTTGTCGAATTGTTTCACATAAGTCAGTTACTTTTGAGCTTGTAGTGACAGTTAGAGCTGCAAATGGTTGTAAAGGGACAATTCAGTTGTGGAATATTAAATTGGAACAATCAAACTAATTAAGGCAAGAGAAATTTCCAACATTTGCTGTTTTTTTGCTCTTTACTAAGCAGAGATTTGGTGCAGTATAGAGATTTCTATGTGCGTGTGTTCAACCTGACTCTTCTGACTTTATTTCTTTGGAACAAGTACCATAACTTGTTCCTGGTTTACATCTCCTTCATTCGTGCTTTTGTGAAGTTCAAATTAATTGAATCCATCCTGCAGTATTCACATCCACATCAGATGCCGCAGAGACTGAGGTGTTTGCAGAGCCAGTCAGTGGGAGAATACCAGTCAATGGGCCTGGAGAATACCACTTGAACTTCGGTTTGTCCTTTCAATCGAGTGTCAGCTATGGGTAGCACACTTGCCTCTGAGTTAGAAGGTTGTGGGTTCAAGTCCCACTCCATGGAACTTGAGCACAAAAAAATCTAGGCTGACACTCCAGTGCAGTGCTGTCTTTGGGATGAGATGTTAAACCCAGGCTCTGTCTGCCCTCTCAGGTGGATGTAAAAGATCCCATGGCACGATTTTGAAGAAGAGCAGGGGAGCTATCCCTGGTGTCCTGGCCAATATTTATCCCTCAATCAACATAACTAAAAAAACAGATTATCTGGTCATTATCACATTGTTGATTGTGGGAGCTTGCTTGTGTGCAAATTGGCAGCTGCATTTCCCACATTACAACAGTGACTACACTTCAAAAAAGTACTTCATTGGCTGTGAAGTGCTTTAAGATGTCCGGTGGTCGTGAAAGGCGCTATCCATCATGACAACTTCCTGCAGATATTCCATTGACATGTAGGATCCTTTGAATGCTGTCACCAGCAAGCTAGAAATTGAGGGAGTAGAAAGCTTTCCTGTTGATGTAGCTGACTGGGTATTCTGTGAGTGCCAACAACCCCCATGAAATTAAATGACCCTGCCTTGCTGTAATGCCAATGAAGATGAATTGGTTCACTCTCCTATTAAAGGCGCCAGTGACCTAACAAATGCATGGCAGTACTACACCCTGGCTGAAGTTTCATAGAGCCCCCCATAGTTGCCTGAAATTACCCTGTGCCATAAAGCTTGAAGGCAATGGTCACCTTCACAGTCACTGAGAGAGCAATGCGGGCAGATGAGTGTGGCTTCAAATCTTCCTCCAACAGGTCATAGAAATGTTCTATTTTCTCTTTGCTCAAGCACACTCAATTTATGCACAACTCCTTAGATGTGTCCTCATAAGGCTTGTGTTGTCTGTAGCTTGTATGGTAATACATGGTGGCCTGTATCCTCTTGTAATGATGGCTGACTCTCCATCCCGTGCTGCTCCTCCTCCTTCTGCATGATAATGCATACAATGTTATGCCCATAGGGAGAGCCATACCTGCTCCTGAGAAGCCTAACTGCAAGAAGGGAGAAAGTTCTGAAATTATGCCAACAGGCTGATCCTGTCAGTAGAAAGAAATCTAAAATAAGCTCCGAACTGCAGAAAGCAATGTTTGAGCTCCTCAATACCATCTTGATCAGTTGATCCTGGCAGCTGCTGTGCCTCATATATCTCAATCTAACTTGTGCAATATCAGTATAAACACAGGAAATTTGCAGCTGCTATACCAGTGGGCCTCACTCTGGCATATGTAAATGAGGTCCATGGGAACTTGGCAAGCGGCTTACGGAAAGCCTCAAAAAGTGCAAGGGAACTCGGGGGAAGCATTATAATAGGACATTTTGAAGGGGGAGGGTAAACAGCCAGTTGACGTGGTGCATATAGGTACCAACAATATAAGTAAAAAATGGGATGAGGTCAAACAAGACGAATTTAGCGGGTTAGGAGCTAAATTAAAAAGTAGGAGCTCAAAAGTAGTAATCTCAGGATTGCTACCAGTGCCATGTGCTAGTCAGAGTAGGAATCGCAGGATAGCTCAGATGAATACGCAGCTTGAGGAGTGGTGCAGAAGGGAGGGACTCAAATTCCTGGGACATTGGAACCGTTCTGGGGAAGGTGGGATCAGTACAAATCGGACGGTCTGCACCTGGGCAGGACCAGAACCAATGTCCGAGGGGGAGTGTTGCTAGTGCTGTTGGGGAGGAGTTAAACTAGTATGGCAGGGGGATGGGAACCTATGCAGGGAGACAGAGGGAAGTAGAATGGGGGCAGAAGCAAAAGATAGAAAGAAGAAAAGTAAAAGTGGAGGGCAGAGAAACCCAAGGCAAAAAGCAAAAAGGTCCACATTACAGCAAAATCCTAAAGGGGCAAAGTGTGTTAAAAAGACAAGCCTGAAGGCTCTGTGCCTCAATGCGAGGAGTATTCGGAATAAAGTGGACGAATTATCTGTGCAGATAGCAGTTAACGGATATGATGTAATTAGCATCACGGAGACATGGCTCCAGGGTGACCAAGGCTGGGAACTCAACATCCAGGGGTATTCAACATTTAGGAAGAATAGACAGAAAGGAAAAGGAGGTGGAGTGGCATTTCTGGTTAAAGAGAAAATTAATGCAATAGTAAGGAAGGATATTAGCTTGGATGATGTGGAATCTGTATGGTGGAGCTACGGAATACCAAAGATCAGAAAACGCTAGTGGGAGTTGTGTACAGACCACCAAACAGTAGTAGTGAGGGACAGCATCAAATAAGAAATTAGGGATGCGTGCAATAAATGTACAGCAGTTATCATGGGCGACTTTAATTTACCTAATGACTGGGCTAACCAAACTGGTAGCAATGCGGTGGAGGAGGATTTCCTGGAGTGTATTAGAGATGGTTTTCTAGACCAATATGTCGAGGAACCAACTAGAGGGCTGACCATCCTAGACTGGGTGATGTGCAGTGAGAAAAGACTAATTAACAATCTTATTGTGCGAGGCCCCTTGGGGAAGAGTGACCATAATATGGGAGAATTCTTCATTAAGATGGAGAGTGACACAGTTAATTCAGAGACTAGGGTCCTGAACTTGGGGAAAGGTAACTTTGATGGTATGAGACGTGAAATAGCTAGAATAGACCAACGAGTGATACTTAAAGGGTTGACGGTAGATAGGCAATGGCAAATATTTAAAGATCACATGGATGAACTTCAACAATTGTACATCCCTGTCTGGAGTAAAAATAAAACGGGGAATGTGGCTCAACCGTGGCTAACAAGGGAAATTAGGGATAGTGTTAATTCCAAGGAAGAGGCATATAAATTGGCCAGAAAAAGTGGCAAACCTGAGGACTGGAAGAATTTTGTAATACAGCAGAGGAGGACAAAGGGTTTAATTAGGAGGGGGGAAATAGAGTATGAGAGGAAGCTTGCTGGGAACATGAAAAATGACTGCAAAAGCTTCTATAGATATGTGAAGAGAAAAAGATTAGTGAAAACAAACGTAGGTCCCTTGCAGTCAGATTCAGGTGAATTTATAATGGGGAACAAAGAAATGGCAAATCAGTTGAACAAATACTTTGGTTCTGTCTTCACGAAGCAGAACACAAATAAGCTTCTGGAAATACCAGGGGACCGAGGGTCTAGTGAGAAGGAGGAACTGAAGGATATCCTTATAAAGCGGGAAATTGTGTTAGGGAAATTGATGGGATTGAAGGCCGATAAATCCATGGGGCCTGATAGTCTGCATCCCAGAGTACTTAAGGAAGTGGCCATAGAAATAGTGGATGCATTGGTGATCATTTTCCAACAATCTATCGACTCTGGATCAGTTCCTATGGACTGGAGGGTAGCTAATGTAACACCACTGTTTAAAAAAGGAGGGAGAGAGAAAAAGGGTAATTATAGACCGGTTAGCCTGACATCGGTAGTGGGGAAAATGTTGGAATCAATTATTAAAGATGAAATAGCAGCGCATTGGGAAAGCAGTGACAGGATCAGTCCAAGTCAGCATTGATTTATGAAAGGGAAATCATGCTTGACAAATCTTCTGGAATTTTTTGAGGATGTAACTAGTAGAGTGGGCAAGGGAGAACCAGTGGATGTGGTGTATTTGGACTTTCAAAAGGCTTTTGACAAGGTCCCTCACAAGAGATTGGTGTGCAAAATCAAAGCACATGGCATTGGGGTTAATGTACTGACATCGATCGAGAACTGGTTGGCAGACAGGAAGCAGAGAGTTGGGAGTGCCGCAGGGCTCAGTGCTGGGACCCCGGCTCTTTACAATATACATTAATGATACAGATGAAGGAATTGAGTGTAATATCTCCAAGTTTGCAGATGACACTAAACTGGGTGGCGGTGTGAGCTGTGAGGAGGACGTTAAAAGGCTGCAGGGTGATTTGCATAGGTTAGGTGAGTGGGCAAATGCATGGCAGGTGCAGTAAAATGTGAATAAATGTGAGGTTATCCACTTTGGGGGCAAAAACACGAAGGCAGAATATTATCTGAATGGCGGCGGATTAGGAAAGTGGGAGGTGCAACGAGACTTGGGTGTCATGGTACATCAGTCATTGAAAGTTGGCATGCAGGTACAGCAGGCAGTGAAGAAGGCAAATGGCCTTCATAGCTAGGGAACTTGAGTATAGGAGCAGGGAGGTCTTACTGCAGTTGTACAGGGCCTTGGTGAGGCCTCACCTGAAATATTGTGTTCAGTTTTGGTCTCCTAATCTGAGGAAGGACATTCTTGCTATTGAGGGAGTGCAGCGAAAGTTCACCAGACTGATTCCCAGGATGGCGGGACTGACATATGAGGAGAGACTGGATCGACTGGGCCTTTATACACTGGAGTTTAGAAGGCTGAGAGGGGATATTATAGAAACTTATAAGATTCTGACGGGACTGGACAGGTTAGATGTGGGAAGAATGTTCCCGATGATGGGGAAGTCCAGAACCAGGGGACACAGTCTTAGGATAAGGGGTAGGCCATTTAGGACTGAGATGAGGAGAAACTTCTTCACTCAGAGTTGTTAACCTGTGGAATTCCCTACCGCAGAGAGTTGTTGATGCCAGTTTATTGGATATATTCAAGAGGGAGTTAGATATGGCCCTTACAGCTAAAGGGATCAAGGGGTATGGAGAGAAAGCAGGAAAGGGGTACTGAGGGAATGATCAGCCATGAACATATTGAATGGTGGTGCAGGCTTGAGGGGCCAAATGGCCCACTCCTACACCTATTTTCTATGTTTCTATGTTTCTATGTAAAATGGCCAGAAATGGCTTCCTCCTGATTTTCCAGCCTTAATAAATTTTGTGCACCGTTTTTACACTGCTAATGCACTGAAAACACATTTCCGTACACCAGGCACTTCTGGGGTTTTAAATTTAGTTATATTTTATTTCAACTGTAGCCAAAGAGTTTCAACTGTACCCAGAGAGTTTTCTTCTGATGATGCACAATCAGGTCTGAGGATCCAATGTAGTTGAGTTAATGCAGAGGAAAATGTTCGTGAGGGTTTATTGGGCCATGATATTGTGCACATAATGACAGGATTGATATGGATCTCACATATATGAAGCTGATGATTGGCTCTTCCTAATTGCAAAGGTATTTCAGTAGGGATGTTTTCTAGGTCATTGTCAGTGTGTTGTTTTGCCCTTAGCTGCAGATGGGTCTCCTCCACCTGCACCATGTAGTGCAGCATACAGCAGCCTATGACAATCTTGGAGATTCTGTTGGGGCGAGACTCTAACATATCCTCTGATTTTTCCAGGCATCTGAAGTGCTTCTTCAAGATTTAGATGAAGGAAATGAATGTAATATCTCCAAGTTTGCAGATGACACTAAGCTGGGTGGCAGTGTGAGCTGGGAGGAGGATGCTAGGAGGCTGCAGGGTGACTTGGACAGGTTAGGTGAATGGTCAAATGCATGGCAGATGCAGTATAATGTGGATAAGTGTGAGGTTATCCACTTTGGTGGCAAAAATTGGAAGGCAGATTATTATCTGAATGGTGACAGATTAGTAAAAGGGGAGGTGCAACGAGACCTGGGTGTCATGGTACATCAGTCATTGAAAGTTGGCATACAGGTACAGCAGGCAGTAAAGAAAGCAAAAGACATGCTGGCCTTCATTGCGAGGGGATTTGAGTATAGGAGCAGGGAGGTCTTACTGCAGTTGTACAGGGCCTTGGTGAGACCACACCTTGAGTATTGTGTACAGTTTTGGTCTCCTAATCTGAAGGAAAGACATTCTTGCTATTGAGGGAGTGCAATGAAGGTTCACCAGATTGATTCCGGGATGGCAGGACTGACCTATGAAGAAAGATTGGATCGACTAGGCTTATATTCACTGGAATTTAGAAGAATGAGAGGGGATCTCATAGCAACATATAAAATTCTGACGGGATTGGACAGGTTAGATGCAGGAAGAATGTTCCCGATGTTTGGGTAGTCCAGAACCAGGGATCGCAGTCTAAGGATAAGGAGTAAGCCATTTAGGACCGAGACGAGGAGAAACTTCTTCACTCAGATAATTGTGAACCTGTGGAATTCTCTACCACAGAAAGCTGTTGAGCCCAGTTCATTAGATATATTCAAAAGGGAGTTAGATGTGGCCCTTACGGCGAAAGGAATCAAGGGGTTTGGAGAGAAAGCAGGAATGGGGTACTGAAGTTGCAGATCAGCCATGATCTTATTGAATGGTGGTATAGGCTCGAAGGCCAAATAGCCTACTGCTGCACCTATTTTCTATGTTTCATTGGGCTCAAGTTTCGGGCCCCAGCTAGAACGGCGCACATCGGAGAAGCCCACCTAAATTGTAGAACAGAAATTGCGCCGAATACTTACCTGCCGATTCTCCAATATATCTGTAGGCCCGTGTCCAGCTCGGCGCAGCGCAGCAGGAGCTGCTGGGAGCGGAGCTACAGCCCTGCGCCAAAAACAGTGCCGGCAGCTGCGCACGTGCACAGTCGCTCCTGGCTCTCCCAGCGCATCCTGTCTCCGGGTGACAACCCTATCCCTGCCCGAAGGGACGGCGCCCCTATCCCGGGCCGAGTGGCCTGACAGCCCTTACCTCATCGGCGGCGGAAGTCCTTGGCGGCAGCCTGGCTTCTTCTGGGTGCGGGCCCCGCCCGAAGTGGCGGCGGCGGCAGCGGCAGGGCTCGCCCGAAGTTCTCGGCGGCAGCGATCATCGCTGGCTGCGGGCCCCGCACAAAGTAGCAGCGGCGGTGGCGGGGCCCACCTGACCGGTATTTCCTGGGGGTCCCCGTCCCAGCACGCTGTTGGAGAGCTCCCAGTGCTGGAGTTGGTGAGTAGAAACTTAATTTTTTATTGATTGATTGATTTTTTTTTATTTTTACTTTTTTTTCATTGATTTATTGGTTGATTTGTTGATTTACTTATTATTTATTATTGATGATGGCTCTTTATTTGTAAAAGTGACGTGTTTAATGCTTGTAAACTCCCCTTCCCCGCCCCCCCACCTCTCACTCCGTACGCCTAATTTATAAAGTGTAGGCAAGGTTTTTCTGAGCGTACAAAAATCTGCACTTACTCCATTCTAAGTTAGTTTGGAGTAAGTTTTCGCTGCCTAAACTTGCAAAATAGGCGTCAGTGGCTGGACACGCCCCTTTTTGGAAAAAAATCTGTTCTAAAATGAAACTATTCTAACTCACTAGAACTGGTGCAAACTAAATGCTGAGAATTGCAATTTCTAAGATGCTCCATTCTAAACTAGTTGCTCCAAAAATATAGGAGCAACTCTGGCCAAACCTTGAGCCCTATGTTTCTATACCTGTAGTATTCTCGATATGGTCATTGTAGCTGCACATGTCTCATTATATCTTTGCTCAGCTGCTATTCTTGGCCTTAGCAATAGTGGCAGGAGTCCAGGCTGCAATGGATAGCCTTTGTTACCCAGGAGCCAACCTGCTCCTTCAAATAACCCAGACACAAGGAATAATGATCACTGCCTGGGTGCTGGTTGCTGACCACTTGCACATCGGCAGCCTTTGTAGTTCATAAAAGAAATGAAATTGTGTTCAAGAAAGCTAAATGGGCATATCAATAATGCCTGGACTTTGGGAATTTTGTGAGGTGGAAAAACTGCTGTGCCCTTTTATCTGCTGCCAGTTTTCCAGGGGGAAAGTGATGAAGGTGGTTGCCCTTCTGAAGAGTGCATCAAGAACTTGCTTGATGCATCTCCGGATTGATAGATGTTGCTGATGTGCTCAATGGTGGCTAGAAAAGGCAATTCCATCTATAAGAACATAAGAACATAAGAATTAGGAACAGGAGTAGGCCATCTAGCCACTCGAGCCTGCTCCGCCATTGAACAAGATCATGGCTGATCTGGCCGTGGACTCAGCTCCACTTACCCGCCCACTCCCCATAACCCTTAATTCCCTTATTAGTTAAAAATCTATCTATATGTGACTTGAATACATTCAATGAGCTAGCCTCAACTGCTTCCTTGGGCAGAGAATTCCACAGATTCACAACCCTCTGGGAGAAGAAATTCCTTCTCAACTCGGTTTTAAATTGGCTCCCCCGTATTTTGAGGCTGTGCCCCCTAGTTCTAGTCTCCCCAACCAGTGGAAACAACCTCTCTGCCTCTATCTTGTCTATCCCTTTCATTACTTTAAATGTTTCTATAAGATCACCCCTCATCCTTCTGAACTCCAACGAGTAAAGACCCAGTCTACTCAATCTATCATCATAAGGTAACCCCCTCATCTCCGGAATCAACCGAGTGAATCGTCTCTGCACCCCCTCCAAAGCTAGTATATCCTTCCTTAAGTAAGGCGACCAAAACTGCACGCAGCACTCCAGGTGCGGCCACACCAATACCCTATACAGTTGCAGAAGGACCTCCCTGCTTTTGTACTCCATCCCTCTCGCAATGAAGGCCAACATTCCATTTGCCTTCCTGATTACCTGCTGCACCTGCAAACTAACTTTTTGGGATTCATGCACAAGGACCCTCAGATCCCTCTGCACCGCAGCATGCTGTAATTTCTCCCCATTCAAATAGCATTCCCTTTTTTTGTTTTTTTTCCCAAGGTGGATGACCTCACACTTTTCGACATTGTATTCCATCTGCCAAACCTTAGCCCATTCGCTTAACCTATCCAAATCTCTTTGCAGCCTCTCCGTGTCCTCTACACAACCCGCTTTCCCACTAATCTTTGTGTCATCTGCAAATTTTGTTACAATACACTCTATCCCCTCTTCCAGGTCATCTATGTATATTGTAAACAGTTGTGGTCCCAGCACCGATCCCTGTGGCACACCACTAACCACCGATTTCCAACTCGAAAAGGAACCATTTATCCCGACTCTCTACTTTCTGTTCGCCAGCCAATTCTCTATCCATGCTAATACATTTCCACTGACGCCGCGTACCTCTATCTTCTGCAGTAACCTTTTGTGTGGCACCTTATCGAATGCCTTTTGGAAATCTAAATACACCACATCCATCGGTACACCTCTATCCACCATGCTCGTTATATCCTCAAAGAATTCTAGTAAATTAGTTAAACATGATTTCCCCTTCATGAATCCATGCTGCGTCTGCTTGATTGCACTATTCCTATCTAGATGTCCCACTATTTCTTCCTTAATGATAGTTTCAAGCATTTTCCCACTACAGATGTTAAACTAACTGGCCTATAGTTACCTGCCTTTTGCCTGCCCCCTTTTTTAAACAGAGGTGTTACATTAGCTGCTTTCCAATCCGCTGGTACCTCCCCAGAGTCCAGAGAATTTTGGTAGATTATAACGAATGCATCTGCTATAACTTCCGCCATCTCTTTTAATACCCTGGGATGCATTTCATCAGGACCAGGGGACTTGTCTACCTTGAGTCCCATTAGCCTGTCCAGCACTACCCCCCTAGTGATAGTGATTGTCTCAAGGTCCTCCCTTCCCACATTCCTGTGGCCTGCAATTTCTGGCATGTTTTTTGTGTCTTCCACTGTGAAAACCGAAGCAAAATAATTGTTTAAGGTCTCAGCCATTTCCACATTTCCCATTATTAAATCCCCCTTCTCATCTTCTAAGGGACCAACATTTACTTTAGTTACTCTTTTCCGTATTATATATCTGTAAAAGATTTTACTATCCGTTTTTATGTTTTGCGCAAGTTTACCTTCGTAATCTATCTTTCCTTTCTTTATTGCTTTCTTCGTCATTCTTTGCTGTCGCTTAAAATTTTCCCAATCTTCTATTTTCCCACTAACCTTGGCCACCTTATACGCATTGGTTTTTAATTTGATACTCTCCTTAATTTCCCTGGTTATCCACGGCTGGTTATCCCTTCTCTTACCGTCCTTCTTTTTCATTGGAATATATTTTTGTTGAGCACGATGAAAGAGCTCCTTAAAAGTCGTCCACTGTTCCTCAATTGTGCCAGTCTGTGTTTCCAGTCTACTTTCGCCAACTCTGCTCTTATCCCACTATAGTCCCCTTTGTTTAAGCATTGTATGCTCGTTTGAGACACTACTTCCTCACCCTCAATCTGTATTACAAATTCAACCATACTGTGATCACTCATTCCGAGAGGATCTTTTACTAGGAGATAGTTTATTATTCCTGTCTCATTACACAGGACCAGATCTAAGGTAGCTTCCTCCCTTGTAGGTTCTGTAACATACTGTTCTAAGAAACAATCCCGTATGCATTCTATGAATTCCTCCTCAAGGCTACCCTGTGCGATTTGATTTGACCAATCGATATGTAGGTTAAAATCCCCCATGATTACTGCCGTTCCTTTTTCACATGCCTCCATTATTTCCTTGATTATTGCCCGCCCCACCGTGAAGGTATTTTGGAGCCTATAAACTACGCCCACCAGTGACTTTTTCCCCTTACTATCTCTAATCTCCACCCACAATGATTCAACATTTTGTTCATTAGAGCCAATATCGTCTCTCACAACTGCCCTGATATCATCCTTTATTAACAATGCTACTCCAACTCCTTTCCCTTCTTGTCTATCTTTCCGAATCGTCAGATACCCCTGTATGTTTAATTCCCAGTCTTGGCCACCCTGCAACCACGTTTCTGTAATGGCCACCAAATCATACCCATTTGTAATGATTTGTGCCATCAACTCATTTACTTTATTTTGAATGCTGCGTGCGTTTAGGTAGAGTGTTTTAATACTAGTTTTTAATCCATGATTTTTAGTTTTGACCACTCCTGCAGCCCCTTTACATTCAGTGGCCCTTTTTGTTTTTTGCCTTGGGTTTCTCTGCCCTCCACTTTTACTCATCTCCTTTCTGTCTTTTGCTTTTGTCTCCTTTTTGTTTCCCTCTGTCTCCCTGCATTGGTTCCCATCCCCCTGCCACATTAGTTTAACTCCACCCCAACAGCACTAGCAAACACTCCCCCCTAGGACATTGGTTCCGGTCCTGCCCAGGTGCAGACCGTCCGGTTTGTACTGGTCCCACCTCCCCCAGAACCGGTTCCAATGCCCCAGGAATTTGAATCCCTCCCTGCTGCACCACTGCTCAAGCCACGTATTCATCTGAGCTATCCTGCGATTCCTACTCTGACTAGCACGTGGCACTGGTAGCAATCCTGAGATTACTACTTTTGAGGTCCTACATTTTAATTTAGCTCCTAGCTCCTTAAATTCATCTCGTAGGACCTCATCCCTTTTTTTACCTATATCGTTGGTACCAATGTGCACCACGACAACTGGCTGTTCACCCTCCCTTTTCAGAATGTCCTGCACCCGCTCCGAGACATCCTTGACCCTTGCACCAGGCAGGCAACATACTATCCTGGAGTCTCGGTTGCGGCCGCAAAAACGCCTATCTATTCCCCTTACAATCGAATCCCCTATCACTATCGCTCTCCCACTCTTTTTCCTGCCCTCCCGTGCAGCAGAGCCAGCCACGGTGCCATGAACTTGGCTGCTGCTGCCCTCCCCTGATGAGTCATCCCCCTCAACAGTACTCAAAACGGTGTATCTGTTTTGCAGGGGGATGACCGCAGGGGACCCCTGCACTACCTTCCTTGCACTGCTCTTCCTGCTGGTCTTCCATTCCCTAGCTGGCTGTGGACCCTTCACCTGCGGTATGACCAACACACTAAATGTGCTATTCACGTCATTCTCAGCATCGTGGATGCTCCAGAGTGAATCCACCCTCAGCTCCAACTCCGCAACGCGGTCTGTCAGGAGCTGGAGGCGGATACACTTCCAGCACACCTAGTCGTCAGGGACACTGGAGGCGTCCCTGAGTTCCCACATGGTACAGGAGGAGCATATCACGTGACCGAGCTCTCCTGCCATGACTTAACCCTTAGATAGGCAACAACAATGCTAAAGTTTACTCACTGTTATAGAAGAGAAAAAATAAAAACTACTCACCTTCTCCCTGTAGCTGCACCGGCCACGCCTTTTATAGGCCTCACCAACAGACCTCCTCGACGCTGCTCCCGACTGCCGCCGACGCTGGGCCCCGGACTCCCTGCTCTGCCTTTTATAGGCCTCACCAACGGACCTCCTCGACGCTGCTCCCGACTGCCGCCGACGCTGGGCCCCGGACTCCCTGCTGTGCCTTTGATAGGCCTCACCAACGGACCTCCTCGACGCTGCTCTCGACTGCCGCCGACACTGGGCCCCGGACTCCTTGCTGTGCCTTTTATAGGCCTCACAAACGGACCTCCTCGACGTTTCTCCCGACTGCCGCCGACGCTGGGCCCCGGACTCCCTGCTGTGCCTTTTATAGGCCTCAACAACGGACTTCCTCGACGCTGCTCCCAACTGCCGCCGACGCTGGGCCCCGGACTCCCTGCTGTGCCTTTGATAGGCCTCACCAACGGACCTCCTCGACGCTGCTCTCGACTGCCGCCGACGCTGGGCCCCGGACTCCCTGCTGTGCCTTTTATAGGCCTCACCAACGGACCTCCTCGACGTTGCTCCCGACTGCCGCCGACGCTGGGCCCCAAACTCCCTGCTGTGCCATGTGGTGGTGTTTATCAGCAGGATGGCTAGCTACAAGTTAATGGCATAGATCTGTCATTTTCTCTGTGGAAACATGGGAATAGAAGTAGGCCATCCAGCCCCTTGAACCTGTTCCGCCATTCAATTATGTCAGGACTGATCTGCAGCTCAACTCCATTTTACCCGCCTTAGCTGCATATCCCTTGATATCCTTAGCAAACAGTGTTCTGTATGCAATAAAGATTCAAACTGAATACTGTTTAACTAAGCAAGGTACAACCTTGGCTCTGCTCTATTTAGGCCCAAAGTGCCTGACTCTCAAAATGGCTGGCCTTTTATACCTGAGCAGCACCATGTACGTGCTGCTCTGTGGCCTCCAACAATAACGCCATCTGGTGGCTACAAACAGAATGTACATACATGACAATACCCCCCCTCTGAGATCTTATCAGTCTTTCACAGGTTGAGACGGTCCAGTGCTTTGCACTCCCGGGTTGACCGTCTCAGTTCGATTCCAGCCTTGGGTGAGTGTGTGGGGTCTGTTGAGGCTGGTGGATGGATGACTGACTTGTTGGGGGTGGCAGTGGCCATGTCAGGAATTGCAAGTCCATTTTTATTGAACAGGTCCGTGATGGAAATTCCGGATTCACTGATGACTCTTGAGTCCACTGATGGCTGCTGGTAGGTTCGTTGGGCATCGACGGTTTCTTTGTCCGACTGTTCTGGCTCGTCTGTGTGCCTCAGCTTTGTCTGATTCATGTGTTTCCTGTAAGTTTGCCCATTCTTGAGCGTAATAACAAATACACTGTTGCCCTCCATGACCATGACCGAACCAGCGATCCATTTGGGACCCTGACCATAGTTCAACACATATACAGGATCATCAACAGAAATCTCGCGTGACACAGTTGTGCGATCGTGGTACCCTCGTTGACTTTGTCTTCTGTATTCAACATGATTATTTAAATCCGGGTGTACCAGAGATAGCTTGGTCTTAAGACCTCTTTTCAATATGAGTTCAGCAGGCGAGACCCCTGTGAGTGTGTGGAGTCTTGTCCTGTAACTCAGCAGTATGCAGGACAAGCGGGTCTGCAGTGACCCTTGGGTTACTCTCCTCATGCTTTGTTTGATAATTTGTACTGCACGTTCAGCTTACCCGTTGGATGCAGGCTTGAACGGTGCTGACCTTACATGTTTTATCCCATTAAGTTTCACAAACTCCTGCAACTCCTGACTGGTGAAGCACGACCCATTGTTGCTCACCGCTATGTCAGGCAGACCCATGTGTCGCAAACATGACACTGATATTCTCTATGGTTGCCATGGACATGCTGGATGACATGATTATGCATTCCATCCACTTCGAATAAGCGTCCACCACCACTAAAAACATCTTGCCCAGGAAGGGACCTGCAAAATCTACATGGATCCTGGACCAAGGTTTGGATGGCCACGACCACAGACTCAGCGGCGATTCCACTGGTGCTTTGCTGAGCTGCATGCAAGTGTTGCACAGATGCACGCATGCTTCCAGCTCAGAATCAATTCCTGGCCACCATACATGGGACCTGGCGATGGCCTTCATCATCACTATGCCCAGATGTGTGCTGTGTAACTCACGCACAAACTTCTCTCTCCCTTTCTTGGACATTACAACGCGATTGCCCCACAATATGCAATCTGCTTGAATAGACAGTTCATCCTTGCAACGAATGTACGGTTTGGCCTCCTCGCACATTTGCTTAGGTATGGCAGACCAATCTCCTTTGAGGATGCAACCCTTTACCACCGATAAAATCGGGTCCTGACTGGTCCAGGTCTTAACTTGTTGAGCCGTGACAGGGGTTCCTTCACTCTCAAAAGCATCCATGATTAACATTAGATCCGCCGGTTGTGGCGTTTCCACCTCCAGTGTGGGCAACGGCAACCTGCTCAAAGCATCGGCACAATTCTCTGTGACAGGTCTGTGGCGAATGACATAATCATAGGCAGATAATGTCAGTGCCCACCTTTGGATGTGGGATGAAGCGTTGGTATTGATACCTTTGCTCTCGGAAAACAATGAAATGAGCGACTTGTGATCTGTCTCTAATTCGAACCTCAGACCGAACAGGTATTGATGCATCTTTAACACCGTTCACACACACTAAAGCTTCTTTTTCTACCATGCTGTAGGCTCTTTCTGCTTTAGACAAACTTTTGGATGCATACGCGACAGGGTGAAGTTAGAAACATAGAAACATAGAAAAATAGGTGCAGGAGTAGGCCATTCGGCCCTTCGAGCCTGCACCGCCATTCAATAGGTTCATGGCTGATCATTCCCTCAGTACCCCTTTCCTGTTTTCTCTCATATCCCTTGATCTCTTTAGTCGTAAGGGCCATATCTAACTCCCTCTTGAATATATCCAATGAACTGGCATCAACAACTCTCTGCGGCAGGGAATTCCACAAGTTAACAACTCTCTGAGTGAAGAAGTTTCTCCTCATCTCAGTCCTAAATGGCCTACCCCTTATCCTAAGACTGTGTCCCCTGGTTCTGGACTTCCCCAACATCGGGAACATTCTTCCCGCATCTAACCTGTCCAGTCCCATCAGAATCTTATATGTTTATATGAGATCCCCTCTCATCCTTCTAAACTCCAGTGAATAAAGGCCCAGTTGACCCAGTCTCTCCACATATGTCAGTCCAGCCACCCCTGGAATCAGTCTGGTGAACCTTCGCTGCACTCCCTCAATAGCAAGAACGTCCTTCCTCAGATTAGGAGACCAAAACTGAACACAATATTCCAGGTGAGGTCTCACCAAGGCCTTGTACAACTGCAGTAAGACCTCCCTGCTCCTATACCCAAACCCCAACATACCATTTACCTTCTTCACCGCCTGCTGCACCTGTATGCCAACTCTCAATGACTGATGAAACATGACACCCAGGTCTCGTTGCACCTCCCCTTTTCCTAATCTGCCGCCATTCAGATGATATTCTGCCTTCGTGTTTTTGCCCCCAAAATGGATAACCTCACATTTATCCACATTATCCTGCCATGCATTTGCCCATTAACCTAATGTGTCCAAGTCACCCTGCAGCCTCTTAGTGTCCTCCTCACAGCTCACACCGCCACCCAATTCAGTGTCATCTGCACACTTGGAGATATTACACTCAATTCCTTCATCTAAATCGTTAATGTATATTGTAAAGAGCTAGGGTCCCAGCACTGAGCCCTGCGGCACTCCACTAGTCACTGCCTGCCATTCTGAAAAGGACCCGTTTATCCCGACTCTCTGCTTCCTGTCTGCCAACCAGTTCTCTATCCACGTCAGTACATTACCCCCAATACCATGTGCTTTGATTTTGCACACCAATCTCTTGTGCGGGACCTTGTCAAAAGCCTTTTGAAAGTCCAAATACACCGCATCCACTGGTTCTCCCTTGTCCACTCTGCTAGTTACATCCTCAAAAAATTCCAGAAGATTCGTCAAGCATGATTTCTCTTTCATAAATCCATGCTGACTTGGACCGATCCTGTCACTGCTTTCCAAATGTGCTGCTATTTCATCCTTAATGATTGATTCCAACATTTTCCCCACTACTGATGTTTGGCTAACCGGTGTATAATTACCCATTTTCTCTCTCCCTCCTTTTTTAAAAAGTGGTGTTACATTAGCTACACTCCAGTCCATGGGAACTGATCTAGAATTGATAGACTGTTGGAAAATGATCACCAATGCATCAACTATTTCTATGGCCACTTCCTTAAGTACACTGGGATGCAGACTATCAGACCCCGGGGATTTATCGGCCTTCAATCCCATCAATTTCCCTAACACAATTTCCCGCTTTATAAGGATATCCTTCAGTTCCTCTTTCTCACTAGACCCAATGTCACCTAGTACATTCGGAAGGTTATTTGTGTCTTCCTTCGTAAAGACAGAACCAAAGTATTTGTTCAATTGGT
Organism: Pristiophorus japonicus; assembly: GCF_044704955.1. Lineage (NCBI taxonomy): Eukaryota > Metazoa > Chordata > Chondrichthyes > Pristiophoridae > Pristiophorus > Pristiophorus japonicus. The sequence continues at coordinate 159,607,434 of NC_091979.1, read as the reverse complement.
CTGCCATATCTTTGTTCTCCATTATAAATTCACATGAATCCGACTGCAAGGGACCTATGTTTGTCTTCACTAATCATTTTCTCTTCACATATTTATAGAAGCTTTTGCAGTCAGTTTTTATGTTCCCTGCAAGCTTCCTCTCGTACTCTATTTTCCCCCTCTTAATTAAACCCTTAGTCTTCCTCTGTTGAATTTTAAATTTCTCCCAGTCCTCAGATTTGTTGCTTTTTCTAGCCAATTTATATGCCTCTTCCTTGGTTTTAACACTATCCTTAATTTCCCTTGTTAGCCATGGTTGAGGTTACTCCAGACAGGGATGTACAATGTTTGCCATTGCTTATCCACCATCAACCCTTTAAGTATCCTTTGCCAGTCTATTCTAGCCAATTCACGCCTCATACCGTCGAAGTTACCTTTCCTTAAGTTCAGGACCCTAGTTTCCGAATTAACTGTGTCACTCTCCATCTTAATAAAGAATTCTACCATATTATGGTCACTTTTCCCCAAGAGGCCTCGCACAACAAGATTGCTAATTAGTCCCTTCTCATTGCACATCGCCCAGTCTAGGATGGCCAGCTTTCCCCGACTCATTGGCTTGTTGGAGTATGCAACCAATTTCATATGACGATGCATCACAGGCCAAAACTAAACGTTTACATGGGTCATAATGTACCAGCAGCTTGTTCGAGCAAAGCAGATTGGTGGCTTTCTCAAAAGGTCTGTCTTGCGATGCGCCCCACGCCCAGTTGTCACCTTTTCTCAATAGCATGTGCAGTGGTTCTAATAAGGTGCTCAATTTAGGTAGGAAGTTACCAAAGTAGTTGAGTGGACCCAGGAACAAATGCAGCTCCGTCACATTCTGTGGCTTGGGTGCATTCTTGATGGCCTTGGTTTTCACGTCAGTAGGTCTGATGCCATCAGCGTCAATTTTCCTCCCGAGGAATTCGACCACCAGTGCCATAAAGATGCACTTCGAGCGTTTCAGTCTGAGTCCCACTCTATACAAACACAGTAGAACCTGTTCTAGGTTGTTCAGATGTTCCTTTGAGTCACAACCGGTGATCAGGGTGTCATCTTGGAACACGACGATTCTGGGAACGGACTTCAGTAGACGTTCCGTATTCCTCTGAAATATTGCTGCAGCCGAGCAAATTCCGAAAGGGCACCTGTGGTAAATAAACAGTCCTTTGTGCGTGTTAATGCACATAAGTCCCTTCGACGTCTCGACCAACTCCTGTGTCATATAGGCCAACGTCAAGTCCAGTTTTGTGAACGACTTCCCTCCGGCTAGTGTCGCAAACAAGTCATCAGCCTTCAGTAACCGGTACTGATTTTGTTCCGAAACCCTGTTGATCGTAGCCTTCTAGTCTCCACAGATTCTGACTGTGCCATCACTTTTCAGCACAGGAACAATGGGGCTGACTCATTCATTAAATTCGACTGGTGATATGATCCCTTCACGCTGGAGTCTGTCCAGTTCAATTTCGACCTTCTCCCTCATCATACACGCCACTTCCCGAGCTTTATGATGGACGGGTCTTGCATCTGAGTCCACGTGGATTTGCACCTTGGCTCCCGTGATGTTGCCGATATCCGGTTCGAACAGCGAGGGGAACTTGATCAATACTTGGGCACATATATCTTCCTCCAATGACAATGCCTTTATGTCGTTCCAGTCACATCTGATTTTCTCCAACCAGTTCCTGCCGAGCAGCGTTGGGCCATTGCCTGGAACAATCCACAGCGGTAACTCATGAACCGCACCATTATATGACACATTATTTGTGCACTGCCAATCACCTTTATCAGTTCTTTGGTGTACATGCGCAGCTTGGCGTTAACAGGGCTCAGCCTGGGCCTCACAGTCTTAGTATCCCACAGCTTATAAAATGCCCTCTCGATCATGATCGATTGACTCGCCCCCATGTCCAGTTCCATCGATACCGTTAAACTTCACATTATTCAAAATTGGTTTACTCTTGGTTATGAAGGAGTACAGACCATACACCTCCTCCTCTGGCATCTCAGATGGCATATCTGGATCCACGCTAGTCTGACTCTCATCCTCCACGTGCTGTGTCGCAGCTCGCTTGCTCATCTGCGGACACTTGCGCTGGAGATGCCCCACTCTCAGACAGCCTTTGCAACTATATTGCTTAAATCGGTACTGATTTCCCCCACAACGCCAACACGAACAAGTCTGATACATTCCCGATGGCGGACTTTGGGCAGCCAGATAGGCCTTATCATGTGCCACTCTGCCAAATGCCGAATTAATCGCATTTACAGTACTTGCCGAGGTTCGGTTCTTCACTGCTGTTTGCTTTAGATTTCTGTCCGTCGTCATACATGATTGAGCGATCTGGATGGCCCTTTTAAAATCCAACTCCTCCACCGCCAGATGTTTGAACAGGATCACCTCGTGGTTGGTACCGATAACAAAAAAGTCCCGCAGCATGTCTAATAAGAACATAAGAACATAAGAATTAGGAACAGGAGTAGGCCATCTAGCCCCTCGAGCCTGCTTCGCCATTCAATAAGATCATGGCTGATCTGGCCGTGGACTCAGCTCCACTTACCCGCCCTCTCCCCGTAACCCTTAATTCCCTTATTGGTTAAAAATCTATCTATCTGTGACTTGAACACATTCAATGAGCTAGCCTCAACTGCTTCCTTGGGCAGAGAATTCCACAGATTCACAACCCTCTGGGAGAAGAAATTCCTTCTCAACTCGGTTTTAAATTGGCTCCTCCGTATTTTGAGGCTGTGCCCCCTAGTTCTAGTCTCTCCGACCAGTGGAAACAACCTCTCTGCCTCTATCTTGTCAATCCCTTTCATGATTTTAAATGTTTCTATAAGATCACCCCTCATCCTTCTGAACTCCAACGAGTAAAGACCCAGTCTACTCAATCTATCATCATAAGGTAACCCCCTCATTTCCGGAATCAGCCGAGTGAATCGTCTCTGTACCCCTTCCAAAGCTAGTATATCCTTCCTTAAGTAAGGTGACCAAAACTGCACACAGTATTCCAGGTGCGGCCTTACCAATACCCTATACAGTTGCAGCAGGACTTCCCTGCTTTTGTACTCCATCCCTCTCGCAATGAAGGCCAACATTCCATTCGCCTTCCTGATTACCTGCTGCACCTGCAAACTAACCTTTTGGGATTCATGCACAAGGAACCCCAGGTCCCTCTGCACCTCAGCATGTTGTAATTTCTCCCCATCAAATAATATTCCCTTTTACTGTTTTATTTCCCAAGGTGAATGACCTCACACTTTCCGACATTGTATTCCATCTGCCAAACCTTAGCCCATTCGCTTAACCTATCCAAATCTCCTTGCAGCCTCTCTGAGTCCTCTACACAACCCGCTTTCCCACTAACCTTTGTGCCATCTACAAATTTTGTTGCACTACACTCTGTCCCCTCTTCCAGGTCATCTATGTATATTGGAAACAGTTATGGTCCCAGCACCGATCCCTGTGGCACACCACTAACCACCGATTTCCAATCCGAAAAGGACCCATTTATCCCTACTCTCTACTTTCTGTTCGCCAGCCAATTCTCTATCCATGCTAATACATTTCCTCTGACGCCGCGTACCTCTATCTTCTGCAGTAACCTTTTCTGTGGCACCTTATCGAATGCCTTTTGGAAATCTAAATACACCACATCCATCGGTACACCTCTATCCACCATGCTCGTTATATCCTCAAAGAATTCCAGTAAATTAGTTAAACATGATTTCCCCTTCATGAATCCATGCTGCGTCTGCTTGATTGCACTATTCCTATCTAGATGTCCCACTATTTCTTCCTTAATGATAGTTTCAAGCATTTTGTTAAACTAACTGGCCTATAGTTACCTGCCTTTTGCCTGCCCCCTTTTTTAAACAGAGGTGTTACATTAGCTGCTTTCCAATCTGCTGGTACCTCCCCAGAGTCCAGAGAATTTTGGTAGATTATAACGAATGCATCTGCTATAACTTCCGCCATCTCTTTTAATACCCTGGGATGCATTTCATCAGGACCAGGGGACTTGTCTACCTTGAGTCCCATTAGCCTGTCCAGCACTACCCCCTTAGTGATAGTGATTGTCTCAAGGTCCTCCCTTCCCACATTCCTGTGGCCTGCAATTTTTGGCATGGTTTTTGTGTCTTCCACTGTGAAGACCGAAGCAAAATAATTGTTTAAGGTCTCAGCCATTTCCACATTTCCCATTATTAAATCCCCCTTCTCATCTTCTAAGGGACCAACATTTACTTTAGTTACTCTTTTCCGTTTTATATATCTGTAAAAGCTTTTACTATCCATTTTTATGTTTTGCGCAAGTTTACCTTCGTAATCTATCTTCCCTTTTTTTATTGCTTTTTTAGTCATTCTTTGCTGTTGCTTAAAATTTTCCCAATCCTCTAGTTTCCCACTAACCTTGGCCACCTTATACGCATTGGTCTTTGATTTGATACTCTCCTTTATTTCCTTGGTTATCCACGGCTAGTTATCCCTTCTCTTGCCGCCCTTCTTTTTCACTGGAATATATTTTTGTTGCGCACTATGAAAGAGCTCCTCAAAAGTCCTCCACTGTTCCTCAATTGTGCCACCGTTTAGTCTTTGTTTCCAGTCTACTTTAGCCAACTCTGCCCTCATCCCACTGTAGTCCCCTTTGTTTAAGCATAGTACGCTCGTTTCTGACACAACTTCCTCACCCTCAATCTGTATTACAAATTCAACCATACTGTGATCACTCATTCCGAGAGGATCTTTTACTAGGAGATCGTTTATTATTCCTGTCTCATTACACAGGACCAGATCTAAGATGGCTTGCTCCCTTGTAGGTTCTGTTACATACTGTTCTAAGAAACAATCCCGTATGCATTCTATGAATTCCTCCTCCAGACTACCCCGTGCGACCAATTGATATGTAGGTTAAAATCCCCCATGACTACTGCCGTTCCTTTTTCACAAGCCTCCATTATTCCCTTGATTATTGCCCGCCCCACTGTGAAGTTATTTGGGGGCCTATAAACTACGCCGACCAGTGACTTTTTCCCCTTACTATCTCTAATCTCCACCCACAATGATTCAACATTTTGTTCATTGGAGCCAATATCATCCCTCACAACTGCCCTGATATCATCCTTTATTAATAGAGCTACCCCACTTCCTTTCCCTTCTTGTCTATCTTTCTGAATCGTCAGATACCCCTGGATGTTTAATTCCCAGTCTTGGCCACCATGCAACCATGTTTCTGTAATGGCCACCAAATCATACCCATTTGTAATGATTTGTGCCGTCAACTCATTTACTTTATTTCGAATGCTGCATGCATTTAGGTAGAGTGTTTTCATCCTAGTTATTAAACCATGATTTTTAGTTTTGACCACTCCTGCAGCCCCTTTATATTCAGTGGCCCTTTTTGTTTCTTGCCTTGGGTTTCTCTGCCCTCCACTTTTACTCATCTCCTTTCTGTCTTTTGCTTTTGTCTCCTTTTTGTTTCCCTCTGTCTCCCTGCATTGGTTCCCATCCCCCTGCCACATTAGTTTAACTCCACCCCAACAGCACTAGCAAACACTCCCCCCTAGGACATTGGTTCCGGTCCTGCCCAGGTGCAGACCGTCCGGTTTGTACTGGTCCCACCTCCCCCAGAACCGGTTCCAATGCCCCAGGAATTTGAATCCCTCCCTGCTGCACCACTGCTCAAGCCACGTATTCATCTGAGCTATCCTGCGATTCCTACTCTGACTAGCACGTGGCACTGGTAGCAATCCCGAGATTACTACTTTTGAGGTCCTACTTTTTAATTTAGCTCCTAGCTCCTTAAATTCGTCTCGTAGGACCTCATCCCTTTTTTTACCTATGTCTTTGGTACCAATGTGCACCAGGACAACTGGCTGTTCACCCTCCCTTTTCAGAATGTCCTGCACCCGCTCGGAAACATCCTTGACCCTTGCACCAGGGAGGCAACATACCATCCTGGAGTCTCAGTTGCGGCCGCAGAAACGCCTATCTATTCCCCTGATGATTAAATCCCCTATCACTATCGCTCTCCCACTCTTTTTCCTGCCCTCCTGTGCAACAGAGCCAGCCACGGTGCCATGAACTTGGCTGCTGCTGCCCTCCCCTGATGAGTCATCCCCCTCAACAGCACTCAAAACAGTGTATCTGTTTTGCAGGGGGATGACCACAGGGGACCCCTGCACTACCTTCCTTGCACTATTCTTCCTACTGGTCTTCCATTCCCTATCTGGCTGCCAACTGTAAAGTCCTTACAGCATGAAACCACACGAGGTACATTCTGGGGACAAGGTCACTCCGTGACCTCAACTCTTTATTCACAGCACTCCACAAGTGATGACCCTGCGTGGTACCTCCCTTTATATACCTGGGTGATCAGGTAAGGAGTGTCTCCCACAAGTTCACCCCTTGTGGTCAAGGTGTGCATCTAGATTGTGTGTATACAGTAATACAGTGATGTTACATTGTGGTACATGACATCACCTCCCCCCCACCCCCCAAAAAGTCTTGTTAGGATCATAGGTTTAGTCTTTCAGGTGGTTTATGCTCCCTCATGGAGTGCCGCAGTTGGGGCTCTGGTTGTTGGACACTGACGTGGGTGTCTGTCACCTGTGGTGATTCCGGCCTGTCCGGGCTGACCTCAGGCACTGTGCATTCTTCTGATTGCTCTTGTTGCTCGTTCACTGGCGGTGGTGTGAGCTCCATCTCATGCTCTTCTTCAGGTTCCTCCATGTCGATGCTAAACCTTTTTCTTACTTGGTCCAGATGCTTACGGCATATCTGACCATTGTTGAGTTTTACCACGATGACCCTATTCCCCCTTTGTCAATTACCGTACCCTCAAGCCATTTGGGCCCCATGGCGTGATTGAGGATGAATACAGGATCATTTATTTCTATACATCTCCCCCTCGAATTACGGTCATGGTACTCGTTTTGTGACTTGCGCTTGCCCTCAACTATCTCGGTCAGGACTGGGTGAATGAGGGACAACCGGGTTTTGAGTATCTGTTTCATTAGTAGCTCTGCAGGCGGGACCCCGGTGAGCGAGTGCGGTCGGGATCTATAGGCCAGCAGGAGGCGCGATAGGCGGCATTGTATGGACGGTCCTTGAATCCTGAGCATACCTTGCTTAATGATTTGGACTGCACGTTCCGCCTAGCCATTGGAGGCCGGCTTGAACGGCGCAGTCCTGACGTGGTTGATGCCATTTCCCAACATACACTCTCGGAATTCGTAGCTTGTGAAGCATGGGCCTTTATCACTAACAAGGAGGTCCGGCAAGCCATGGGTTGCAAAGATCGCACGTAGGCTTTCCACGGTGGTGGATGACGTGCATGAATTCAGAATGATGCACTCGATCCATTTCGAGTACGCATCTACCACAATAAGGAACATCTTTCCCATGAACGGGCCCGCGTAGTCAACATGAATGCGTGAGCATGGCCTGGTGGGCCAGGGCCACGGGCTGAGTGGGGCCTCCCTGGGGGCATTATCCAGCTGGGCACACGTCGTGCACCTGCGAACACAGTGTTCCAGGTCTGAATCAATTCCAGGCCACCAAACGTGTAACCGGGCAATGGCCTTCATCAGCACAATGCCTGGGTGCTCGCTGTGGAGTTCCCTGATGAATGCCTCCCTGCCCTTCTGGGGCATAACTACCTGGCTGCCCCAAAGTAGGCAGTTGACTTGGATGGAGAGTTCATCCATCCGTCTGTGGAACGGTCTGACCTCCTCAGGGCATGCTCCGTGTGCAGGCGCCAAATCCTCAGTCAGGACACATTTCTTAATCAGGGATAGGAGGGGATCTCTGTTTGTCCAGATTTTGATCTGGTGGGCTGTGATGGGGGAGCCTGTGCTGTCAAAGGCATCGATAGCCATGACCCTCTCAGCGCTTTGCTCCACTGGCCCTCAGTGGTGGCCAGTGGAAGCCTGCTGAGTGCGTCAGCGCAATTTTCAGTGCCGGCCCAGTGCCGGATAGAGTAGTCATAAGCAGCCAGAGTGAGAGCCCATCGCTGTATGCGGGCTGATGCGTTGGCATTGACAGCCTTGCTGTCTGACAACTGGGATGTTAATGGCTCGTGGTCCGTCTCTAATTCAAACTTCCTACCAAAGAGGTACTGATGCATTTTTTTTACACCGTCGACACATGTGAGCGCTTCTTTCTCGACCATCCCATATCCCTGTTCTGCTTGAGAGAGCGACCTAGAGGCATAAGCCACAGGTTGTAGTTGACCCTCAGCATTGCCCTGCTGCAACACGCACCCATAGGAAGATGCATCACATGTCAGAACCAATTTTTTACAGGGGTCGTACAGGGTCAACAACTTGTTTGAACAAAGTAGGTTTCGCGCCCGATCAAAAGCCCGTTCCTGACAGTCCCCCCAAAACCAATTGCAATCCTTACACAGGAGCACGTGCTCAAGTTCAGCAGAAAGTTCCCGAAATAGTTCAACAGTCCCAGAAATGAACGCAACTCCGATGTGTTGCAGGGCCTGGGTGCTCGTCGAATCGCCTCTGTTTTGGATTCGGTGGGCCGAATCCCATCCGCAGCAACCCTCCTGCCCAGAAACTCAATCTTAGGAGCTAAAAACACACATTTAGACTTCTTGAGTCGCAGGCCTACCCGGTCCAGTCAGCGTAATACTTCCTCCAGGTTATGGAGGTGTTCCTCGGTGTCTCGACCCATGATGAGGATGTCGTCCTGGAATACGATCGTTCCAGGAATGGATTTAAGCAGGCTTTCCATGTTTCGTTGAAAAATCGCAGCCGCTGATTGAATGCCAAACGGGCATCTGTTATAAGCGAACAGTCCCTTGTGCGTGGTGATGGTGGTCAGTAGTTTAGATTCGTCGGCCAGTTCCTGGGTCATATAGGCTGAGGTGAGATCCAACTTGGTGAACAGCTTGCCGCCTGCCAGCGTGGCGAAAAGGTCCTCCGCTCTCGGGAGCATGTATTGATCTTGTAGGGACATCCGATTGATGGTGGCCTTGTGGTCACCACAGATCCTGACAGAGCCATCTGCTTTTAGGACGGAAACGATGGGGCTCACCAAGTCGCTGAATTCAACAGGCGAGATGATGCCCTCTCTCAACAACCGGTCCAATTCGCTCTAGATTTTCTCCCGTATCACATACGGCACCGCTCTGGCTTTGTGGTGCCCTGGCCTGGCATCCGGGGTGATGTGTATTACTACTTTGGTGCCTTTGAAAGTCCCGACGCCAGGTTGGAATAGTGAATCGAATTGTTGTAGGACTTGTGAGCACGAACTTCGCTCCACAGATGACATTGCGTGAACATCCCTCCATTTCCAGTTCATCTCGGCTAAACAGTGCGGGACCATTACCCGGGACAATCCAGAGCGGCAGCTGATTCACTAACCCGTTGTGTGTGACAGCCAACATTGCACTGCCTAGCAGCGGAATGATTTCTTTAGTGTAAGTCCGTAATTGTGTCTCAATATGTGCTAATTTGGGTCTACTGGCTTTAAGTGGCCATAGCTTCTCAAATTGCTGAACGCCCATGAGTGACTGGCTGGCCCCAGTGTCCAGCTCCATGCGTACTGGGATGCCGTTCAATAAAACTCTCATCATGATTGGTGGCGTTTTGATGTATGAACTGTTCGCCGCATGGACCCGCTGCACCTCGGCGTCCATCGATTTGTCCCAAAAGTCATCCTGCCTCAAAGGACCCTCTTCTAGTCCCTCCACCTCAAATATTAGTCTGGTTTCAGGCTTCCTGCACATTCGAGCTGAATGGCCACTGAGATTGCAGTTTCTGCAGACAAACTGTTGAAATCGGCAAGATCTAGCTGAGTGTTTTCCCCCACACTTCCAGCATGAGTTAAAGTTTCCATTGTTGGGAACAAAGGGACTATGGCCAGGCATTCCGCGCTGACTGTCCCTTTGACTGCTCTTAAGTACCCTATTAGTCGGTGCCAATGGCCCCATCCCAGGCCGCATTGTCCACTGTGATGGCGTGAACGTCCGTTCAGCCTGCCATTGTCTCTGTTGGAGTCTTACTCTGGGGTCTATTGCTGCCGGGGGAATGTCGGACTGCCCCTGCCAGCCTGCGGGACTCTGAGTCGCATTGATGATGGTGACTCCCTGATCCATCGCCGCGTTAGAGGCAGAATTGCACGCGTATATTATTTTCATCTCTTCCTCCCCCGCCATGAAAGATTGAGCTAACAACGCCACCGCTTCCAAGGTCAAATCCTTAGTCTCAATTAATTTGCGGAAAATTCCCGCATGACCGATGCCCTCGATAAAGAAGTCTCTTAGCATTTCCCCCCTGCAGGCGTATGTGAACTTACAGAGGTTGGCCAAACGCCGGAGGTCCGCTACGAAGTCCGGTATACTCTGTTCTTCAAGACACGGTGGGTGTAGAATCTGTGTCGGGCCATATGAATGCTAACGCTGGTTTGAGGTGCTCCCCGATCAATTTACTAAGTTCGTCAAAGGTTTTGTCCAACGGCTTTTTGGGTGCCAGTAAGTCCTTCATGAGCGCATAAGTCTTTGGTCCGCAGCTGGTCAAAAGATGAGCCCCTCGCTTGTTGGCCGCTGCATCCCCCAGCCATTCTTTCGTAACGAAGCCTTGCTGAAGCCTCTCGACAAAATTGTCCCAGTCTTCCCCAACACAGTACCGTTCCTCTGCACTACCGGTGGCCATTCTCGTGGGTCGTGAATTCCCATTTCTCGTCACCAATGTAAAGTCCTTACTCTACAGTATGAAACCACATGAGGTACATTCTGGGGACAAGGTCACTCCGTGACCTCAACTCTTTATTCGCAGCACTCCACAAGTGATGACCCTGCGTGGGAACTCCCTTTATATACCTGGGTGATCAGGTAAGGAGTGTCTCCCACAAGTTCACCCCTTGTGGTCAAGGTGTGCATCTAGGTTGTGTGTATACAGTAATACAGTGGTGTTACATTGTGGCTACATACATGAAACTAACCCCGTCCCGAACTTGCACAGTCCCACTAGACGTCTCAGGTCAGCAACGAATTCCGCCGCGCTCTGGCCCTCCGATCGAACGTGTGTATAAAACCTGTATCTGGAGATGATGATGCCGTCGTCTGGCTTGAGGTGGTTCTGTACCAATGTACACAACTCCTTGTATGTTTTCTCTGTTCGATCACTAGGCATGAGTAGATTCTTTATCAGACCGTAGATCTTTGAACCGCACACAGTGAGGAACACGGCCTGGCGCCGATCTGCATCGTCGACCTCCTTCACTTTGTTGGCCACCAAGTACTGGTTCAAATGGCTCACAAAGTCTGCCCAATCTTCTCCCTCCACGAATCGCTCTAAAAATCCAATCGTGCTCATTTTGCAAACAAAGGTTCCTGTCTTCTCGTCGCCAAATGTTATGTATGCAATAAAGGTTCAAACTGAGTACTGTTTCACTAAGCAAGATACAATCTTGGCTCTGCTTTATTTAGGCCCAAAGTGCCTGACTCTCAAAATGGCTGGCCTTTTATTCCTGAGCAGCACCATGTGCATGCTGCTCAGTGGCCTCCAACAATGACGCCATCTGGTGGCTACAAATAGAATGTACATACATGACAAACAGAAATCTATTGATCTCTGTATTCAAAGCTCCAATTGATCCAACATCCATAGCCTTTTGGGAGAGAGAATTCCAGATTTTGATTACCATTTGTTTGAAAAAGTACTTCCCGGTTTTCCTCCTAAATGGCCTAGGTTAATTAGAGTCTGTAAAGCTCGTTTTCCTCACACATTGCCAGGTGATTGTCCCTGGGCCTGTACACATGGCTGCGTAGGTAAGAAGGTTGGAATAAAAACTTTTGCTTTTGTAAGGGCAAGGTTAGACAGTCCGGCTCTGCTGCAATCAAACCAGTCTCACAGCATTCCTTTTCACCTCTAATTGTGTAATGTAGCCAAATTTGCTGACGATACAAAGATAGCTGAGAAAGCAAGTTATGAGAAGGACAAAAAGAGTCTGCAAAGGGATATAGATAGGTTAAGTGAGTGGGAAAAAATTGTCAGATGGATTATAACATGGGAAAATGTGAAGTTATCCACTTTGGTAGGAAGAATAGAAAAGCAAAATATTATTTAAATGTAGAGAGACTACAGAATGTGATGGTACAGAAGGATCTGGGTGTCCTCCTACATGAAACACAAAAAGTTAGCATGCAGGTAAAGCAAGTAATTAGGAAGGCAAATGGAATGTTGGCCTTTATTGCAATGGGGACCGAGTATAAAAGTAGGGAAATCTTGTTACAACTGTACAGGGTGTTGATGAGATCACACCTAGAGCATTGCGTACAGTTTTGGTATTCTTATTTAAGGAGGGATATACTTGCATTGGAGACAGTTCAGAGAAGGTTCACTAGGTTGATTCCTGGGATGAAGGGGTTGTCTTCTGAGGAAAGGTTGAGCAGGTTGGACCTGTACTCATTGGAGTTTAGAAGAATGAGAGGTGATCTTATTGAAACATATAAGATTCTGAGGGTGCTTGACAGGGTAGATGCTGTTTCCCCTCATGGGGGAATCTAGAACTAAGGGACATAGTTTCAGAATAAGGGGTCGCCCATTTAAGACAAAGATAAGGAGGAATTTCTTCTCTCAGAGCGCCATGAATCTTTGGAATTCTCTACCACAGAGAGCTGTGGAGGCTGAGCCAATGAATATATTCAAGGCTGAGGTAGACAGATTCTTCAACTATAGGGAAGTCAAGGTTTATAGGAAAGTGGAGTTGAGGCCAAGATCAGATCAACCCTGGATCTTATTGAATGGCGGAGCAAGCTCAAGGGGCCATATGGCCTACTCCTGCTATTTCTTATGTTCTTATGTTCATATGTTCTCTTCTTTCTCAAAAGGATGAGTGGAATATCCAAAGGAATTCCAGTATCTTAATTGCTGCCATCAACAATCTTGTTCCCAAAAATCCAGCAAATTAAAAGAAATAAACAAAATTATAGAGAAAAATTCACGAGTTACAGCTCTCAAAAAATCCAAGAAAATCAAAAGTGCTTCTATGAACAATCCACTAAGTCTTCCTTTGAGAACTGACCAGCTGTTGGTCCACGCAGTGCCTGGCCTTCAACCATTTTATCATCATCATCATCATTAGCAGTCCCTCGAACGAGCTTGCTTCCACATCAAAAGGGATTCGTTCACTGATGTTTCAATGGAGGATCCGATATTCCAATCCTGAACTGCAGGGGTGGAAGATGCCTGTGCGTGGACTTTTTTAACGTGCGGTGACCGTTGCACATCAGCCACCACACGGGTTTGAGAGAGCTCGGCCTTTATCCAGTGGCAAGGGTAAACCAGGATGACTGGAGACCTGCTCTGCTGCATGGATCTAGTGCGCACACATATCACAGTGTGGGCGGGCCCGTGCTGCCCCTGGGCCCTCGGCTCTTCTGGGCCCCACACCCTTATTTGCCGCATCTCCATCACAATCTCTCACCGCTCCTCCGCCACGATCTCTCGCCGCTTTATATGGACCATTTTATATGGACAAGCTGAATATACATCACATTCTTTTTGAGAAACTCACACTATGCTCATAATATTTAATTTCTATTGGTTTCCACTGATGTAAGTATTTCAATTATGCTTTCACACATTCTGGACAAGAGCACTTTCGGCCATCTAAAAGACCAGCCTGAAGATTGGGCAGGGATCCTGCAAAATGTATTCCCTCTCTGATTTCTTTGCTCCACTTCCTTGTTCCAGGACCAAGCCAGCCAGCCAGAAAATATGCCCTCATACCTCTATCTAATCTTCCACAGGAGGTGAAAATACTTCTACAAACCTTCAAAGGCAGCACTCTGTGAAACTTGTCCTTGATCTCCTGAGGTAACTGAGATAATCAGGATATCTAACTTGTGAGTTTTTTGATTACTACCTTGATTGAGTTTTTTGATAAAGTAACAGAGAGGGTTTGTTATGTCCAGAATAAAGTAATGTGATTGAGTACTGTAGACATGAGTAAGTGTGACCTTAGTCTCTTTATTCTAACTCCAGAGTGTTGGTACAGCATGGAGGCCTGCTTATATACAGTGCTCCCAAGGGGTGCTGGGATCCCAGGGGACTCCAACAGATACACCCTCTGGTGGCGGTAGAATGCTGGTTACATAGGGTTGCATACATAACATCACTCCCTCCCAAAGTTAATAGTACACTTATTTACAGGGTGAGACGATCTGGGGCTCTTCGCTCCCTAGTCAATTGTCTCGGTGCAACTGCAGGTGCAGGTGAGTTGGTTAGTTCTTCGCTGGGCTGCTGCGCAGCTGGCCTTGCTGGGCTGCTGGGGATGATGAGTTCAGCTTCGTGGTCAACCGTGATGTTGGTTGTGCGTGTATCGGAGGGTCGAAGTTGGTGGTGTCCTCTTCAGATTGCTCGTAGCTGTCTGTGGATCGCAGTTTGGTTTGATCCAAATGCTTTCTGCAAATTAGTCCATTGGCGAGTTTGACCTGAAACACCCTATTCCCTTCTTTGGCTATGACAGTGCCAGCAAGTCATTTGGGATCACATCCATAGTTGAGTACAAATACAGGGTCATTGATTTCAATATCGTGTGACAAATTTGCACGATCATGGTATATGCTTTGTTGATGCCGCCTGCCCTCGATGTGATCATGGAGATCAGGATGGATGAGAGAAAGTCTTGTTTTGAGTGTCCTTTTCATGAACAGCCCGGCTGGGGGAACCCCGGTGAGTGAGTAGGGTCTGTTGCGGTAGCTGAGCAGGACTCGGGACAGGCGGGTCTGCAGGGAGCCTTCCGACACGCGTTTCAAGCTTTGCTTGATGGTTTGGACTGCCCGTTGGATGGTGCCTTGAACGGGACAGATATGAGGTGCTTGATCCCATTGCTGGTCATGAATTCCTTGAATTCAGCGCTGGTGAAGCACGGCCCATTATCGCTGACAAGGACATCAGGCAAGCCGTGCGTGGCAAACATGGCTGGTATGTTTTCGATGGTGGCAGTGGATGTGTTTACAGACATTATTACACACTCAATCCACTTTGAAGAACATTTTGCCTGGAAACGGGCCAGCAAAGTCAACGAGGATCCTGGACCACGGTTTGGAGGGCCATGGCCACAAACTTAGCGGTGCCTCCCTGGGTGCATTGCTCAGTTGAGAGCAAGTGTTGCATTGGCGCACGCAAGACTCCAAATCTGAGTCGATGCCGGGCCACCACACATGGGATCTGGCTATAGCTTTCATCATTACTATGCCTGGATGGGTACTGTGTAGGTCGCATATGAATGTTTCCCTGCCTTTCTTGGGTAAAACCACGCAATTATCCCACAAAAGGCAGTCCGCCTGTATGGACATTTCGTCTTTGTGCCGCTGAAATGGCTTGATCTCTTCATGCATATCCGCTGGGACGCTGGACCAGCTCCCATGGAGGACACAGTTTTTTACAAGAGACAGTAAAGGATCCTGGCTGGTCCAGGTCCTGATCTGGCGGGCATAACAGGTGACTTTTCGTTTTCAAATGCATCCATCACCAAGAGCAAGTCTGCAGGCTGTGGCATTTCCACCCCGGTGATGGGCAATGGTAGCCGACTGAGGGCATCAGCGCAGTTCTCTGTGTCTGTGCCTGGCCTGTGGCGAATTACATAGTTATATGCAGACAGCATGAGCGCCCATCTTTGGATGCGAGCAGAGGCATTGGTATTGATACCTTTGCTCTCTGAGAATAGTGATATGAGCGGCTTATGGTCAGTTTCTAACTCGAACTTAAGCCCAAACAGATACTGATGCATTTTTTTTGCCCCGTAAACGCATGCCAGAGCTTCTTTTTCAATCATGCTGTAGGCCCTTTCGGCCTTGGACAAGCTCCTGGATGCATAGGCGACCGGTTGCAATGTTCCCGATTCGTTTGCTTGTTGTCACACACACCCAACCCCATAGGAAGACGCATCACAAGCTCGCACTAAACGTTTACAAGCAGTTTGTTGGAACATAATAGATTTCTGGCTTTCTCAAAAGCAGTTTCTTGTGATTTCCCCCATACCCAGTCATCTCCCTTGCATAGCAACACATGTAGAGGTTCTAGCAAGGTGCTTAACCTGGGTAAGAAATTACCAAAATATTTGTACTCAACTGTGGACATGGTCACAAATGGCTTACTGGCACTGTCATAGCCAAAGAAAGGAGTAGGGTGTTTCAGGTCAAACTCGCAAATGGACTAACTTGCACCCGTGCCCAATTCAATGGATACTGGAATTCCGTTCAGTTCAACATTTAACATGATCGGTGGACATTTCGTGCTGCAGCCGTGTATGTTGTGCCATATGCATTCCTGCCTGAAAATGACATTACTTTGTGTACAGTACTTGCCGAAACATCTTTATGCTGCAAAATTTGTTTGGTATTATCGCTGGTGGACATAAATGCCTGGGCTATCGTTATGGCTTTGCTCAGGTACATTTCTGCCTCCTTGGTTTGAGTCTCTAGTTCAGTTTGATCCGTCATGGATCGGTCTTCCTCTGTAACATGGTGGCTTGCAGGGTTTGCTGCTCATCTGCACATTCGCTGGAGGTGTCCCATTGTTCCACAGCCTTTGCACGCATAGTGTTTGAAGCAGCATTGATGGGCTCGATGATCACCTTCGCTGCGCCAACAAAGTGTTAACTGCCTCACATTAACGCTTGATGGCAGACTCTGAGTCATCTGAAGTCGTGCAGCTGCAGGCGTGTACATTCTGCCATATGCATTCCTGCCTGAAAACGATGTTACTTTGTGTACCGTACTTGCCGAAACATCTTAATGCTGCGAAATTTGTTTGGTGTTATCACTGGTGGGCATAAATGGCTGGGCTATCGTTATGGCTTTGCTCAGGTTCGGTGTTTCAATAGTCATTAGTTTGCAAAGGATAACCTCATGGCCAACGCCAAGCACAAAAAAGTCTCTTAGCATTTGCTCCAGGAATCCATCAAATTCGCAATGTCCTGCAAGGTGCCTTAGTTTGGCAATATAACTCACCACTTCCTGGCCTTCAGACTGTTGTCATGTGTAAAATCGATACCTTGCCATCAGAACGCTCTCCTTCAGATTTAGGTGCTCCTGGACCAGCTTCATTTTCTTCATACAATTTGGTTGTTGGTTTCACCGGAGCAAAAAGATTCTTCATGAGGCCATAGGTTGTTGCCCCTGTTGTGGAAAAATATTTCCGAGACTGTATAATATATAAAGAGAGGTTTATTAAATCAGAGACAAAGCTTTGGGAGAAGTGTTAAAGACCCCTGTCTTTGAACCACTTCTCAAATTGGTATCTGCAGTGAAGTTCTTTTATCTTACAAATTACGTCACTTTACAACACATGCTTTAGCACTACAAAGCTTTGACTATCGAAGGCTAAGCTTTTGATATAACCCATCCTGCATTGTGACAGGGCAGTATAAACAAGTGCAGGCTTTTGACACCGGTATAAACAAACATATCCAGCACTTAACTCTCCAGTGTTCATTATCTCACTTTCCTATCTCCATTAACTCAAGGCCAGCATACCTTAAAGTCTAACTGTTTAAAGCATAATGCATCAGTATTGTCCCTTACAAAATTCATTTAAAGGGGAAAATAAAACAAATGTTTGGTCCCGTATACAATCAAGTATATGTCCAAAAATCCGCTCCAACACCCCGCAGATGGGGAGGAGGATCGCCCTTCGTTTGGCAGCGTTCACACTCCTTTCCAGCTCGTTAGCCACGAAGTATTGGTCGAGTCGCTCCACGAAGGCCTTGCAATTGTCCCCTTCTGAGAATTTCTCTGCATTTTCGCGTGATGGTTCGTTATTTCATCGCCAGTTGTTTTGTCCAGAATAAAGTAATGTGATTGAGTACTGTAGACATGAGTAAGTATGACCTTAGTCTCTTTATTCTAACTCCAGAGTGTTGGTACAGCATGGGAGGCCTGTTTATATACAGTGCTCCCAAGGGGTGCTGAGATCCCTTGGGACTCCAACAGATATGCCCTCTGGTGGCGGTAGAATGCTGGTTGCATAGGATTGCATACATAACAGGGTTGATAAGGGCTTTGTAGTTGATGTGGTGTACGTGGACTTCCAAAAGGTGTTTGATAAAGTGCCACATAATAGACTTGCCAGCAAAGTTGAAGCCCATGGAATAAAAGGGACAAAGGCAGCATGGATACGAAATTGGCTAAGTGACAGGAAACAGAATAGTAGTGAACAGTTGTTTTTCGGACTGGAGGAAGGTATACAGTGGGGTTCCCCAGGGGTCGGTACAATGACCACTGCTTTTCTTGCTATATATTAATGACTTAGGGCTAGACCTCCACTTTTTTTGCATGCTTAACACCCACTTAATGCCCATTTTACCGCTGAAATGATGTATAACGCCCATATAGGAAACTTAGCGCCGAGCGTTACTTTCCCCATGTGCTTAACATCAGGAAAAGATATTACCGCCCGCCCACTTTTTTTTGGTGGAATCATCAGAATGGGCGAAATCAACGCCCATAATATCACGCAGCGTTACTTTCCACACGGAATTAACACCGAGATTCAATAATACCGCCCGCCCACTTTTTTTTGTCGTAAAGAGCACATTTGGCGAAACTAACGCCCAGGAGATCGCCCACTGTCACTTTCACCACCTCGCACACATATCGCCCACAATATTGTCGCCCAAAAAAACGCCCAGAAAAAGTGGAACTGTGGCTGGCATTTTTTAAATCGCAGGTCGCTTCATTCAAAAGGCTGCCTCAACTTCAGGGGAGTTTGCATTGACTCTGGAGTTCTTCTCAGGTGAAGTGAACATCTGAATAGACATATTTTCAGACTCTGGAGTATTGGGGCTTTACTCCAGGTGTATTTTCGTGAAGAAATCGTTGCTTCTGATCAATCGCTATTGTACTTTCAATGCAATGGGGCCACCAAACAATAACTGTGCTTAAGCAGCACTTCAGATGTCTTGACCACTCAGGAGAGGAGCTACAATACAACCCTGAGCAAGTAAGTAAATTCGTGGTCATGTGCTCGATGCAGCACAACCTGGGGCCAAGAATTGCCAGAAGGCACTAATGCTCCACCTCAGGAGAGAGAGAGAGAGGACGACAAAGGGCTGGATGCTGACCTAGGGCCAGACAATCAGGCTGGCTATGTAACCATGCCCACGATCCCCTCCAGACCACAGGAAAGGGCCTGTGGTGGATACATAGCTGCAAGACTCTTACATGAGGAGCTGATATTTGAACGATTTGCCTGAGAGAGCGCTGATGTAAGTGACAATGCTGACACACTGTTGTGTGTGTGCAGCTCAGATGTCAAAGGTGCCCATCACCTTGGTGCCAGTTAAAGTTTACGATGATTGATGTTATGTTGTATTTAACCCTTTTATGTTAAGGAATCACCAGTGTGTAAAGGTCCAGCTATCTGAGACAATGCGCAACAAGATTATGTTCAATAACAACAATTTTATACCAACATTGGTCTGAAATCATAAGTATCACAGGCAATAACACTCAACCCTGCCCACACCCCACTTTTTCCACCATTGACATCAATCAAATGCTCAATATGTCCAGCAACACAGAATACAGAGGCAAAGCAGGAGCGTGGTCTCCAGCCCCCATACATTAAAACAAATTGCATACACCCAGATGGAGATATAACACAGCCATCACCTGCGGACACGCACCTCACTTTCCTTCCACCCTCGCCTTTTTCTCCCCACCTCTACCCCTGTACTCAAAAGTGATGGCACGGTCAGGATTTGCGGCGATTATAAAGTAACTATTAATCGTTTCTCGCTACAGGACCAATACCCGCTACCTAAGGCAGATGACCTATTTGCGACGCTGGCAGGAGGCAAGACGTTCACCAAGCTCGACCTGACTTCGGCCTGCATGACGCAGGAGCTGGAGGAGTCTTCGAAGGGCCTCACCTGCATCAACACGCAGAATGGACTGTTCATCGACAACAGATGCCCATTTGGAATTTGGTCGGCTGCAACGATCTTTCAGAGAAACATGGAGAGCCTACTCAAGTCGGTACTGTGCACGGTGGTTTTTCAGGACAACATATTGGTCATGGGTCAGGACACCGTCGAGCACCTATAAAACCTGGAGGAGGTCCTCCAGCGACTGGATAGCGTAGGACTGTGGCTGAAGAGGTCGAAATGCGTCTTCGTCGCAACAGAAGTGGAGTTTTTGGGGAGAAAGATCGCGGTGGACGGCATTTGGCCCACAGATGCCAAGACAGAGACTATCAGGAACACGCCCAGGCCACAGAACATCACGGAGCTGCAGTCGTTCCTGGGACTCATCTATTTTGGTAACTTCCTACCGGGGTTAAGCACCCTCTTAGAGCCCCTACATGTGTTATTGCGTAAAGGTGTGAACTGGGTATGGGGAAAAAAACAAGTAATTGCTTTTCAGAAAGCCAGAAATATTTTATGCTCCAACAAGCTGCTTGTATTGTATAACCCATGTAAAAGACTTGTGCTAGCATGTGATGCATCGTCGTATGGAGTCGGATGTGTATTACAACAAGCTAACATTGCGGGGAAGTTGCAACCTGTCGCCTATGCTTCCAGGAGCCTGTCTAAGCCGAGAGGGCCAACAGCATGATTGAGAAAGAGGCATTAGCATGTGTGTTCGGGGTAAAGAAAATGCATCAGTACCTGTTTGGCCTTAAATTTGAGCTGGAAACCGATCACAAGCCCTTCATATTCCTGTTCGCTGAAAACAAGGGGATAAATACTAATGCTTCAGTCCGCATACAAAGGTGGGCACTCGTGCTATCAGCGTATACCTATACCATCCGCCACAGGCCAGGCACCGAGAACTGTGCGGATGCTCTCAGTCGGCTACCATTGCCCACCAAGGGGGTGGAAATGGCGCAGCCTGCAAACTTGTTGATGGTGGCGCAGCCCGCAGACTTGTTGATGGTCAGGAAGCGTTTAAAAATGATAAATCACCTGTCACGACCCGCCAGATTAGGACTTGGACCAGCCAAGATCCTCTGCTGTCTCTAGTAAAAAACTGTGTACTGCATGGGAGCTGGGCCAGCATCCCCGTTGAAATGCAAGAGCTAATCAAGCTGTTCCAGCGGCGAAAGGATGAGCTGTCCATTCAGGCAGACTGCCTGTTGTGGGGTAACTGCGTAGTGCTACCCAAAAAGGGCAGGGAGACGTTCATCTCGGATCTCAACAGCACACACCCGGGTATAGTAATGATGAAAGCGATAGCCAGATCCCACGTGTGGTGGCCCGGTATCAACTCTGACTAAGAGTCCTGTGTACGGTAATGCAGCGCGTGTGCTCAGTTGAGCAACGCGTCCAGAGAGGCACCACTAAGTTTGTGGTCCTGGCCCTCCAGGCCATGGTCGAGGATCCATGTCGACTATGCGGGCCCGTTTCTCGGTAAAATGTTCCTGGATTGAATGTGAAATAATGTTGGGAAGCACCACCACCGCCACCATTGAAAGCATGAGGGCCATGTTTGCCACCTACGGCCTGCCTGACATACTGGTCAGTAACAACGGGCCATGTTTCACCAGTGCCGAATTTAAAGAATTCATGACCCACAATGGGATCAAACATGTCACCTCGGCCCCGTTTAAACCAGCTTCCAATGGGCAGGCAGAGCGGGCAGTACAATCAAACAGAGCCTCAAATGAGTCACAGAAGGCTCACTCCAAACGCCTGTCCAGAGTACTGTTCAGCTACCGCACGAGACCCCACTCGCTCACAGGGGTGCCCCCGGCTGAGCTACTCATAAAAAGGTCACTTAAAACCAAACTCTCGCTTGTTCACCCCAACCTGCAAGATCAGGTAGAGAACAGGCGACAGCGACAATATGTAAACGATGGTTGCGCCACTGTGTCATGGGAAATTGATCTGAATTACCCTGTGTATGTGCTAAACTATGGACATGGTCCCAAGTGGATCGCGGGCACAGTGATAGCTAAAGAAGGGAGTAGGGTGTTTGTAGTCAAACTAGACAATGGACAAATTTGCAGAAAGCACCTGGACCAAACGAGGCTGCAGTTCACATACTGCCCTGAACAACCCACAGCAGACACCGCCTTTATCGAGCCCATAGCACACACCCAAAGGATCAACGACACCACGCCCGAGACCAGGAAATCGAACCCATCACGCCCAACAGCCCAGCAAGGCCAGGCTCACCCAGCAGCCCTGCAGGACCAACAACATGCCAGCCCAGCGAGGGCACAGCCAACACACCAGAACAGACATTTGTACCGAAGCGGTCCACCAGGGAAAGGCTCTCGACCGCCTCACCTTGTAAATAGTTTTCACTTTGACTTTGGGGGGAGTGATGTTGTGTATCTGTAAAGCATGCACTCCCATGTTCCGTCACCAGGGAGCGCATCCCCTGAAGTCCCAAAAGATCCCAGCATCCCTTGGGAGCACTGTATATAAGCCGGCCCCTAAGGCCTGTTCCTCACTCTGGAGTGTCTTAATAAAGACTGAGGTCACTGTTACTTTAACCTCCCTGTGTGCAGTCTCATCTATGTTAGGAACACAACACTATCGATGCCCAATATGGTACCCTCTGTATTCTGACAGCACCAAAACTGAGTAGGTAGCACTACTCCCTGTACTTCTAATAAGACTATCTCAATTAGGGTTTTTTTTCCATATCCCCCATCCACTCCTTGTATGTTAATGGTCCTACGGGTCAGGGGCAAGTCTAAGTTGGTTATGGATATGGATGCTCATGTGTCTATTAGCATATCGCAGTGCCGGCCCTCTTAACACTGCACTAATAAACATTCTTGGATCCCCCTAGTTGCCGTCCCATACCTTCGCCGGGGGCCGGCAACCCCTAGTGTGTACTGGCTAAGCATGGTGATAATGTTCTCGTTGGAGGGCGACTCAGGTGGGGGCGGTGGTGATATTGATGCCGGTACCTGTCTGAGCATGTCCATCAGCTCTTCCCGGGTTAATGGTGTTCCCTTCTTTGCCTGTTGGGGACCTCGCCTCCTCCCTTATTCCAGCAATCTTTGGACAAGTGTCCCGGTTTACCACAATTATAACATTTCCCTCTAGAATTTCCATATCCTTTCTTCTTCTGCGGGCATTCTTTACTGAAGTGACCTTCCTGATTGCAGTTAAAACATATCAGGGGAGCTGTGTGGGGGTGTTCCTCCTCCCCCTTCGCCTCTGCTGCTACTGTCACTGCTGCTATTTTAGCTATTTTTTCTCCTCTACGTGCTCTGCCCATTCCACAGTTTCATCGTAAGTGTCTCCCATTTTAAATCCTAACTTAATTATCTGTTGATGGGCTTCCCCTAGCCCGTCTTTAAACATTTTCAAAAATGCTGCATCATCTTTGTCAGGGTCATTTGTGCCGGAGTGATCTTTGTACTCAATCCACTTTTGTTCCCCGTATTCCCCTACACTTTTGCCTGCCTTTTGCGTTACTTTCAGTATCCTACTTCAATTTGTTCTAATCAGTCCCCAGCACCCATCCATCCCGTGCTTGAGGAAATTCAATTTTTGCGTTTTTGGCATATCGGCCCCTCCCCTATTCTACCAATTGCCGCTTTGTACCAATTGTGTCGTTTTGTGCCAATTTATCGGACCCGTTTTGGCTTTTACCAGATTGTGAATGTCTGCTAAAGTTAGGTTATGGGCGTCTAGTATCTCTTCCACCTTTTGCCAGAATTCTGTACTCGTACTATTTGTTTTAGGGGCTGGCAATTCATTCAATAGTATTTGTCTCTCCTGTGGACTGAGGGGTACCTCCTGTATGGTAATTTGGGTTGGTCTGCATCCATTGGCAGGAATCATAGTGGTGCGTATAGGCGCTGCTGGTCGGTAGCCATTATCATACGCTGGGGGCCAATATACTCTGTACTAGTCTTCGGCCAACTAATCTCAGTCTGGTTTACTGTCAGGTTGGGTTTGTAGGCTACTCTTACCCACCGAGGGGTACAGTGGCTCTATTGCTAGTGCCGTAGGTGATCCTGTTAGGCTGCGCACTGCACTATCCGTCCAGTCCCATCTTTTATCTCTTCCAGCTTATTTACCTTAGCTTCTAACTCTTGAATTTGTTTTGTTTGAGTATCTATTTCTTTTATCTGTCCTCTGTAGCAGACAAGTATTATTACATAGGATTGCTCCGTTTTATTCTTAGAGTGACTGTCCCACCATTTCCTCTGTCTGTCTGGTGGGTCTTCTGGCTGCCATCCTTGCTTTTTCATTGTTTCTATTAATTTCCCATTTTTCTCAGCTAGCACTGATACTAGAGAGCCTTCTGGTCCCCATTCCCATTCTATCCCACTGGCCATTTTTCTCTAACGAACCTGGGGACAGCACCCACTGCCCATTTAGATTGTATTCCTTCTTGTTTGCACCGCGCACGATACAAAAAAAGAATACTCACCCCAATAGCTGTCACATTGCCTGGGTCGGCGTGTCTGCACCCTGTTCGCAGCGCCAATAATTGCCATCTACTCCAGGCTATCATATAATCATGCACTACTCGAAAAGCACATCAACTGTCTGTGTGGTTCTACTTAAGTTTATTTCCAATCTATTTATCAAATTTATAGTTCTGGTGTGGTCTCGCAACGTGTAGGCCACTTGTAATAATTCCCTCTCCGCACCACTACCCAGTTGTGCCTGTAACTTTTCATTATCCTTTTCATGTGGAGTGGCTGTGCGAGCAGGGTTCGAATCTGCGCGGGGAAACCTCTCGCTACGTTGTCTTATGCCCATTAATCCAACGCTGCAATTGAAGTCCATTGTTGCTCCAGCCGTCACCTTTAACGTTCCTGATTCTTTATCACAACTAATGTCGCCCGAGTCCCTGTAATACAGACCTTGCTGTCCTTCAACCGGTTGTCCTCGGTATGAGGATGAGTTACCCCACGTTGTTCCCATGAGCACCAGAATCTTGTAAAAAGATAATTTCCCGGTCGTCACCGGTTAATTAGTGACCATGCATTTTCAACTGGGTCCAGTGTTTCCACTTGCCGATACCTCTTATAACTACACAGGCGCATGTGTCACTTACCATTATTACCTGATGGGGTCCGGTCCATTTTGGTACGAGCCTCACAATTCTCACTGCCTATTTGGGGTATTTGGTCCTTCTGTTCTTTAGTGTTGTTCTCTAAGTCTTTGATTACTTGTTGGTCTCTAGCATGTGCCTTTAAATCATGTAACTGCTTATAGAGTCCCATCACAAACCTCCGTATCCTGTCTTTATATGGTCCTACGTCCTCGCTTCCTGTAACCAAGACTTCTGGCAGTCTCATCATTAGTTCAAAGGGTATCAGTCCTGTCGTCCGACTAGGGTTGCCCTGAGTTTCATCAGTACTCGGGGTAACATGTCTACCCATCCCTTTCCAGTCTCTTCAATTGCCTTGACTAGGGCCGCTTTTAAGGTCCTATTCATTCGTTCCACCAATCTGGAAGATTCCGGATGGTATAGGATATGGGGCTAGACTTTCCACGTTTTTTGCATGCTTAACGCCCACTTAACGTACATTTTGCCTCTGAAATGACGTATAACGCTCATATATCATCCATATAGCCACAAAATGGAAACTGACAGGCATTTTTTGGAAACTTATTGCCGAGTGTTACTTTCCCCATGTGCTTAACGCCGGGAAAAAATTTTACCGCCTGCCCACATTCTGTGAGCGGAATCATCAGTGTGCGTGAAATCAACGCCCATAATATCGCCCAGCGTTACTTTCCGTGAACCCTTCCCCTGCATGCTTGAATAAAGACCGGTTGAACCGAGGTTTCGTCTGAGTGATTCCATGGTCGCCATATGAGCGGGTGGGTGTCAATTCCTTATATCAGGGAGTCCACCTTGAAGAAGTTTACCTGAACAACCTCTTGTTGTCTGGCGCAGATACAATGGTAAGTATTTCAGGGAATCTAATACGGCCAGAGTGGTCTCCTGGACTAGTTTCGATCTCCTGGATGGGTCGGAGAGGAATTTTCCCAGATTTTTTCCAGCAATTTACCTGGGTTTTTATCTGTTTTTTTGCCTCTCCCAGGAGATCACATGGTTCTGGGTGGGGTGGAGTGTAAAATGTTGCGATACGTGGGGTATCGCAGTTGTGTGGGGTGGACTGGTTGCACCAGATGCTCTTTACCTGTCCGTCATTGTTCATAGGTTTATATGTAATCTTCAGGGCTGCTGACCGAGGGCCGTGTGACTCTTTGTGGGCTGGTGCGGACACAATGGGCCGAAATGTCCTCCTTCTGCGCTATAAGGTTCAACACTGCCTCCAGTGCGCCAGCGTAGCCTTCGGCCACCTGAGGAAAAGAGTGTTAGAACATTAGACCCTCAAATCTGACACCAAACCTTTGGTCTACAGGGCTGTAGTGATACCCGCCCTCCTATATGGCTCAGAGACATGGACCATATACAGTAGACACCTCAAATGCTGGAGAAATACCACCAATGATGTCTCCACAAGATTCTGCAAATCCCCTGGGAGAACAGACGCACCAACGTTAGTGTCCTCAATCAGGCCAACATCCCCAGCATCAAAGCACTGACCACACTCGACCAGCTCCATTGGGCGGGCCACACTGTTCGCATTCCCGACACAAGACTCCCAAAGCAAGCGCTCTACTTGGAACTCCTACACAGCAAGCGAGCCCAAGGTGGGCAGAGGAAACGTTTCAAGGACACCCTCAAAGCCTCCTTGATAAAGTGCAACATCCCCACCAACACCTGGGAGTCCCTGGTCAAAGACCGCCCTAAGTGGAGGAAGAACATCCGGGAGGGCGCTGAGCACCTCGAGTCTCGATGCCGAGAGCATGCAGAAAACAAGCAGCAGAAGGAGCGTGCGGCAAACCAGACTCCCTACCCAGCAAATGAATTGTAAATCATAGAAAAATTAAATATTATTGCTAATTTTTATATTAGAAACTCTTTCCATTAAGGTAAGTTTATTTTTAATTCTATTAAAGCATTTAAAAAATATTTTTTTTTTTCTAATACATTTAATTTCAATTAATTTTAAACATGTGAGGTTTTTTTTTAATTTATTGTGTTGTGTTTCTGTGGTTTGGGGATATTCTCATTGATACTAATGGGAGCTCATACAAACGGAGCTTCCATTATTATCAATGAGAATATTACACTGTGATTGGTGGTTGAAGCCCCTTGATCCCAGGTTGCGCTTACATTCCTGGGATGCATGAGCCCATAAGCTGGGCTGCGCATCTCGGCCTCGAGTAGCAAGTCTACGTTCCTCCGGGACCACCAGGTATTTTCGGAAAAAACATTTTGGTCGGAAGGGAAACCTCCGAACGCAATTTTCGGGCCAATATAAATGGAAGTTGTGTTGGGAGCAGCTGATCAGAGGCCACTTTTCCATATGGATTTTTAAAAAATTGCAGGAATCGTCACTCCCAATTGTTCTTTTACCTCCATTGGTAGATTGTTTCAGGGACTAGGTTAAGCATTGTGCTTCTGAGGCAAATGCACTTGCTGAAACATCATCATCATAGGCGGTCCCTCGAACAAGGATGACTTGCTTCCTCATGAGCTCACAAATGTTTCAATGAAGGACCCGATATTCCAGTCCTGAACTCCAATTGAAGGGGGTGGAAGATGACTGTGCATGGATTTTTTTAACGTGTGGTGACCGTTGCACACCAGCCACCACATGGTCTTGACAGTACTAGGCCTTTATCCAGTGGCAAGGGTTAACCAGGACAAAACACCTGGGGAGCTGAGTGTACGGACACTGTGTGACATGTTGGGCATTGGTGGGGTTTAAACTTTGCCCCGCTACTATTTTGCAAAAAGTGACTTTCTTTTATCGCACACATGAAACGATGCAAGAGATTAACTTTGTTTTCTTTACTTTTTACAAAAGAGTATTGATTTTTGTTCCCTACACAGTAAAATACTGATTTAACACATATACAATTATGAATAAGATGGCACGTTGAAAGATTACATAGAATTACATAAGATTAGCTCATGTGAT
Organism: Pristiophorus japonicus; assembly: GCF_044704955.1. NCBI lineage: Eukaryota > Metazoa > Chordata > Chondrichthyes > Pristiophoridae > Pristiophorus > Pristiophorus japonicus. Next base: position 159,579,465 of record NC_091979.1, on the reverse strand, counting down.
TAAGTGTATTAAATCCTAACGCCTTCCTGTTAGTGTTTTACAATTGGCTGACTGCCTATAGTGCAGACTCTTTTAAATGCTGGTGATTGCCAATTAAAAGTCAAGCATTTGTCCCCTTTTTAAAGGGGCACAACCAATAAAACCTGTAAATTAACAAAAGAAAGTTTAAAGGAACTTTTAACAAATTAAATTAAAATTCTATTTCCACTTGTGATAATGTACTCCAGTCCCTCCGATGCCCCTATAGTGCTGCCATCTGAGCTCTGGAGCTTGATACATGTATTTTATGCAAAATGAACCAGTTTGAAGTTGTGCCTCTTCTTGATGCAGTGCTTTTTAGTGTGTCTTTTGTCATGAGAGGAAAACAAATGTGGTGTCCTGTACAATAATTTAGCAGCCAGTATACAGAGTAATGGTTCGCTAATAAAATCATAGAAAACATAGAAAAAAGGTGCAGGCGTAGGCCATTCGGCCCTTCGAGCCTGTACCACCGTTCAATATGATCATGGCTGATCATGCAACTTCAGTACCCCATTCTTGCTTTCTCTCCATACCCCTTGATCCCTTTAGCCGTAAGGGCCACATCTAACTCCTTTTTGAATATATCTAACGAACTGGCCTCAAAAACTTTCTGTGGTAGAGAATTCCACATGTTCACAATTCTCTGAGTAAGAAGTTTCTCCTCATCTCGGTCCTAAGGCTTACCTCCTATCCTTGGACTCTGACCCCTGGTTCTGGACTTCCTCAACATCGGGAACATTCTTCCTGCATCTAACCTGTCCAATCCCATCAGAATTTTACATGTTTCTATGAGATCCCCTCTCATTCTTCTAAATTCCAGTGAATATAAGCCTAATCGATCCAGTCTTTCTTCATATGTCAGTCCTGCCATCCCGGGAATCAGTCTGGTGAACCTTTGCTGCACTCCCTCAATAGCAAGAATGTCCTTCCTCAGATTAGGAGACCAAAACTGTACACAATATTCAAGGTGTGGCCTCACCAAGGCCCTGTACAACTGCAGTAAGACCTCTCTGCTCCTATACTCAAATTCTCTAGCTATGAAGGCCAACATGCCATTTGCCTTCTTCACCACCTGCTGTACCTGCATACCAACTTTCAATGACTGATGTACCATGACACCCAGGTCTCGTTGTACCTCCCCTTTTCCTAATCTGTCACCATTCAAATAATGGTAGGAAGGAGAAAAACGATTGGAGGGCAGAGAAATCAAGGGCAAAAATCAAAAAGGGCCACATTACAACATAATTCTAAAAGAACATAGAGTGTTAAAAAAACAAGCCTGAAGGCTCTGAGTCTCAATGCGAGGAGCATTCGTAATAAGGTGGATGAATTAACTGCGCAGATAGCTATTAACGGATATGATGTAATTGGGATTACGGAGACATGGCTTCAGGGTAACCAAGGCTGGGAACTCAACATCCAGGGGTATTCAATATTCAGGAAGGATAGACAGGAAAGAAAAAGAGGTGGGGTAGCGTTACTGGTTAAAGAGGAGATTAACACAATAGTAAAGAAGGACATTAGCTTGGATGATGTGGAATCTATATGGGTAGAGCTGCGAAACACCAAAGGGCAGAAAACGTTAGTGGGAGTTGTGTACAGACCACCAAAAAGTAGTAGGGAGGTTGGGGATGGCATCAAACAGGAAATTAGGGACATGTGCAATAAGGATACAGCAGTTATCATGGGTGACTTTAGTCTACATATAGGTTGGGCTAACCAAACTGGTAGCAGTACTGTGGAGGAGGATTTCCTGGAGTGTATAAGGGATGGTTTTCAAGACCAATATGTCGAGGAACCAACTAGAGAGCAGGCCATCCTAGACTGTAATGACAGAGGATTAATTATTAATCTGGTCGTGCGAGGTCCCTTGGGGAAGAGTGACCATAATATGGTAGAATTCTTTATTAAGATGGAGAGTGACACAGTTAATTCAGAAACTAGGGTCCTGAACTTAAAGGAAGGTAACTTCAATAGTATGAGATGTGAATTGGCAAGGATAGACTGGCGAATGATACTTAAAGGGCTGATGGTGAATAGACAACGGCAGACATTTAGAGATCACATGAATGAACTGCAACAATTGTACATCCCTGTCTGGCGTAAAAATAAAAAGGGGAAGGTGGCTCAACCGTGGCTAACAAGGGAAATTGGGGATGGTGTTAAATCCAAGTAGGAGAGGCATATAAATTGGCTAGAAAAAGCAGCAAACCTGAGGACTGGGAGAAATTTAGAATCCAGCAGAGGAGGACTAAGGGTTTAATTAGGAGGGGGAAAATAGAGTATGAGAGTAAGCTTGCAGTGAACATAAAAACTGACTGCAAAAGCTTCTACAGATATGTAAAAAGAAAAAGAAGTGAAGACTAATGTAGGTCCCTTGCAGTCAGAATCAGGTGAATTCATAATGGGGAACAAAGAAATGGCAGACCAATTGAACAAATACTTTGGTTCTGTCTTCACTAAGGAAGACACAAATAACCTCCCGAAAATACAGGGGACCGAGGGTCTAGCGAGGAGGAACTGAAAGAAATCTTTATTAGTCAGGAAATTGTGTTAGGGAAATTAATGGGTTTGTAGGCCGATAGATCCCCAGGGCCTGAGCTCAGATAGCAGCACTATAGGGGCAAACACTCCGCCTAGGACATCGGTTCCCGTCCTGCCCAGGTGCTCCCACCTCCCCCAGAACCGGTTCCAATGTCCCAGGATTTGAATCCCTCCCCCTTGCACCATTCCTCAAGCCACGTAGTTGTTATGCATGGAACCCTATGTAACCGGCATTCTACCGCCACCAGAGGGCGTATCTATTGGAGTCCCAAGGGATCCCAGCATCCCTTGGGAGCACTGTATATAAGCAGTCCTCCCATGCTGTACCAACATTCTGGAGTTAGAATAAAGAGACTAAGGTCACACTTACTCACGTCTACAGTACTTAATCACATGACTTTAGTATGGACGTAACAAGATAACGAACCATCACACGAAAATGCAGAGAACTATTGGTATCCTAGGGAAATTCTCAGAAGGGGATGATTGGGAGGCCTTCATGGAGCAACTCGACCAATACTTCATGGCCAACGAGCTGGAAAGGAATGAGAACGCTGTCAAATGAAGGGCAATCCTCCTCACCGTCTGTGGGGCAACAACCTATGGCCTCATGAAGAATCTTCTTGCTCCGGTGAAACCAACAACCAAATCGTATGAAGAACCGTGTACGCTGGTCCGGGAGCACCTAAATCCAAAGGAGAGCGTTCTGATGGCAAGGTATCGATTTTATACATGTCAACAGTCTGAAGGCCAGGAAATGACGAGCTACATCGCCGAACTAAGGCGCCTTGCAGAACATTGCAAATTTGATGGATTCCTGGAGCAAATGCTAAAAGACTTTTTTTGTGCTTGACATTGGCCATGAGGTTATCCTTCGCAAACTATTGACTGTTGAAACACCGAACCTAAGCAAAGCCATAACGATAGCCCAGGCATTTATGTCCACCAGCGATAACACCAAACAAATTTTGCAGCATAAAGATGTTTCGGCAATTACTGTACACAAAGTAACATCATTTTCAGGCAGGAATGCATATGGCAGAACGTACATACCTGCAGCTGCACGACCTCAGATGACTCAGAGTCCGCCATCAAGCGTTAATGCAAGGCAGTTAACACCTTGTTGGCGCAGCGGAGGTGATCGAGCCCATCAATGCCACTTCAAACACTATGCATGCAAAGGCTGTGGAACAATGGGACACCTCCGGTGAATGTGCAGATGAGTTGCAAACCCTGCAAACCACCACGTTGCAGAGGATGACCAATCCATGACGGATCAAACTGAATTAGAGACTCAAACCGAGGAGGCAGAAGTGTACGGGATACACACCTTCACCATGAAATGTCCACCGATCATGTTAAAAGTTGAACTGAACGGAATTCCAGTATCCATGGAATTGGACACGGGTGCAAGTCAGTCCATCATGAGCAAAAAGGCCTTCGACAGGCTGTGGTGCAACAAGGCACACAGGCCCAAGCTGAGCCCCATTCACACCAAGCTGAGGACTTACACTAAAGAGCTGATCCCTGTAATTGGCAGCGCAACAGTAAGGGCCCAAGTTTCCACACGATAAAAAACGGGCGTCCCTCCGAGCTGGGCGCCCGTTTTTCGCGCCTAAAAAAAAAAATCGCGATTCTGGAGCGTTCTGCAGCTCCTTGTCTGCCTGGCGCGGCGCCCAGGGGGGCGGAGCCTACACTCGCGCCGATTTTGTAAGTGGGAGGGGGCGGGTACTATTTAAATTAGTTTTTTTCCTGCCGGCAACGCTGCGCGTGCGCGTTGGAGCGTTCGCGCATGCTCAGTGTGAAAAAAACATTGGCACTCGGCCATTTTTGTAGTTCTTTGTAGCTGTTTAATTTTTGAACATTTTTTTAATAAAAGCACATTGCCATCAGCACATCAGCACTGAGGCTTCTCACTGTCTCCTTCCCCCACCGCCCCCCCCCCCCCCCCGCGGGAAGAACGGGCGCCTCCTTTCCCCTCCCCCCCCTCCCCCGCGGGAAGAACAGGCGCCTCCTACCCCCCCCCCCCCCCGCGGGAAGAATGGGCGCCTCCTACCCACCCCGCGGGAAGAACGGGCGCCTCCTACCCCCCCCGCGGGAAGAACGGGCGCCTCCTACCCCCCCCCGCGGGAAAGAACGGGCGCCTCCTCTCCCCTCCCCCCCCCGCGGGCAGAATGGGCGCCTCCCCCCCCCCCCGCGGGAAAGAACAGGCACCTCCTCTCCCCTCCGCCCCCCCCCAGCGGGCAGAATGGGCGCCTCCCCCCACCCCCGCGGGCAGAACAGGCGCCTCAGGCTGACTGCAGAATTCTCCGTGCCTGAAGCACTTTCACACAGGTAGGAAGATGGTTTATTTAATCTTTTCTTTGCTTATAAATGTTTATTCAGGTTGGATTTATTTGTATAATATTTGTAGAAGTATAAATAAGGATTGATTGTAGAATTTAATGACTTCCCTTCCCCCCCACCTGGTTCTGTACGCCTAATTTGTAACCTGCGCCTGATTTTTTAATGTGTAGAACAGGTTTTTTCAGTTCTACAAAAATTTACTTGCTCCATTCTACTTTAGTTTGGAGTACCTTTTCACTGTGGAAACTTTGAAATCAGGCGTTAGTGGCCGGACACGCCCCCTTTTGAAGAAAAAATTCTGTTCCAAAGTAGAACTGTTCTACCTGACTAGAACTGCAGAAATAAAAATGTGGAGAATTGCGATTTCTATGATAGTCCGTTCTCCACCAGTTGCTCCTAAAAATCAGGCGCAAATCATGTGGAAACTTGGGCCCTAAAAGTCTCCTATGTTGGAGCAGTGCACAAACTACCACTACGGGATAGTACCAGGAGATGGCCCCACACTGTTCGGCAGAAGCTGGCTGGGAAAAATCCGCTGGAACTGGGACGACATCCGAGCGCTTTCTTCCATCGATGACGCCTCATGTGCCCAGGTTCTGAGCAAGTTTCCATCGTTGTTTGAGCCAGGCATCGGAAATTTCTCGGGGGCGAAGGTGCAGATCCACTTGATTCCCGGTACACAACCCATCCACCACAAGGCACAAGTGGTGCCATATATGATATGAGAGAAAGTGGAGATCGAGCTAGACAGGCTGCAACAGGAGGGCATCATCACACCGGTGGAGTTCAACAAGTGGGCCAGTTTGATTGTCCCGGTTCTCAAGGGCGATGGCACTGTCAGAATTGGCGGGGACTATAAAGTAACGATTAACCGTTTTTCGCTGCAGGACCAGTACCCGCTAGCAAGGCAGATGACCTATTTGCGACGCTGGCAGGAGGAAAGACATTCACCAAGTTGGACCTGACCTCGGCCTACAGGATGCAGCAGCTGGCGGAATCTTCAAAAGGCCTCACCTGCATCAACACGCTCAAAGGTCTGTTCATCTACAATAGATGCCCGTTTGGGATTCGATTGGTCGCGGCTATTTTTCAAAGGAACATGGAGAGTCTACGAAGGTCACACTTACTCACGTCTACAGTACTCAATCACATTACTTTAGTATGGACGTAACAGTATTCATCTGAACTATCCTGCTATTCCTACTCTGACTAGCACGTGGCACTGGTAGCAATCCTGTGATTACTATCTTTGAGGTCCTACTTTTTAACTCCTAGCTCCCTAAATTCAGCTTGTAGGACCTCATCCTGTTTTTTACCTATATCGTTGGTACCTATATGCACCATGACAGCTGGCTGTTCACCCTCCCCCTCCGGAATGTGCTGCAACAGCTCCGAGACATTCTTGACCCTTGCACCAGGGAGGCAACATGCCACCCTGGAGTCTCGTTTACGGCCGCAGAAACGTATATCTATTCCCCTTACAATAGAATCTCCTATCACTATAGCTCTCCCACTCTTTTTCCTGCACTCCTGTGCAGCAGAGCCACTCATGGTGCCATGAACTTGGCTGCTGCTGCCTTCCCCGATGAGCCATCTCCCCAACAGTACCCAAAACGGTATATCTGTTTTGGAGAGAGATGACCGCAGGGGATCCCTGCACTACCTTCCTTCCCCTGCTCTTCCTGCTGGTCACCCATCCCCTATCTGCCTTTGTAACCTTTACCTGCAGTGTGACCAACTCACTAAACGTGCTATTCACGACATCCTCAGCATCGCGGATGCTCCGGAGTGAATCCATGCGCAGTTACAGTGCCGCAATGCGGTCTGTCAGGAGCTGCAGCTAGACACACTTCCTGTACACATAGTAGTCAGGGACGCTTTTTCTCACATAGCACAGGAGGAGCATGACAAGGATCTGGGCTCTCCTGCCATGACTTAACCCTTAAATTAACTTAATTTAGCAACAATGCCAAAGGTTACCTACTGATAAGAAAAGAAAAAGAAAAAGATAAAATACTCACCACTCCATCAGCCAATCACTTACCAGCTTGGCTGTGATGTCACACTTCAATTTCTTTTTACTTCTTTGTTTACTTTCTGCCCCTGCACCAGCTGGCCTCCTCCCGACTGCCGCTGCTCCAAGCTGCCACCGCCCTTTGTAGTCCCCATGCCCGCTCCTCTCTCGCGATGCTGGCCTCCTCCCAACTGCCCTAGATCATGCTTTCATTTAACAAGGTATTAGACAGTAAAAGCTGCACTCTGTCACTGGGATACAGCTATGTGAGAGAACAGCTCCGCAGGTCAGGAGAAAAAAGAGCTGGAGCGGCAGACCCTGGAACATCATGGCCCCGCCGACCTGTGAGAGAACAGCTCCGCAGGTCGGGAGATAAAAGAGCTGGAGCGGCATACCACTTCAACCTCCAACATGAGTTGCTCCAAGTGTGTGACGATTTTGAGATGGGCAACTGGGTGACGCCATCAAAACCCTAGTCGCCGTTTTTTGGAGCATCGGCAGGACCCAGGTACAGAGGAGTGGGAAGGTCGGGGCGGATGAGCGGCGCGTGTTTGTGGCGAGATGCAGTGAATATTTATGGCAGAGGAGTGGCGACAGATCGTGGCGGAGGTGCGACAGATGAGGGTACGGGGCCCAGAAGAGCCGAGGGCCCCCGCGGTGCAGCACAGGCCAGCCCACACTGCACTATGTGTGCGCGCTAGGTCCGTGCAGCAGAGCAGGTCTCCAATCGTCTTGGGTAATCCTTGCCACTGGATAAAGGCCTAGCTCTGTCAAGCCCATGAGGTGGCTGGTATGCAACGGTCACCACACATTAAAAAAATTCACGCAGACAGCTTCCACCCCCTCAATTGGAGTTCAGGACTGGAACATCGGGTCCTTCATCGAAACACCTGTGAACTCGTGGAAGCAAGTCATCCTTGTTCGAGGACCGCCTCTGATGATGGAGCTTTAATCACTGGAGCGCACTATAACTCCGGGCGAATGAGTAAACGTACAGGGCCTACTGGTAGTGCGCAGGCGCGGAGTCTGCCGGCACTTGATGCCGTTGGCAGTGCGCAATCGCGGAGTCTGCCGGCATTCGATGCAATGAGCGAGGAGAATGGGAGCGGAGCGGTTGTTAGCGTTAGCGCCAGAAATAAAAGGTGTGCGAGCAAGAGACAGGCCGGAAAAGATGCTGCTGTGAGTGCCAGTCCCTTTGGGATAGGGGTGGGATAGCTGGCTGAGGCAGGTCCTCATTTCGGATCAAAGCGGAGCTGCAGTGAGAATAGCCCATGTCCAGGCCGCCATTGTACTTGTGCTCTGGGCACCTCGGGCTTGGCAGCAGCACCTTGCATTTGTATAGCGCCGTTAAGGTGGAAGGTGTTCGGAATGGGCACCAGGGGAATTGGGAGCGATAGGAGAGGTGCATCTCAGTTGAATAAATGTGCTTTTAAAGGTGGGGGAAGAGAGTTAGCAAGGCAGAGAGGTCAAGACAAGGCATTCCAGAGAGGTGGCTGAAGGTTCTGCCACTAATAGTGGAGTGGAGGTTCGACCAAAGAGTATGAGATGCAAGGTTGCAGTAGTTTGCGGAGGCAGGCTAGGGATTGTGGATGATGAGAAAGTAAAGAATTTTCATTTGTATAACCCCTTTCATGACAACCCCAAAGCACTTCATAGGCATTGGGGTAATGTTGAAGTGTAGTCACTGCTGTAATGTAGGGAAATGCAGTAATTACTGCATAGTAAGGTCTCACAAACATCAGTGAGATAAATGGCCAGATATTCTGTGTTGGTTGAGGGATAAATGTTGGCCAAGACACTGGGAGAATTCCTTTCATCATGCCATGGGATCTTTTATGTCCACCTGAGGGAGCAGACATCTTGGTTTAACATCTCATCTGAAAGCCAGCATTTCTGATAGTGCAGCACTCCCTCAGCACTGCACTTTAGTGTCAACTAAGATTACATGTTCAAGTCTCTGGTGTGAGGACTTTGAATGTGTTAGATGACAGTGAGCCAATGAGGGTTGGAAATGTCTGGGGTTAGTTAAGGAACTCGTGCAGGACAAGATGCAGGCTGTAGTTTTTGGCAGGGTAATTGGAATCTGGGAGGCTGGCAAGAAGGACATTGAAGAAGTCAAATGTAGCAGTAACAGAAGTGTGGATAAGTGTTTTGGTGGTGAGTTGGAGCAGAGGTGGGTAAGAGTGAGGTGAAACAGCTGTCTTGGTAATGGAAAGGATATGGGGTTTGAAGCTCAGTTTTGGGTCAGATGGTATATTGAAATTATGTATAATCTGCCTAAATAAGCTGCTGGAGTTAGTGGTCACAGTATGCAGTTCTTGGCAGAAACAAAAAAAGATAGCTCGGTCTTCCCATTGTTCAGTGGGAGGACAATCTGGCTCATTCACAATGTGATATCAAAAAGGTAGTTTGATAAAAACAAGTCTCCCCTCAGCCTCCTCTGATCCAAGGAAAACAAACTCAACCTATCCAATCTGTCCTCATAGCTAAGATTATCCACTCCCGGCAACATCTTCGTAAATCTCCTCTGTACCCTTTCCAGTGCAATCACTTCCTTCCTGTAATACGGTGACCAGAACTGCACGCAATACTCTAGCTGTGGTCTAACCAGTGTTTTATACACTTCAAGCCTAACTCACCTGCTCTTATATTCTATGCCTTGGCTAATAAAGGCAAGCATTCTGTATGCCTTCTTAACCACTTTATCCACCTGGACTGCTATCTTCAGGGTTCTGTGGACATTCACTCCCAGGTCCCTTTGTTCCTCTACACTGCTCAATGTCCTACCATTTAATGTGTATTCCCTTTCCTTTTTAGCCCTCCCCAAATGCATTACCTCACACTTCTCTGGATTAACATAACATAAGAATTAGGAACAGGAGTAAGCCATCTAGCCCCTCGAGCCTGCTCCGCCATTCAACAAGATCATGGCTGATCTGGCCGTGGACTCAGCTCCACTTACCCGCCTGCTCCCCATAACCCTTAATTCCCTTTTTAGTTAAAAATCTATCTATCTGTGACTTGAATACATTCAATGAGCTAGCCTCAACTGCTTCCTTGGGCAGAGAATTCCACAGATTCACAACCTCTGGGAGAAGAAATTCCTTCTCAACTCGGTTTTAAATTGTCTCCCCCGTATTTTGAGGCTGTGCCCCCTAGTTCTAGTCTCCCCGACCAGTGGAAACAACCTCTCTACCTCTATCTTGTCTATCCCTTTCATTATTTTAAATGTTTCTATAAGATCACCCCTCATCCTTCTGAACTCCAACAAGTAAAGGCCCAGTCTACTCAATCTATCATCATAAGGTAACCCCCTCATCTCCGGAATCAGCCTAGTGAATCGTCTCTGTACCTCCTCCAAAGCTAGTATATCCTTCCTTAAGTAAGGTGACCAAAACTGCACGCAGTACTCCAGGTGCGGCCTCACCAATACCCTATACAGTTGCAGAAGGACCTCCCTGCTTTTGTACTCCATCCCTCTCGCAATGAAGACCAACATTCCATTCGCCTTCCTGATTACCTGCTGCACCTGCAAACTAACTTTTTGGGTTTCATGCACAAGGACCCCCAGGTCCCTCTGCACCGCAGCATGTTGTAATTCAAATAATATTCCCTTTTTCTGTTTTTTTTTCCCCCAAGGTGGATGACCTCACACTTTCTGACATTGTATTCCATCTGCCAAACCTTAGCCCATTCGCTTAACCTATCTAAATCTCTTTGCAGCGTCTCTATGTCCTCTACACAACCCGCTTTCTCACGAATCTTTGTGTCATCTGCAAATTTTGTTACACTACACTCTGTCCCCTCTTCCAGGTCATCTATGTATATTGTAAACAGTTGTGGTCCCAGCACCGATCCCTGTGGCACACCACTAACCACCGATTTCCATCCCGAAAAGGAACCATTTATCCTGACTCTCTGCTTTCTGTTAGCCAGCCAATTCTCTATCCATGCTAATACATTTCCACTGACCCCGCGTACCTTTATCTTCTGCAGTAACCTTTTGTGTGGCACCTTATCGAATGTCTTTGGAAAATCTAACTGCACCACATCCATCGATACACCTCTATCCACCATGCTCATAATATCCTCAAAGAATTCCAGTAACTTAGTTAAACATGATTTCCCCTTCATGAATCCATGCTGCATCTGCTTGATTGCACTATTCCTATCTAGATGTCCCGCTATTTCTTCCTTAATGATAGTTTCAAGCATTTTCCCCACTACAGATGTTAAACTAACCGGCCTATAGTTAACTGCCTTTTGTCTGCCCCCTTTTTTTAAACAGAGGCGTTACATTAGCTGCTTTCCAATCCGCTGGTACCTCCCCAGAGTCCAGAGAATTTTGGTAGATTATAACGAATGCATCTGCTATAACTTCCGCCATCTCTTTTAATACCTTGGGATGCATTTCATCAGGACCATGGGACTTGTCTACCTTGAGTCCCATTAGCTTGTCCAGCACTACCCCCCATAGTGATAGTGATTGTCTCCAGGCCCTCCCTTCCCACATGCCTGTGACCAGCAATTTCTGGCATGGTTTCTGTGTCTTCCACTGTGAAGACCGAAGCAAAATAATTGTTTAAGGTCTCAGCCATTTCCACATTTCCCATTATTAAATCCCCCTTCTCATCTTCTAAGGGACCAACATTTACTTTAGTCACTCTTTTCCGTTTTATATATCTGTAAAAGCTTTTACTATCCGTTTTTATGTTTTGCGCAAGTTTACCTTCGTAATCTATGTTTCCTTTCTTTATTGCTTTCTTAGTCATTCTTTGCTGTCGTTTAAAATTTTCCCAATCTTCTATTTTCCCACTAACCTTGGCCACCTTATATGCATTGGTTTTTAATTTGATGCTCTCCCTAATTTCCTTGGTTATCCACAGCTGCTTATCCCTTCTCTTACCGCCCTTCTTTTTCATTGGAATATATTTTTGTTGCGCACTATGAAAGAGCTCCTTAAAAGTCCTCCACTGTCCCTCAATTGTGCCACCGTTTAGTCTGTGTTTCCAGTCTACTTTAGCCAACTCTGCCCTCATCCCACTGTAGTCCCCTTTGTTTAAGCATAGTACGCTCGTTTGAGACACTACTTCCTCACCCTCAATCTGTATTACAAATTCAACCATACTGTGATCACTCATTCCGAGAGGATCTTTTACAAGGAGATCGTTTATTATTCCTGTCTCATTACAGAGGACCAGATCTAAGATAGCTTCCTCCCTTGTAGGTTTTGTAACATACTGTTCTAAGAAACAATCCCGTATGCATTCTATGAATTCCTCCTCCAGGCTACCCCGTGCGATTTGATTTGACCAATCGATATGTAGATTAAAATCCCCCATGATTACTGCCGTTCCTTTTTCACATGCCTCCATTATTCCCTTGATTATTGCCCGCCCCACCGTGAAGTTATTATTTGGGGGCATATAAACAACGCCCACCAGTGACTTTTTCCCCTTACTATCTCTAATCTCCATCCACAATGATTCAACATTTTGTTCATTAGAGCCAATATCATCTCTCACAACTGCCCTGATATCATCCTTTATTAACAGAGCTACCCCACCTCCTTTCCCTTCTTGTCTATCTTTCCGAATCGTCAGATACTCCTGTGTATTTAATTCCCAGTCTTGGCTACCCTGCAACCACGTTTCTGTAATGGCCACCAAATCATACCCATTTGTAATGATTTGTGCCGTCAACTCATTTACTTTATTTCAAATGCTGCGTGCGTTTAGGTAGTGTGTTTTAATACTAGTTTTTAAACCAGGATTTTTAGTTTTGACCCCTCCTGCAGCCCCTTTGCATTCAGTGGCCCTTTTTGTTTTTTGTCTTGGGTTTCTCTGCCCTCCCACTTTTACTCATCTCCTTTCTGTCTTTTGCTTTTGTCTCCTTTTTGTTTCCCTCTGTCTCCCTGCATTGGTTCCCATCCCTCTGCCATATTAGTTTAACTCCTCCCCAACAGCACTAGCAAATACTCCCCCTAGGACATTGGTTCCGGTCCTGCCTAGGTACAGACCATCCGGTTTGTACTGGTCCCACCTCCCCCAGAACCGGTTCCAATGCCCCAGGAATTTGAATCCCTCCCTGCTGCACCACTGCTCAAGCCACGTATTCATCTAAGCTATCCTGCGATTCCTACTCTGACTAGCACGTGGCACTGGTAGCAATCCTGAGATTACTACTTTTGAGGTCCTACATTTTAATTTAGCTCCTAGCTCCTTAAATTTGTCTCGTAGGACCTCATCCCTTTTTTTACCTATATCGTTGGTACCAATGTGCACCACGACAACTGGCTGTTCGTCCTCCCTTTTCAGAATGTCCTGCACCCGCTCCGAGACATCCTTGACCCTTGCACCAGGGAGGCAACATACCATCCTGGAGTCTCGGTTGCGGCCGCAGAAACGCTTATCTATTCCCCTTACAATCGAATCCCCTATCACTATCGCTCTCCCACTCTTTTTCCTGCCCTCTTGTGCAGCAGAGCCAACCACAGTGCCATGAACTTGGCTGCTGCTGCCCTCCCCTGATGAGGATACATTTCATTTGTCACTGTTCTGCCCAGTTCATTGATATGTTCCTGCAGTCCGCAGCTTTCTTCCTTCATTATCAACCACACAGCCTATTTTTGTATCATCTGCAAACTTCTTAATTATACCCCCTATATTCAAGTTTAGATCATTGATGTGTATACCACAAAAAGCAAGGTACCTAGTACTGAGCTCTGTGGAGCCCCACTGGAAACATCCTTCCAGATCACAAAAATACCCATCAACCATTACCCTTTGCTTCCTGCCTCTGAGCCAATTTTGGATCCAACTTGCCACTTTGCCCTGGATCCCATGGGCTTTTACTTTTGTGACCAGTCTACCGTGTGAGAGCACGTGTTGTCAGTGACCATAGGAAAACTGACCTCACAATGTTGCAGTGGGGAAACTTGTAAATGAGAAAAAAGAAAGAGCCACAGATGGAGCCTTGGGGTACACCAAAGGTGAGTATTTGTAGGTGAGAGGAGAAGACATTGCTGGAGATTCATTGAGATCAGAAAAGTGCACATCTAATGACCAGTTGTACCATGTCTTAATGGAGCCATCACAAACTGTAGTAATATTTGGATACTCCACAATGCAATATAGTGAGGTTTGTTAAGTAAGCATATGGGGCCCAAGTTTCCACAGGATAAAAAACGGGCGCCCCCCCGAGCTGGGCGCCTGTTTTTCGCGCCTAAAACGGCAGCAGAAAAAAAACGCGCTATTCTTGAGCACTTTGCAGCTCCTTGTCTGTTTGGCGCGGCACCCAGAGGGGCGGAGCCTACACTCGCGCCGATTTTGTAAGTGGGAGGGGGCGGGTACTATTTAAATTAATTTTTTTCCTGCCGGCAACGCTGCGCGTGCGCGTTGAAGCGTTCGCGCATGCTCAGTGTGAAAAAAACATTGGCACTCGGCCATTTTTGTAGTTCTTTGTAGCTGTTTAATTTTTGAACATTTTTTTAATAAAAGCACATTGCCATCAGCACATCAGCACTTGCAGCCTTCTCACTGTCTCCTTCCCCTCCCCACCCTCCACGGCAACAAACCGCTGTCTCCTTCCCCTCCCTCCCCTCCCCTCCGCGGCAACAAACCGCTGTCTCCTTCCCCTCCCTCCCCTCCGCGGCAACAAACCGCTGTCTCCTTCCCCTCCCTCCCCTCCGCGGCAACAAACCGCTGTCTCCTTCCCCTCCCCACCCTCCACGGCAACAAACCACTGTCTCCTTCCCCTCCCTCCCCTCCGCGGCAACAAACCGCTGTCTCCTTCCCCTCCCTCCCCTCCGCGGCAGCAAACCGCTGTTTCCTTCCCCTCCCTCCCCTCCGCGGCAACAAACCGCTGTCTCCTTCCCCTCCCTCCCCTCCGCGGCAGCAAACCGCTGTTTCCTTCCCCTCCCTCCCCTCCGCGGCAACAAACCGCTGTTTCCTTCCCCTCCCTCCCCTCCGCGGCAACAAACCGCTGTTTCCTTCCCCTCCCTCCCCTCCGCGGCAACAAACCGCTGTCTCCTTCCCCTCCCTCCCCTCCGCGGCAGCAAACCGCTGTTTCCTTCCCCTCCCTCCCCTCCGCGGCAACAAACCGCTGTCTCCTTCCCCTCCCTCACCTCCGCGGCGGCTAACCGCTGTCTCGTTCCCTTCCCCTCCCTCCCCTCCGCGGGAAAGAACGGGCGCCTCCTCTCCCCTCCCCCCCCCCCCACCGCGGGCAGAACGAGCGCCTCCCCCCCCCCCCCCCCCGCGGGAAAGAACGGGCGCCTCCCCCCCCCCCCCCCCCGGCGGGAAAGAACGGGCGCCTCCTCTCCCCTGCCCCCCCCCCCCCCCCCCCCCCATGGGAAGAACGGGCGCCTCCTCTCCCCTCCCCCCGCGGGCAGAACGGGCGCCTCAGGCTGACTGCAGCATTCTCCGTGCCTGAAGCACTTTCACACAGGTAGGAAGATGGTTTATTTAATCTTTTCTTTGCTTATAAATGTTTATTCAGGTTGGATTTATTTGTATAATATTTGTAGAAGTATAAATAAGGATTGATTGTAGAATTTAATGACTTCCCTTCCCCCCCCCCCCCCCCCCCCTCCTCCTCGTTCTAGACGCCTAATTTGTAACCTGTGCCTGATTTTTTAATGTGTAGAACAGGTTTTTTCAGTTCTACAAAAATCTTCACTTGCTCCATTCTACTTTAGTTTGCAGTACGTTTTCACTGTGGAAGCTTTGAAATCAGGCGTCAGTGGCCGGACACGCCCCCTTTTGAAGAAAAAATTCTGTTCCAAAGTAGAACTGTTCTACCTGACTAGAACTGCAGAAAAAAAAAATGTGGAGAATTGCGATTTCTAAGATAGTCCGTTCTCCACCAGTTGCTCCTAAAAATCAGGCGCAAGTCATGTGGAAACTTGGGCCCATGAAGTCTGATATAATATGGGATTTGTGATGTAACTGTACAAAGTTCAATATAATACCAAAAAATGCCAGAACTACTGAGCAGGCTTGCCAGCATTTGGAAATACCAGTTTTCTCCTTTAAAATGCTGATGAACACTCAACACTGGAGTGGAACTAAACCACAGAACCAGTGGGAACCTGTTCAACCTGCACCATCTCCAGGCCAGATCCAAGACCACCCCAACCTCTGTCGTCAAGCTACAGTACGCGGGCGACGCCTGAGTCTGCACACAAACGGAGGCTGAACTCCAGGACATAGTCGACGTATTTACTGAGGAATACGAAAGCATGGGCCTCATGCTAAACATCTGTAAGACAAAGGTCCTCCACCAGCCTGTCCTCACCGCACAGCACACTGCCCCCCAGTCATCAAGATCCACGGCGCGGCCCTGGACACCGTGGACCACTTCCCATATCTCAGGAGCATCCTATCAACAAGAGCAGGCACCAACGACGAGATCCAACGCAGCCTTCAGCCTCCTGAGGGAAAGAGTGTTTGAAGACCAGGCCCTCAAAACTGCCACCAAGCTCATGGTCTACAGGGCTGTAGTAATACCTGCCCTCCTGTATGGCTCAAGAGACATGGACCATGTACAGTAGACACCTCAAGTTGCTGGAGAAATATCACCAACGATGTCTCCGCAAGATCCTACAAATCCCCTGGAAGGACTGGCGCACCAACATTAGCGTCCTCATTCAGGCCAACATCCCCCGCATTGAAGCACTGACCAAACTTGATCAGCTCCGCTGGGCAGGCCACATAGTCTGCATGCCAGACACGAGACTCCCAAAGCAAGCGCTCTACTCTGAACTCCTTCACGGCAAACGAGCTGAAGGTGGGCTTCGGAAACGCTACAAGGACACATTCAAAGCCTCCCTGATAAAATGCGACATCCCCACTGACATCTGGGAGTCCCTGGCCAAAGACCGCCCTAAGTGGAGGAAGTGCATCCGGGAGGGCGCTGAGCACCTCGAGTCTCAACACCGAGAGCATGCAAAAATCAAGCGCAGACAGTGGAAAGAGCGTGCGGCAAACCAGTCCCACCCACCCCTTCCCTCAACGACTATCTGTCCCACCTGTGACAGAGTCTGTGGCTCTCATATTGGATTGTTCAGCCACCAAAGAACTCACTTCAGGAGTGGAAGCAAGTCTTCCTCGATCCTATGCCTATGATGATGATGATGATGATGGTAAAAGCAAGCGCATAGTTTACTTTTACCAACTGAAGAATTTTAAAACATATAAAAATATAATTTAAACACTCATTTTTATATTAAAAAAAAACCTGTCCATTAAGGTAAGTGTATTTTTAACACTAATAAAACACGTCAAAAAAAATTCAAAAATACTTTTTTTTCTAAAACATTTAATTACATTTAATTTCTATTAATTTTAACTATGTGAGATGTTTTATTTATTCTGTGTTTTGGTGTTTTAAGGGGTTTTCCCATTGATAGTATGGGAGTCCGTACAAATAGAGCTCCCATTTTTATCAATTAGAATACTGCATAGTGATTGGTGGTCTAGGCCCATGTGACTCCAGCTTGTACGTATACGTACGTACTGAAAGGCATCTTCACATGCACTGCGCAGCGAATCTCGGCCTCCAACCGGGATCCTACGTTCCTCCGATCACCAGGTAATTTCAGGTCGGAGGCATTCATGCAAAGGAAGCCTCCGGCCGCAATTTCTCCCCCATTAAGTTAAGTGAAAGATGCTCTTTTTTGTGTAAAAATATTGTTATGCTATACAGTACTAAATTGTTGCCCATTTACACTATCTTTGTTTTATTGAATCTGTTTGCAGGTCCAGGGTACAAATGACAGCAGTATCGTTAGCAAGTATTCAATGGTCAGATTAGGCTACTTCAATGATGGCTTCCTGAAAGGATTTGTAAATAAAACCACCAGAAGAGCTCCACTTATAAATCGGTATAATGCTGTGGATCCAATTATTTGGTTACATTGTGAAAATTATTTGATGCATCTTGCACCTTAATGAGATAGATGCATTTGGAATCACTTTAATTCTCCTCTCCTCTCCCACTCAGATCTCTCTGTCCTCAGCCTCTTACACTGTTCCAATGAAGCTCAACATAAGTTCGAGGAACAGCACCTCATCTTCTGATTAGGCACTTTACAACTTTCTGGATCAACATCGAGTTCAACAATTTCACACCATAAACCTCTGCCCCTATTTTTTCACATGGCAGCTGTTGATGATTCTACCATTCCCATTTACATCTCTTCTAGACTCATCTTTTACTTGTCGCAATACCATCTCCTTTTGCTTTGTACTATCATACCTTTTGTCATTTAGTTTCTCCTGCCTTCCACCCTATGACAGACCTTCCCTTTTGTCCTTTCCCCCTCTTCCCCCTTTCCCTGCCCTTGCTTAAAATCTGTCACATCTCTAACTTTTTCCAGTTCTGATGAACGGTCGTCAACTTAAGCATTAACTTTGTTTCTCTCTCCATAGCTGCTGTCTGACCTGCTGAATATTTCCAGCATTTTCTGTTTTTATTTCAGATTTCCAGCTTCCGCAGTATTTTGCTTTTGACTTTGGAATCATTTTGTTTCAGTGTCGCCTTACTAACGTAATGGTGCATTTTGTTGTTTTCTCTCCTTTTCTGAAGGCATTGACTTGTATTGGGCACAGTCCCTTGGGAACCATACCTCACTAAAGTTCCTTGGTAACCATATCTCACTCAAGTGGCCAGTATTCAGGTGTGAGCCCAGATGATGAGAGCGTTGGCAGGCTATTCACCATGGGGACTTCATAGTTGTGTCCCATCCTGTCCTCAGCTAATCCCAGCAGGAATCAGTGGAGTGGAAACTCTGGGTGATTCCCCCACCCCCCCCCCCCCCCCCCCCACTTTCCCATAGCCCAGGAGTGCTGAAGCAAGTTGTAGCATTCCATATAAAAGCACAGCCGAAGTCAGCTAACTCAGCAAAGGTGTGATGATGCAATAAAAAATACAGTCAGGCTTCTCGCGAACAGATGCCTCCGACCGGAAAAAAATTATGAAAATACCTGGTGGTCCCGGAGAAGCATAGATTTGCGCTCTGAGGCTTAGCTGCGCAGTCAGCATAGGGGTCCACGTATTCCAGGAGTGTATGTGCAGCCTGGGATCATGTGGGCCAGACCAACCAATGCAAATGGCATATCTCCATTCACAGTAATAGTGATATCTGTTTGTACGGAGATCACCATTTCTATGAATGGGGATACCCCCAAAAACACAAACATTTTAAATAAATAAGAAAAACAATTCACATATTTAAAATTAATTGAAATTGAATTTAATTAAATGTTTTAGACAAAAAAACATTAGATTTTTTTTAAAAATATGTTTTTAATTGGGGTAAAAATAAACTTACCATAATGGACAGGGTTTTTAATATAAATATTATTGATAAAATTTTATTTTTCTATCTTTTAAAACTCTTGCTTTTACCAGGTGTAAGAGTTTGAAGGACATTCGCTGGGCAAGAGTTGGGCACATAGCCCAAATCTCCACCCGCAAAGGCCCTTCTCCGGGGGATGCATTGGAACTGTCGAAATAAATTTTGACAGTTTGCAAGTGCTGGATTTCGGCGCATGTGCATCACGTGCCGAGAACCGGAACTTGCGGGGCCTCTACAGGTGCGTGTGCACATCGTACGCGCCCATAGAAAACGCAATTTTTGGCCCCATGTGTTTGGCAAATGTTTTTCGTATGTTTGGTGAACACTTCTGCATGAAGAAGTTTATACCCCTTTTAAAGTAGGAGTATCACTATTCCTTGGAGAAATCAGTTACAAAGAACTATAAATAACTAAAATCCTTTTTGTTTTGGTCAATTTCTGAATATTTTTGTCTGCTGATGACATGCAGTTTTAGAAGTGAAGTAATTTTAATCAAAATGAAAGGCTATAAAATATCAGATGTTGGTGTGTAGAAGATGTATTGCTCTGATGTTTCATTTTGACTCATTTTGTGAATCTAATAAATGTGCAATCTGCTATCATTTTTACTTTTATTTTTGTAGATATAAATGTTAATAAATCGCTTCCACTTTTATCCTTTTTTAAACTATATTTTATTGGTAAAGTGAATGAATGAAAAAATATAATGTATGGCATTCTTGGGCTTCATTGTATTTTTCTTAACACAAAAATTTGACCCAGTAAAGTACTTGTCAAGGATTAAAATAAATCGGATGGCTAATAACTCAAATGTATGCCAGGTCAGGTGTTTTTCAAAATAGTACCATGGGATCTTTTACGTCCACTTGAGAGAGCAGACAGGGCCTCAGTTTAACGTCGCATCTGAAAGTCAGCACCTCCAACAGTGCAGCACTCCCTCGGAGTGCCAGCCTAGATTTATATCCTCGAGCCCCTGGAGTGGGACTTGAACCCACAACCATCTGACTCAGAGGCAAGTGTGCTACACACAATGATGAATAACTCAACTATTTAATCCTACCAGAGAACTGTATGAAAGGTTTCCGCTGATGTATATTGTGATCATTTGGAAAAGTAGTCAGCAGAATGGGTTTTCTTTTTTGGAATAGTATATTTAGAAATAAACCACAATACGCAAAGCTCAAAGCAATTGGATTTATTATTTTTTTGCCCATTGTGATAATCAGAAGCCTTTGATAACCATCGTCTTCTGACATAAGCAGAAATATGCTAAGATATTGCAGGGATAATTAGAAGAAAGGAAATTAAATTTGTCGGCAAAGTAATAAGATGGATCCTTTCACTGTTTTTAGTCGTTACAGAAGTCTCAAACTACTTTTAAACTGTGGTTCGTTCAGATTAAATTCTGGGTGACAACTGTCAGTTAGTCAGCTCCCTGTGCTTCCACTACTAAATCCAGATCTTGTAACTTGGCGGCAGAATCATAGACCCACAAAAAACTTGAGTCTTTGTCAGAATAGGGAGCCAGCTTGATGGAAGCCAATCTCGGAATCGAGACTAATTGAGCACCAGCATAAAATTAGCTTCAGAACTGTAGTAACGTGTGTGTGAGGTTATTTTAAAACACTGCTTTTGTCTGTTAATAATCAAGAAATCCATTGCATGCATTACAACGAGATGCAGATTTTTGTGAGTTGTGAACTAAAATGAGAAATGTTTTATGCATTTTGGTCAATAAGTTATGTTTATATGCTAACCAGTTTAGGGAATTTGAGCTTGAATGTAAGCTTTGGATTCCATTGCAAGCCGTGAAATTGATGTTCGTGATTGATGGAGACAGCAAGTTGTTCAGCACCTTCTCAGCTTAAAATCAGAGCAATTTCACCACTACGTTGTACTTTAATAGCAATATATATTGGAATAGGCTGAGATATTGTACTAAAACGATAGGAATCTAATTTTACTTTTTTTTTCTCTGTAGCGGTTACTATGTGAGGGCAAAGGCAGTGGATTATAGTCTACATTGCTTCTTGCAACAGACAGCAAGTTACTCTCAGAGACAGGTGAGTATATTGGGAATTTTGCCTAGTTCTGTTTCTAATGCGTTTGCTCCATGAAAATAATTTATTAAAGCTTTATTAATCATATTTAGCTTCCCATCTTTATGTCCCCCTGCCCCCCCACACACAATGCATTTCTCTGACTAAGAAGGAAAGCAGGTGACCTTTGATTCCTGTCCTTTGCTAATGCCATTATTTGATTCTCCTCACGCTGTGCAAGATGATTAGGTATGATTTTTCTCTCCTTTCCTGTAAAGAATCAACTAGTCTTCTGCTCGGTAACTCAATCAGACAGATCAACCAAGATTGGGAACTGTGAAGGAATCACAATCATAAATCTGCATCTTGTTACAGTACTCAGTGCTTTGTCCTGTGCACACGGACTGTTTTATCTCAATTTTTTCACTAACTGAGTCTAAATTGAGTTTCAAGAAGCAGTATTCTAAATATTCTATAATCTGTTATCTGGGCATAATTTTAGGTATATATAACTAGAATGCGTTTATGCAGTTAAAGCATGCAACTCTGCAACTGAATTGTGAGTAATTGTATGCTTATGTCAGGATCATACATTTGTGTTCTGATAGTCACTGAGAATCGTACATTAGAGCTTAATACTGGAGCTTGGTATTTATTCCCGTTTCTACAGATCCTCTCACTTGGAGCTGGGTTTGATTCTTTGTACTTTCGGCTAAAAGCAAGTGGGGAGCTGAAAAATGTGATTACGTATGAGGTGGATTTTCCAGATGTCGTTCAGCGCAAAGCCACTCTGATTAAAAACAATCAGGAACTCGTGGAGCTCATAGGCTGCTTTGATGAAATGAGACCAGCTGAAATGGGTACGATTGTTTTTCAAGTACATGTTTCATTGAAAATGCTTGTTGACTTTGGTGAGGCTTTTGGCAGTGATACAATGGGCAAATGATATCAGGCATTCTTGCTAAACAGGATTATAGTTTGCATAATATAATCATTTGCCTTTGTTTATTTGAAAAGGAAGGACTGTTCAGTGGGCTTGTTTCATATTGGCAAATTTATAGGCAAAGGTTGCAGAAAATGTTTAAACATATATTAGAAATTACATTAAAAATATAGATGCCTGTGTGTACTATGAAAGTACATTTTTATGTCTGTTATATGTTCTATAAATAATGGCTACTGGCTTGTACAGTGGTGGAACTATCGACTTGTAAAAATAGAATGATTATACACAATAAATTGTAATACATTACAAAAAGTACTCCTTTTTCTTAATGCATTTGTTTAAATATCTAATTCTGGTTTGACAGTCCCTTTTTAATAGTGGTGATATTTCATTGTTGGAGTTGCAGGTTGTCTGTGTCTTAGTGGTATGGATTACAAGTTGCTTGGCGTTGACCTGACTGAAATAGAGGAGTTAGATAATGTACTGATGGAGACTGGACTAAACTCTGCTTGCCCAACCCTACTGCTATCAGAAGTTGTACTGACGTATATGAAAGATCAAAGGTAACTATGGATTTGTAGGCTTGATTAATGTACTATTAATGTACTGGTTGTGCACCTATTTTCAAGGAAACAAGCATAAAGGGTTGTTTGTCCTTATGAAACTATTCCAACTTCTACACTAATAGTCAAGTACATCTAAAATTGAGAGCGATCCACTACAAAATGTTATAATTCGAAATAAAAGGAAGAATCATTCTATTGGCTGCTTCATAGTTACAGTTCAAATTCGAGCCATAGCTGATGTTTGTGCTCAGTGTTCGCTTAAGTTAACGTACTCCAGATAATTTGGGGCAGGTAGAGAAAGCTCGCTGTGGGAATAGGTAGAATTCATTCTAAAATGTGGTTACTATCGGTAACCAAGGAACAGCTTTGACACTCCATGAGATGCTCACAGGCTGCCACTTTCACTCAATTGACTGAAGGTGGTGATGTGGATGCTAGGGAGAAGAAACCGTTCTAACACATTTAAAAATGATATCCTGTTCACAGACGCAAGGATTAACCCGTCGAAGATATTGTATCTAATGCCCTGCAGATGTTAATGTTTAAAGTGAGTGTTGGAAGGAATTACAGTAACAAGCTGGTGTCCATTGCCACCAACTCAAAGATCTTTAAACATCATGGGAGATGCATAGTAAAGACCATTCGATGAGGGAGGGAAAATTGCAATGCCTATCATGTCACAGTGCTCAGACACTTCTAGTAACAACCTATGATGGGTCAGTGGCAGCCTTTGGATAGGTCCCCGACTATCCCCTTAGTGCTGTATTCCTAATAATTCGGAATCCTAGCTCAGAGGCATCAGTTAATTGTGAAGGGAATGGCAATCCTTCCTGATACTTATTATTTTGTTTGAAGTTGGGTTTTTTTCAGAGTTACCATGAGTTTGGTGTTTTAAGCAATGAGTCTAAATTTTCTGATCGGTTTCTGACAAAGTTAAACTATTTTCTAGTTCTTCAGCAGTAATCCATTGGGCAGCGGACCGATTTTCGTCAGCAGTGTTTGTTGTCTATGAACAGATACATCCAGATGACCCGTTTGGTCAGGTCATGCAGCAACATTTCACGCAGTTGAATTCTACTCTGCATGCACTTGTTCAGTTTCCTGGAAAGGAAGCTCAGCGGAAACGTTTTTTAAATGAGGTCAGTTGATCATTGCGAATATTCTATCTATGACAATTATGATGGTATAAGTTCACCACACAGAAAATTAGCAAGATATATCCCCAGACAGTAATGTTTAGTATTTACAACTGTGAATCTTTTAATTTCTTTGATTCACTTCCCACCAGCTCAAGTATAGGTTTTTTTCGCCTACAACGTCTCTACTACTAGAAGGAGAGGTATCTATGGTGGTGTGTACTTGTCCAGTTATTTGTGTCAAGCAACCTGCTATATGTAGGAAAAAACACAATTTGCTACAGAAGCTAGTTTCCATAGGGATTCTGTTGACCATGTCTCATTAAAATGCATATTAACACAAATACTTTTTACAGTAGGTAAAAGATGTTAAAGTACAAATATTCAAATCAAGATTGAATCATCAAACAGATGGTTTAATGTTTGGTGAGCAATTCTGTGATGATATTCCAAATGTGAAAATAATTTAAAGAATACCTGCCATGCATTTTATAATTTTGCATCAATGGTACATTTTATGTCAGGAATAGAAACGTGTGGCTTACATAACCATTTATCCTCCTGTTAAATTCTAAAGTAAGTATCTTGAACTTGATACATCTGTGGTCCCCAAGAAGGGCAGACACACCTTCATCAATGACATCCACAGTACCCACCCAGGCATCATAATGATGAAAGTGATAGCCAGATCCCACGTGTGGTGGCCCGGTATCGATGCCGACTTAGAGTCCTGCGTTCACAGATACATGCTCGCAGTTAAAGCAATGTACCCAGGGAGGCGACGCTAAATTTATGGTCTTAGCCCTCCAAACCGTGGTCTAGGGTACACGTCGACTATGCAGGCCTGTTCTTGGGTAAAATGTTACTTGTGGTTGTAGACGCGTACTCCAAGTGGATTGAATGTGAGATAATGTCGGCTAGCATGTCCGCTGCCACTACTGAAAGCCTGCGGGCCATATTTGCCGCACACAACCTATACCTTGAAGAGGGTAATTGAAGGCTCACTGCAGACTCGTCTATCTCGAGTCCTGCTTAGCTACCGCACAAGACCCCACTCACTCACTGGGATCCCACCTGCTGAACTGCTCGTGAAAAGAGCACTTAAGACAAGGCTCTGGTTAGTTCACCCTGATCTACATGAACAGGTAGAGAGCAGGCGGCTTCAACAAAGTGCATACCATGATAGCGCAAATGTGTCCCGCGAGATTGAAATCAGTGATCCTGTATTTGT